>NC_141756.1:131168888-131481143 GCF_982258835.1 Parasteatoda tepidariorum | reverse complement strand
TAATTTGGTTATTGTATTGTGGTAAAAAATAATTAAATTTGATGTTTGGTGAACTATTTTTTTTTAAGAAGAGCTTGCAATTCATAAAAAAAAAGTTTCTGAAGTACAAGTAAAGATTCAGAATGTAATTAATAAACAGAATAAATTTGCTCTCTTGTTGGGTAGATTTTCGTGCTGTAATCTGTGGCAGAATAATCGTCAAGTCTTGGGAACTTCCAGCAGTGGCCTGCGACAAACTTATAAAAACATCACAAAAGGGGATCAACTTGTAAAGTATGACTCGTAGCAATCCCTGGAACATCTACTTGTTTTTTGTTTTGTTTTTTAAATTGCTAGTTTCAAATCTATTTGTCACCTTGTCAATTGTAGTTAGCACAACAGATCATGATACAGAAATATCCACCTTTTGTTTTTATTGAAAAGACTTTTCCTTTCATTCAAATGCAGTAAAGCAAATTTTAAGTGGTGATATTTTTAATTAAATATATGTTGGGAAGAAAAGGGTAAGATCTGATAGTGGGGTTAGACCCGGTAGCTTGATTGTATTGAAATTCTGTTTTCTAATGAACAAACTCTGAGTTACACTTTATTAAGCAAGAAGAAGAACCTACCATTTTTTTTGTGTTGTTGATTAATTCAAGTTATCTTGGTAAATAAGTTTGTTTTATTTTGGACTTACATTGTTAGAATCTATTGAAAAATTTTATTTATTCAAATATATTTTCTGGTTTTTCATTCTCCAAAATTCTTTTTAATTTTTGAGTGTATACTAAGTCATGCACAGTAAATTATAAATAAACATCTCTCAGAGGCATTAGTAAGCAATTGCTTTTTCATCTGTTGCTACAAGAAAGAAAAATTAAAATTCAAACTTTTGCCAGTTAAAATAGTTTCCTCAAAAAAATAAAGGAAGATTCTGCCTGACTAAGGATTTCATAATTAATGTTATGAAAATACTAGAATTTTTTTCTTAGTTTAATCAAAAGCTTTCTTTTTATAATATTTATTTAATTTTTTGCATCAGAAATGGTGCCAAATCAAATTAACTAGTAGGTGAAGGTCCTATCAATTGGTTGTTGCTTAAGAAAAAAGTTACATGTTTTTTAAAATATTTTTTCACTTTATTTTTGTTTGCTATGTTGAATAGTTCTGATAATAGTAGTATGATAATAATAAAGAGCAATTATGATGCTACAGAAACAGAAATTCAAAAATAGAAACTGATTTTATTTTATGTAAAAAAGTTTTATTAAATGTTACTAAAAAATTATACATATTAAAAAGATTATTTCTTCTAGTTTAAGTTGTGATTTTTTTAAAAAGGAAATCCAAATGATTTAAATATGATTTTAGTAGCAATTTAGATCAAGCTGATTCAAATCGGTTTATTATTGTAACACATTGTTCAAAAATTGATGTACATTTTTGTTTAATATAGGAGTGTTTCCTTACTTTGAGTGGCCCACAAGGTGTCGGAGAGACTGCAACAGTCAAAGCTTATGTAAATCTCTTGATAGTATTAAGTTATTTGCTTGGTCAAATAAGCATCAAGAAAATGCTAAACACAAATAATGGTAAAATCTTTTTTTTTCTTTCCTGAGTTTTGTATTTAAAAATATTTAATGTGCATAAAATTGTTAAAATATTAGGTATGCAATTTGTTCTGTGTTTCTCATGTTTAACTTGACTTCTTTATTTTTAAAAATCCACTATCAAATTAGATTTTAAAATAAATGATAAAAAAATCATTATTTGAAAGGCTTAATTTGATTTAAATTAGTTAATTTATTTTAAATTTACCAATTGAAAATCCAGTACAATTTATAAATATTTTTCAATAACAAAACTAAAGCTTCTGAATATTATGGTTAATGTTATCATACAATTATTAAAAACAAATCTCTAAATAAATAAAATTATAATTTTCTTTCAAGCTGAACAATATGCAGCTTAACGAAAATGTGAGCTTAATATAACATATTTTTATAATATTTTTAAATTTCAATGGTGTCCATTGAAACATTTGTTAATAGTTGGCAAGATTTTCTAGTTCTGAATAATTAAAAATTTTAAGTTCAATAAAAAGGTGTTAAAATGAATTATGGATTTCAGATATTACTTATTAAAATGATGTGTTATAAATACAAAATAATAAATTTGTTTTTCAATATTTTTTAACCATGTTAAACTTAATTTTAAAATTTATTTCAATTTAATTTCAAAGATTTATTTTCATGTTAAGTGAAAGAAATGTTGAATCAATCTTTTTATAGAATAATTTTCGGTTTTAAAAATGTAGAAAAGCTTAAGTTACTGACTTTATTTATTTAATTTAATGCAGGGAATTATCTTCCGCATAGCAGTAGCCTTTTTAAAAACTTGTGATCTCAGTAAAACTTTTAATTCATTCTTTCAAACAAAAAAGGTAAGAAGAAAGAAAAATGAAATTAATATATTGCTGTACATTTTATTTTAATTGTGTTAATCTATGTCATAAGAGTATTGCAAATAAACATATGCATTTATTCACATTACAAAGACAAGAATTAAATTTCATAAACACATATAAAAATAATTTTTCACTGCAGCAAAGTCACTCAAAGAATAAAAATGTTGAGAAAACATTACTGTCTCTTTAATTGTTTAATAAATAATTAAAACAATTTCTTTTCATTTTGCAAAAGTTTTTTTTATTAATTCTTTAACTTAAGTGAAACCGTCTAGTTTGATGCTATACGCTGAAATTATGTGGCTAAATTAAATTACATTAAGGAAAATTTAAGTATAAGCACATAGAACGTGGAGATGATGATGAGGAGCAGATATATTTCAATTGACTAAATTCTTGAAAGTGTTAATTCGTTTTCAGCGATATCGGATGCTTAACCTGAGACTTTTCTTCCTATTTTAATTAATGAATTTTTTTCTTTAGAAATGTATCATGAAGTAATTTTATTATTTTAGAATTCTTCTTTGCAAGCACTGACAAATAGTGTGCATAAATAATTTCAGTAACCATATTTTATAAATACTATATAGCAGAAAAAGGAATTAAAAATTATAAATTTAAAAATAATTTCTAACTATAGCAAAATTCCTATTTACTCAAAGAATAATATTGAGAATAAATATAAGTCTTAATGTATATTTAATATATAGAAAAAAAAAGAAGAAAAAACGCACTGCATTAGTAAATATTTACTTAAAGAAAATACTTCAACTCTAGTTCAGAAAAAAAGAACTGAAATGTATTACATTACCTTTTGATTTTTGAACATTAGTGCATAGATTGAAACGATGGTCGATAGAAATATTTTAATGAACTAGATTTATGAAAACACTGATTTTTTTCATGCAATACCAAATTATAAAATCATCCACACTATATCTAAATGTATACTACTTCTATCCAATGTGCAACTGATTTTAATTAAGTAATTAAGCTGCAATGGAGCATTATTTTAACTGAAGAAATGAAATTAAACAAAATTTTCTATGAATTTTAACACCACTGATTTTAGAGAATAGGAGAAGTTGATTCTCTGTAAAGAGCTGAATAACCATTTCTTCAGTTATTTTAGTGATAAACAAACAGTTTGAAGTTTTGAAATCCTTCTTCCATTTTGCACACACTGTCAACACCATAAATTTAATTCTTAGAATTTTTACTAATAATGTACAAAGAATTTTCGAACGATATAAGTGATATCAAAATTAAAAGAGCATTAAAATATCCTTAGCGGATGGAGGAGGCATGTTTCTATTCAGCAAATGTGACGTCATAACCAATCAAGGATTGTTTTTGATTGCATCATTTACGGAGGTCTTTTTGAAAAATTTATAATATTTAATAATTAAACAAATAAGCATTTGAGGAAAAAACAATTATATTTTCGGATTCAGGAGAGAATTTCCAATTAGTTAGAACTGAAAATAATATACTGTAATTGTCCATTATGTATTTATTCAAACTAGGATTCTTACATAAAAATTTTATATATTTGCCTGTATATGACTTGGTTAACATCTTTTATACCTTTAAAAAATTAAATAGTATTTCTTTTCTACATTTTGTATAAATGTTAAATATATTTTAAAATCTCTCTTCTAGGTATGTTCTGCTTTGGAGATCAGATAACCACTAGGGAAACTCAAGCTCAGTCCTTATGTCTATTTCTCTTACAATCTTCGAAATATTTTTGCATTCAAATGGTAAAAGAATGATACTTATTGAGTTGAGACTTTTTTTATTTCAATTATTTAATTATCAAACAATGACATTTAAAAGAGTGGGAACTGGGAATTTTTTTTAAAATTAAATTTCTGTATTAGTTTTTTTTAAAAATGCTTTTTAATATCTCAGCCTTTTGTTGGGACTTTTTTTATTATAAGGAAATTAATTTTTCTATGGATTGCTGTCTTTTCTTTCAAGATGCTTCATAGTGATCTGGTGTACTTCTTAAAAAATTTATTTAGAGAATGATGAAGATAATTTAATTCATTTTCTGTTTTATGTAAAATGATAAAATATTGTTAAACGCAAATAAGAGTTAAATTTTTTAGTAAGTTAATTGCCCATTCAAAATATTTCCTTGAATATAGACTATTATTATTATTTTCAATTACCTCTTCTTTTTTTTTACTTCTTATAATAAAAATAGTAACTAAATGTTAATTGTTTTAAAATAAATAATTTTTTTTTCTTCGCACTTTTTGTCACTTTTTTTCCCCTTTAAAGCACAATTCTACGAAATGTATTACGCTGAAGCAAGGAACACAAATAATTGTTCGTGGGTGCAAGAACACGCATTTTTTTTTCACCTTCAAGTTTGACTTAAAACTGTTTTAAACTTTACTTATCAGTGAGATTGTAATAATAATTTAAAAATTGAAGGTAAGGTGACCTCCCTTTTTCCTGAAGTTGCAATACACCATAAAAGATTATCATTAGTGTCCACTCGAATGGTACGGAAGTTTCTAAAATTGTAACGAAAAATTAAAAGAAAAAGTATGATTGAAAAATTTAAAGAATTCACCTATGACTGGTTGACCAAAAGTGGCTTATAGCGTTTTCAATTTAGCCCCTGAACTGTCTTAAATAAAATATACTAAGAAAATAAACATAGCAGAAAAAATATTTTCCAGCTGTACTCATCATTTACTTATATATTTTATAATTTTTCTCACATTATTGGATTGCAGCAATTTTGTTTTCAAAGTCTTGTTTATTATGATAGAAATGATTTCAAAAGTTGAAAAACATATAAAAATAATTATAAGTGAGATCATCACATTCATCTCATACTGATTATTAATAATTTTCAATTTTTGATTAACAGTTTGAAGCAAATGAAAATTTTAATTTCCTGTTTTTTTTTCTTTTTTTCCTACTTTTGCACTCCTATGAATTTGTTATAATTGTTTCTTTATCTACAATTCAAAAAAGGTTTTTCATCCATAGTACATGAAAATTTATTTCTTTTAAAGTAAATTTTTCTTATAAATGTTATCGATGGTCGCTTGTAACAAGCAGTTATATAAAACAGTTTATTGTGTAAGCATTTTTATATTGTTCTTACTCAAAAAAGTATCAAGTTTAATACTTTTCTTCTAATAAAAATACTTTGATCTCTTAATTAATTCATTTGTATTGAAAAACAAGTTCAATAATAAGTTTTAAGTAAGTTCAATTGTAAGAATATATTTTTTTAGAAATCTCATAACTTTGAATTTTGACATGCAAATTTTTTCCAGCATTCCTTCCTTTTTTTATTTTTATTTATTTTTAAATATAAAAATATTTCTGAACAGTTTTTTTTATAAGTTGATTTATTTAAAGTTGATATTTTTCTAGTTGATTTATTTAAAGCTTATGTAAAAAAGTGTTTGCTTGGAAACTATTGAGTTCCTAATTAAATCATGTTCATAGTTTAATAATATGTTTCAGTTAAATATTATTGTGCATTGTTAATTTTATTTATATATTTTTCTCTTTCAATTGTGCGCCAAATACTTTTTAATTTTTTTTTTCCTCCATCAGGAGTTTCCAAATGTGAATAAGAGATCCAATCCTGCTTCATTGCATTCTAAGGTATGTTTGTTTTTTATGCATTTGTTTTTACTTTATATTGAAAAATTCATGAATAAAATATTTTTCTTTGGAATTTTATTTAGTTCTTCGAACAACTTTGTCTCCCTAACTCAGAATAATTTTGGCAATTTCTTTTCAC
Source organism: Parasteatoda tepidariorum (assembly GCF_982258835.1). Taxonomy (NCBI): domain Eukaryota; kingdom Metazoa; phylum Arthropoda; class Arachnida; order Araneae; family Theridiidae; genus Parasteatoda; species Parasteatoda tepidariorum. The sequence continues at coordinate 131,474,913 of NC_141756.1, read as the reverse complement.
TGCCAACTATATTTAGCCCATTTTTACTGCTGCTTCCTTGTTACATAACAAAAACTTTAACAAATATTGGAACCCTACTAAACTCAAAATTAACTTATTATTCGGATACTAGGTTGATATGATTTAAATCACTTGATTTAAGTCATGTTTTAAATTAACTATAGATATATTTTTTAATGAAAATCACTGTTTTAAACTAAATGATTTTTTAAATAAGTTATTAAGTCAAAAATATTTTGTAATTATATTCTTTAAGGTGTGATTTTTTAGTCTGATTTTATTGATAATAAAGGTTTTATCCAAAAAATATAAATTATTATGTTTCTAAATGGACAAGTAAATAAATTAAACTAGAGACTAATTTTTCTTTTGCTGTATGTAAAACAATTAGCTAGGAATTTAATATATTTTAATAATACCCATTTAATTTAATGTTTATTTAAATACTTTAAGTGTTCTTAAAACAAATTAAATATGTCATTAGCATTGAACAATATTAATGAAAGACAGCACATAAAAATCTTCAATAATTTTTTTTTCTTTAATGTGTTCTGATTTAAGCTGTTTTACTCTTCACTGGGTATCTAACTGTTCAATTGCCTTCCTGTAATTAAAATTTTAGATGTTTAGCTTGTAATAATGAAAAAAAAATTTTTTTTTAAAAATATTTTAGTTAGAAATATTAACAATTTTATCTTTATTATTGAAATTGTACTTTTAAGGCATGATATATTGTTAATGTATTTTATTAGATAATTTAGCTAGTATATATAAAAAAATTTGATTTATATAAAAAAATTTCAATTTAAATGAAAATTCGTCTTTAAAAAAAGTTTTGCCAGCTCCTTTAGGATTGTCATTTATTAACATCAAGTAATATACATTTACTTAATAAAAAATACGGAAGATATCTAAGATTTTTTTTCAACCCGGCAAACATTTTGTTACCACTCGGCCACAAGTTTTTATAAAACTAAAGCATTGTATACAATTTAAAGAATGGCAGCTCTGTATTTTTTTTTTTTTAATAACGGCAGGCACTGAACTTTTGTTCTTCGCCTTAGAAGATGCCGGAAGTGTTGCTCATTTATCGTTACCCAGTGGGCACCTGTGAACCAAAGTCACAGAGGTGAGCAACATTACCCACGCCACACTGACACAAAAACTCGTTCATAGGGTAGGCCATGTTCATACATTCACACATCAGAAGGCAACACAGATAGAGAGAAACATTCATGCCCAGAGCGGGATTCGAACCCGCAGCCATTGGCTTCACAGTCAGGCACGCTAACCACTCGGCCAGCTGGCCGGCGACAACTCTGTATCAAATATTTTACCCAGGGTCCAGTTTTGTTCCTCTTATGCCCATAATTTCATGAAAGTAAAAGAAATAAAAATCCCCTGAATATAAGTAAGTAAAAACTCAACTAAAAATATGGTATCGAGGCTATATTTTACCATAGCATTTCCATATTAATTTCATTAATAAACAATCATTCTTTTACAAAATAGTAACTCTTCATAACTACTTTACTGACTCAGGCTGACAAACAGCACTCAACTGCATTATTTAATACTAAAAACAACTTATATTCAAATTCTCTTTCTTAAATGTAATAATGCTAACAATAATACTTTCTCCAATCAAAAAGCATTACTCAAAACTCCATCTAAAAACTAAACTTTAATGATTAAATCTCTTCAGAACATGTTACAAGCAATACAAAACATCGATAAAACCTTAATTGCATAAATAATATTCTTATTACCACCTTCATTATTTTTTCCCTGTTGCTCAATCACAAATCTGTCAAATTCATCACCACAATGCCAAATATCCACTTCTAATGCAGCCTTGCCTCTCTGAATATCTTCCTCTTCTCACCTTATCCTTCATTTCTTTTTTTCCATCTTTGCAAAATGCTTAAAATATCAGATCAGTCATCGCCAGATTTGGTAAGAATTAAAAATTTCTCAAAGAGAGCTGCAAAGCTAAAAAAAAAGCTGTTTTGAGTTAATTTAATTTTTTATGATGTTTTTTTTTATTCTATTCCAGATATTATTTTTAATCTTATTCTGGTTATCTATTAACCAAAAATTTAATTGTTTCCTTAACAATTCTTTGAATATATTTTTATAAGTGGATACATGAGAGGTTGTATGAATGGATCCGCCTTATAAACAGGTGTGACGTATGGGTGTGGCAGAAGTCGAATTCTTGGCTGTAGATGGCCCACTGAAAAACAAGAACAATTACATCACCGAGTGCCTTAATGGCACACAACAACATGGAATTTTTAAAAAAATTTACAATGAGAACTAATAAGAAGTGAATAATTCATTTGTTTTTCCAGCATTAAATTTTTTTAATGCATATATGAGCCTTTAATTGCTCAAACTGTCAGTATTGTATCATGAAGATGATTTGTCATCTCCCACTGTTACATCTGATTTCCAATTGGTGCTAGTGTTACCATTTTCCCACGTGATGTCATCTTTTATGTCATACAATGCATTTGTTATGTGAGATTTGCTTAAGACAATGTATTATAGTCTAATTGTAAGCTTTTTCCCACTTAACAAGTACCCATTCTGATTTTTTGACTCACAAATTTTTGTGCCTCCTGCTTAGAGTAGAATATATAGGTACTTAACTATAAAATCAACACTCAAAATGGTGACCTGTCCTGCTTGGTCTAAATGAAATTGCACTTCTGAACAAGAAGTCGCTGCATCATAAATATATAGAATTACAGCAAATATTTACTCATAAATGTAGAACTTATTTTGACAAAAATATTATTATTCTATCTACTGCATGCTAAATTTTTAATTTAACTTTTAAGCATATGTTATTATGCTGATTATAATATATTTCTGCTGCATAACGTATGTTCAGAAAGCTCTTAAGTCTGAGCAAAAATAAAGTCAAGAAGAATGCATGATTTATCTCCAAAATAAGTACAACACTTTTTAAAAAGATTAAGTACAATTTTTAAACAAGAAAAATATGATTCATGAAAGAAATGTACTAATGTTATTAATGTATCGCACGCTGAAGACTTCGCATAAGAATGCGTTACACATTTTTAATTCTTAATAATGAAGAGTAACTGATATTCCACCATCCTTTTTACCATAGATTACGTCTAGGTTAAGAAATGATGGTACTTTCATGTAGAATTCAAGATGCTCTATGTTCATTGAGCACTAACCTCAAAAGAATAGGTGGACTTCCATGAAACTTTTGCTATCCATTGAATTTTTGCCTGTGAAAAAATTTTTGTTTTGAAAAAGATCAAAAATACTTAACTCCTGTTTTTGATGTGATTTTCTTACATAAAATTAAACAAAAATTTCAAGATATATTGGAATGAGCAATTCAATATTTATCAAAAGTAAGGTTAACTTTCATATTGGAAATATTCCTAAATGTTGCATATATATGAAAACATCTAATATTTTTATTGTATTTGAAAATATTATTCTTACTACTACTGAGCGCTTTCATGTTTTCCTTATTTTTAAACCAAATGTTTGAAGGAGCGAAAAATTTTAACACCTGTATTTGATGTAATTTTCATATAAAAAATTAATCAAATATTATATTGGAATCAACAGTTCAATTCAGATTTTCTAACACACATTAAAGTAACGTTGTGTCTATGAAATCGATGTATTGGTCGCACTAATGACTGTATTTAATAATTATTGCCTTAATTCAATTACTGGTGTTTTCTAATCTTGTGTTGTATTGTTTTAGGAGGTGTTTGATAAGATATCTATTTCTGCAGAATCTTTAATTTTTTTTGAAAGAGAATTTCTTCCCTTTATTGAAGCTAACTTTGAATGTGCACTTAGGTTAAGTGATGCTGATTACGTGAGTCCTCTATGGATTATATGTATAACTTCTTTTTTGAAACTGCTAATAATATAATTAAAAATTTTGAGAAATAGTGATCAAAGCTCTTTTTCTTATGTATCTTTCAGTTCAAAAATTTTTGAGAGAGGGAACAATAACCCCCAAAATAATTCTCTTCTTAAAGCCAAACACTCTGTTTTTGTAGTTACATTTGCTAAAATTTCAATCGAGTGCCCATTGGCTTTCCCAAACTTTATTCTACCAAATGTTACTCAATTAGAAAGTAATGCAAGAATTTCAATACCCAAAAGTTCTATGATCGAGGAGTTTTTTCAATGTTGTATTTTCATTAAAGAAACCATTTCACAGAAACTTTCTCGTCAAATTCTTGTTTCTTAATCAATTTGTTTCCTGTTAAAAAATTTTTGCGACTGAAAGTCATGTGACATTTAATTTATTTGCACTACTCCACTCCCTAATTTTAGAATCACTTGTTTCAGTTAAAAAAAATTTCTGTGCTATTTAATTTAGTTAAGGAAAATCTCTGAGCAGCATAATAAGGAGTTTTTGAAGTCATGTATTCGTATATCTGAAGCTATGCATTACATTTTTCTTCCTTTTTAAAAAATTTCAAATTGGTCATTTAATTTAATTGTTATTGACAAAATGATTCAAAATGTTTTTGTATTTTTAACTTTATAAAATTCACCAAAAATTTGTTGGTTATAACTTAATAATAATAGATTTTATATTGCACTCTTTTTCTAAAAGCTTTTGTACTCCCATTCAAAGAAATCTGTAAATTATTTTTTCTTAGCAAACAAACTAATCATAAATTTTTTTACAATCGCTAACAGCAATGTTTGTAAACCAATTGTTGCATTAATACTATTTTTCTCTTTTTTATTTTACCTTTTATAACATATTTTAAATTAGAAAAAAGTTTCTTTAATAAACTAACTATATATTAATTAATTTTACTGTTTTGTCGGTAAATGTTTGATTTCTGATTCAAAATTCGAATTGTATAGTTATCACAATATCGGAAGTTTGTAAATGTTGCTTGCATTCCAGAGATGATATTTCCAAAACTATTCCTATTACCCTAAAAAGCAGACAAAGACTAAAGAATGTATAGGAAACATATTACATGATGTATAAACATAAAATATAAATTTCTTTTTATTCATACGTGTTTAGTAGGAAGAAGGAAAATAAAATCTGGTGTTTTAGTTTTGCACTGTATAAGAGTCTAGTTGTTAAAACAAAAACAATTAACCATGCTAACCTATAAACCCATGTGTTTAGTTAAGAATTCTTTAAATATTTTAAATTCAAATAAGAAAAGAAAAACAAATAGGTATAAAATTTAAAGAATTTTATCTATTTTTTTTCTCTATAGAGTATACAACAAAAAATTATACAATTTTGCATTTGTGACATTTATTTTTGTAAACTGAATCTCCTAAAATAATAATGCTAATTCAAGACAACATTATTTAAAAATTTGACTTGAGATATTGGTTTAAAGAAAATATGATATTAATGAATATTTCAGAAAGGATATTTAATAATAAAAATATATTCGGATGGAATATGGATTATTTTAAAAACAAAGCAAAAGTTTATTTTAAGGAAATCAATCATCAAAAAGTAACAAAAACTTTATCCCGCAAAAGTCATTGTACACTTTCAAAAAAATCTCCGCTTATTAGAAAATATTCTCATTTTCGTTAAATTAACATTTAATTGAGTTTCCTTTCATAATACCTACATTTCCTACAATAGCTTTCATAAGTTTGTAAATAAATGTAACTAGTTTTTTTTTTCCTTGGCGAAATTCAAGCAGAATATTTTTTATTAAATTTTACAGAAACTTTTACAACACTCAATTGTGAATTTATGAATTTTTCCACAAATTTTGTAATTTTAATCTTTGATACGAAGTCCTTTTAAGCATTTTATCATATATTACAGTGCAATAGCACACAATAAACTAATTTAACAATATTCATTACTGATTCATTATGATGGCAAATAATCAACTTTCAAATTTGGTTTATTGTTTTACTATGGCCACGAGCCGTTTTTAAATGATAAAATAAAATGTTATGGAATTAGCAAGCAAGAGTTAAAATATAATTTTGCTATCATAAGTTTGGTACAAAATTACAATTAAATAAGTGATAAATAATTAAGTAAGAAAATTAAAGCAATTGACGATAATTTGAATTCTAAAATCCGAAAACATTTAAGTGTACGATGACTTTCGTGGGGTAAAATTTTTGTTACAATTTGATTATTGATATCTTAACAATGAACTTTTGCTTTGATTTACTAAGTATTGAACTAGTATATTACATGCAGTTTTGCTAAGAATAGATTATACATCTTATTATCAAGTACCCATTTTGAAATATTCATTTTAATTAATGAATTTTTATTTCCTATTTCAATAAAAGTTATAAAAAGTGAATGAACACTTTTGGGAGCCACTGTAACTATAAAAACTTATTGATATATAATCACCTGGAACGTTTTTCCTTTGCTTAATGAAAATATATTAAACAATACTTATCCAAGGTTTTATTGGTTATTCTGTTTTTGCCCTTTAATAGATACACTTTGAGCTAAAACTACTTAAAATAACACATTAAAAACATTTTTATTCATTGAAAGCAATATCAGGGGTCTGCCCAGGCCGAATTTACTACCGTTTAGCGGTACCTTCACAAATTCAACTTTAGGAAAAACGGTAGTTTCACAAAATACTTTTTCTTAAAATTTTATTTTTGCATCGCTTAAGAAACGATAAATTCATATTTTTACCATATTTTTGTGTTGATTTTTTAATATAATTTTTAATTCTTCACAAATTAATTCTAAAATTTCACAAAATCGGTACCTCTCAGAAAACCCTAGACAGACCCCTGAATATAATCTACAAGCTAAACCTATTATTTTCTCCACATGTCATCATTTTTTAAGAATTAATGTTGTACCAAAACATTAAAAAATAAAATAAAAAAACAAAATCTTGCCAAATTGTCAAAATGAATTATATTTACAAGATAATATGTTAAAAAAGTAACATTTTAATAAAATATTTTATAATATCAATACTTTTCTAGTACACATCCTACACTTTATAAGAAGGAAAGAAAAATACAGACCTGGAAATATTAAGATTTTTACCTAGAATAATCAGGGAAATTCGAAATCTGATTAGAGTGGCCACCATGATATATATATATATATATATATAGATGGAATAAAGAATAATAGGAATAACTCAATTTAAATTATTATTTTTTATTTAATATTATTATATTCTTACTTTTATTTGTTAATTTTTGGCTTTTTTTTTAAAAATTAATTTATAATTTTTTTGTTACCTCCTGACTAACCTTAAATAGCTTTTTGTTCAATAATCTGATTTCTCTGATCTAGGTGCTAATCTTAAAGATTCAAAAATTATGATTTCAAAAATGTTGATTAAGTAGCACTAACTATTGGTCAAGTTACTAAAAAAGTATTTTCTCTTAACTAGCAGACCTTACTTTTAATGATTTAGAGTTCTTGACCATCAAAATATGAACAAAAATTATAGAATTTGTTTCTTTAAATAAAAATTTAATGTATACAATTAATGTTCCTTATTCAATTTTAATAAGGTTTGAAAAAAAATAAAATTGTATGCTATACAAATTTTCACAGCATTTTATAAACTATGTATTTAAACTGTTCAAAATTTGAGCGAAAATGGTTGATTAATTTGAGTTATGACACATGAGAAAAAACCATATTTTTAGAAATCTATTATTTAAAAACTATTTGATCAATTTCGTTCAAATTTCGTATTGTGTCATTTAAAATTTGATAGTTTAAAATAATGCATTTTTTTGCCATAAAATTTTGAAAAAATTGACACGCAATTAATAAAATAACAAAAGGTTATTAAAAATTATTTTTTTACATAGAATTTGTTGAATAAAATAAATTTTAATTTATGTTCAGAAAGTTTTATATTTTTTTCTTTAAAGAATTCTGCTCACCTGGCTGAACTGTCAGGACCATAATTTCTGAATTGTGGCTACTCCAATGTTTTGATATACAAAATCCTAAATTTAAAAAAAAAAGAAAAAACAATACTTTATATAGAACAGAGTTTTATTTTTTTTTCTTCCTATTTCCGGAATGAATTATGTTTATTGTGTTTGTTAGAAACTCTAATAAGAAATAAATCTTTTTACAAGGCCTAGGAGCCCACAATTAGCCATGCTAGTAGATTTCTCCTTCTCAGCTCGACTGTCTCCTGGTCAAAAGGACGATGCACGTCCAGTGTCTTCGAGACTGCGAGCTCGCAATCCCTCTGTGTCTTATCAATACCGAGCACAGGGATTTGTTTTGATTAGAAATGAATAAAATAGTCCTTAAGACTCCAAAAATTAGTAGTAGAAACTGTCATAAGATGCATCTATTTAAAGCACCCAAAATAATGAAATTCCAAAATATCAGAAATGTGTTTTAAATTGCTACAAAATAAACATTTCTTAATAATTGTGGTAAATCTTTTTTTAGCTGATATTTTTTATAAATTTGTGAAATTTTTTCCAAATCATATTAAAAGAGAAATTGGTTGTAAAAGTTTAAAATAAAAAAACACAAAAGATCGGATATTGATTATTCTAAGTAGTTTAAAGTTATTGTTCTTCATACTTCTAAAGTTTAAAGCTGTTTCTTCAAACAAACTTCAAAAGTGCAAAACTGTGCTGTTCTATATTGTTCCTAACATTCAATCATACACTGTAATTAATTAACAACATTATGGTTCTTTTATATTATTTCAAGTTTTGAAAAATTATTTTATTTTAACTGGTCTTTTTTAGTGGCATAAAAACTCTGATTACATTAAAAATAGTCTCACCAAAATGCATCTTCATTTGAATCACTTTTTTGTATAATTGTAGTAAAAAAATAACGGATATAATCTCCTCTGACCAAGAACATATTAATGCATGACAGGGTTTGCCAAGAAGGCCCACTTTGAAAAAACCCGCCCAGGTTTTATTGGGTGGGTCCACCTTGAAAAAACCCACTTGGAACGATAAGTGGGTTTTTTCAACAAAAAAATATTTATTTTTTTTTATTAAAACTTAATGATGCACATTTAATCCTATATAATTTATTGTGCAGAATTAATTTGTCAAATAGAGTTGCATGTTTTATATGATTAAGTTATTAATATTTGTAAAGTAAAGGAAACACTTGAATCTATAATTTTATAGTACTATTGAAAACTTTAAGTGGGTTTTTTCAAAGAAATATTTTAATGAAATTAAATCAAATAGAAATTTAAATAATATAGTCTGAAAAGATCAATTTTTCAAATTTAGTTGCATTCTTTATATATTAATAAATAGGTTATTATTATTAATTCCTATGTTTAAAAAATTGGAGGAAAATTTTTTATTTTTTTGAGTAAGTGATACATTAACAAATTTAAACAGTTTTATTTTTCTGGCTTCAAAAAATAAGCTAAAACTTTTTATAAGAGAACTTTTTAAAATTATTTATCTAAAAATGAAATCATTTTCCTAGGATTAATTATTTGAAAAAAAATGGGACAAGTAACTGATAATTATACATAATTTTAATTTCACTTTCTATTAATCTTATTATAAAAACATGGAAGTCTGTTAAATATTTATTTCAGTTTTTTATTAAAGTCAGATGAAATTTTAGTTTTTACTGATTATAAATATTTACTGATTATAATTTTATAATAGGTAATATGTATATATATGTGTTTAATAAATATAGTAAATAAATGTGTGTGAAAGCAAAAAGGTTAATAAACTTGTTCCTTTTTTATTTCTGCATTTATCTTTTATAATGTTGAGTTAAAAATTGTGAAACTTTATGTACTTAACAATAAAGAAGATTCAAATATGTATTAGTGATAATGCATTATTTAAACATAATATAAAATGCATATGACAAAATTAAAGTAATTTTTAGGATTTATTTCTATTTTTAAGCTTATACTACACTTTTTAATAAAAATATTTACGCAGTAAGACTTAAAGCTTATGAGCACTAAATGAAAGAACCCAATTTGGGTTTTTCAAATAAAACCCAATTTCCCCCCGGGTTTTTTCAATAAAACCCAGGCGATTTGAGTTTTTTCTAATATACCCGGTTTTTTTCAAACCCTGCATGATCTTTCACAACATCTTTTTTGCCCCCCTTATTTTAGGAAAAAATATTTAACCATTAAAAGCTTTCAACTTATCTTGCTGGTTGGTAATTAATGTATTCATAAGAATGTATCAAATCTGAAGTTAATAGAAAGAGTGCAGATGGCGAAACATGCCTGTGTGAATTCTTTACCAAGTATTACATAATGATCTCATTGCATTTTATAGTATTTTCTGACATTAATGTTTCTTTAAAGTTATCCTGGTCTTCTAATTTCCTATCTATATGCAGTAAACAGAATATAATAATTTCTGATTTGTCTGGTAGATTCTTCATCATAAATTTCTGTCAGTCAACAGTCTATTTGAGCGGGACTTTTTTCTCAAGAACCTCAAGCATTATTGAAAATTACTTAGTTGAAAATAGATTTTAAGAAAAAGAAATTCTACTGTTTACACCTTATGATCACAGTTAATAGAGCCACTTTTCATATACAGTCCTTAAAATTTAATTTATACTTTCAATAATTCCTAGTTTAGAATCTTTTATTCAACATTCTGGCTTGTTTTATGCCACATTCCTTAAAATGGCTGGTTATTTTGTGATAGGCCAGACAATTGATTATTACTAAGTTAGATTTGGTCTGTAGAAAATTTGAGAAAAAAATAAAGTAAAAAATACACTTACATATATTTTTCTTGGAATTTTTTTTCTAGCGGAATTAATAAAAAAAATGTAAGTTTTTTTTTCTGTTGTCATAATTTATATATAATGATAACAATGCAAGTTTATATATAACAATAATAAGTATTTTCTTTAATGTATGTTTTTATCCTCCTATTAGGTCTTACCGATATGAATTCCCACTCTTGTATATCTGGTAAACTAATTAACCAAGGCGGTATACATGGAAGAATTTCAGCAACTGGAAGAGTAAGATTCTTAAAATGACCCTTTTTTTATAAATGTTTTTTATCAATCTGATACTATGTCAGTGTGCTATGTCTAACAGATCGCACATATTGTGGTAAGCATGATTCAGAAATAATACAGTAAAACCTCGCTACAACAATATTTTGGAAAACGAATAAATATATTGTTGTAGAGGGATGTTATATCGAGGGCCTACATACTTTAGGGACACAATTAGATTTTTTTTTAGTTAAATGTTATATATGTATTAACTGTAAATACGTTTATATATTATGTAAAAAAAATTTTGCAGATTGTTAATTATGGATAAAAATATTAAAAACAATTGAAATAAATCCAGAAAATAGGATCATAAGCATACCTGAAAGCTGTTTTCATTGAAAATCATCTGATATTTTTGTTTGTATATTAATTTTTTTGACTGTTAAGTCAACCAACAAAGTATGCATTCGTTCCAAAGCATGAAAAGGATTTTCGTTTGTGAATCGTGATCCACTCACCTTCTACAGAAAAAAAATTCTCTTTCAGGTGTTAATGTGATGCTTGCTGTCATTTGTGATTCATGATCAGCTTTTAACATAAAGGAAATTAAATCAGATCATCTGTGACTCCTTAAGGAGATAAGGGAGCCAATTCTAAGAATGGAACTTCTTGGGGTGGTCAGCAGTGAGTCTTCGTTTGTCAGAAAAGGTGGAAAAAATGGCAAAAGATGATGAAATGAGATTCTTTTACATTATTTGAAAACCAATAATAAATGGAGAAATATGGTTGAAATTTAGAAAAAAAATTATTTTGCAGCGGTCTATTGCTTCAGAGAATATTGTAATATAGAGAGGAACATAACATTAATTCATATGCAAGTTTGTCGGGATCACGAAATATCAACGTAATAAAGGGAGTTATTGTTCTATTGTCTATGTTCTATTATTAGGGAGTTATTGTTGGATATTGCAGTAGCGAGAGTTCACTGTATTAAAAAAAAACCTGGTCAATGAAAGAAAATTATATTTCTGAAAAAATGTTCATAGTGAAATTTAAAACTTTTATTAAAATGAAATGTCGAAAGCAATTTTTCCGAACAGAATCAAACCATTGCAAAGAAAATGAAACACACAAAAATAAATTTAAGCTAATAAGCTTAAGAATAAATATAATTATTAGGGCTGTGAATAAGTAACATTTGGCTACATCTTTACTCGACTTTCTCGTGTGTATCTGCTGACTTATTTTAGAGAAACATAATGAGAAATTTCTGAAAAAGACATGTTACTTTCTAAGCAAGAAGCTTATAGATCCCCTATAAGCTGCCGTAGATTTGATGTCACATTTCCAAATGTTATCATGAACGAGGATAAATTTAAAATTATCTTTACTTTTATGTTATATTAAATTTGGTGTATATGTGTTTGCTTTTAATCATTTTTTAACTTTGTTTTTGGTAAGTGTATTAGAAATTTTAAAAGTTATTCAGAATTACAATTTTTTCTAAATTTTCAAGCAAGTAAAATTGGTAACTATTTTATAAAATGTAGCAAATAGTAATTTATTTTCAATTTCTGAAATTGTTTCCAAGCTTTTTTTTTTTTTTTATCTAACTGTTTAAGTTAACAGCTGCCTAGTTAACAAATGGTTACAATTTATCTAAACATTATGTAGTTGAAAATTTTACCATTAAATTTTTATATTTTTTTAGTATAGTATCATTATTTTTAGTTTACAATTTAACTTTTTTCTTTTTAAAATTTTAGCATTTTGCTTTTTCACACAGAAAACTGATTATTACTACTTTATTGAATAAACAATAGCCGTATTTTTATCGTTTTTGTATTCTTATTAATATTTTGTATTTCGATTTCACTTTTTTTTAGTAAAGTATAGGGATGTATTTTTCTTTTTTATTTCTTTTTCACCTTCTATTTGTTCATTGATATGCGAATACTATGCATTTCCCACTCAAAACTCAAAGAGAAAACAAATTCAGCATGCCCTTTCTTTATGTTTGCTTGACAGCAGCTTATTGTCAGAAAACAGATTCTTTCCGACACATAGTAGGAAATAAAAACATTTGTCCCTTCCCTGCACCCTCTCGACCTAAAGATTTACTCAAAGTGACGAACCTCTTATTCAACTTCAAAAATTTACATTCCGTCAATCGTTCTAGTTCTAAATGATAAGAAAACTGATCAAAATTTTTATAACTGATTAATTATAAAGCTAAAAGGTTTTGTTTGCAAGTGCAATATTTTTGTATAGATATTTTAATTCATCATGTTATTGTGTGAAGGATGATGCAAAAATGTGATTCTCGACCTTTTATTTTTATTTGAAAATGAACAATATAAAAGTTCGTGGATAAAATATTTATGTCTATAATTATCTAGGGTAACTTGAACAGGGTTGCCACTCTACAGGGAAAACAGGGGAAAACTTGAAAATGCAGGGAATTTCGTTTCTTATTTTCTTTTTAAAAAATAGTGACCTCTCAATGCATAATCTATGGGATATTTAAGGATGATGTTTCAGCTACATTAAACTATTTATTTACTATAGCATTAAGTGTATTCAGCTGTTCCAGCAATTTAAATTAATATAGTTAGCTGTCACAGGAACACAGAAATTGTTGTGTTTCTTCTTAATATATTGTGTATAATATGTACAGGGAATTTTTTTTTCTCCAGATTTGAGTGGCAACCCTGTTAAAATGATATCATGAAAGGACAGTCTAATGTAGTGATTTGAAAAAGGATTTTAGCACCTTCAATACCTCTTCAACTAAACGCTTTGAAAGTGGTCCCTAAATTTCAAATATGATATCATTATTTAAGTTTTTAATCTGTGCTGTTATAATTTTTTTTAATGCATTGATAGAAAGAATCATTATCAAATTAAGAATAGGATGTCACATAGAAACTATAAATTTTATTGTTCAAAGAATATTTATGGCTTATAAGTTGAAAAGGCTTGGAGCCATGCTCTTTAGGCTTTGGTTTACTAGAATTAAATGTGTTTTTTTTTTGTTTTTATTTTTACAAATAATTTGAAAGTAATAATAAAAAAGTGTACTCAATTATGATTGTTTGCATTTTCAGGGTGCGTATCACAGACTGGACAATTTTGTGAATGAGGCAAGTTCTATGAGTATGATTGGAACATCACCTGGATGGGGTGGAAAAACATTCATTGTTCAAGTTTGTTTCATTTTTTTAATCAATATTTTCTTCTTACTGAACATATATATAGTAAATACATTGCTCTAGTTAAAATTTATACACAATTCAGTATGTTTTTTAAGCAACTCATTCATATCACTACTTTTGATTCTTATTAATATTATACAGAATTGTTCACTAAATTAACCAGGCAAGGTTAATGTGAATGGCCAATAAGTATTAGCTGCTTTGTAAAAGGACAGCAGCTTTGTAAATCTTTTTGTATTTTAAAATAATTTTTATGCTGTCATCAAATATATCACTCTGTGCAAAATTTCAAATAACTTGTTAAAGTAATCATATAGTTGGAATGGTGAATTGGCAAATTGGAGTTTAGTTTGATGCTCATAATATTCACTGCTAGTTGTTATGTCATTTTATTGCATAATAATTGTTATGTCAATATACTTATTCTTTGATTTAAAAAGAAAAAAAAATAGTTTTATATTTCATCACCTTGTACTGCACTCTTTCCTAATTCATAATGTAAAATCAAAGTTCAAGCTTATATTATCTTTCTAGAGGAGTAACATACCTTTTGTATAACCCATTAAGTGTTAATGAAGGAGAAAGATAGGGGAGAGTGGCTCACCTTGGGACACTTTTTTATTTTATTTTAATTAATTATTGTCAAAATTTTACCAGGTATCCGTGTAACATTTGAAAACATTTTTAACTAGGTTTTGATTTTGTATCTGTCATAGAAAAAATTTTAAAAATGTTTAGTTACCTTGTTATTTGTCCCAAGGTGTACCTCCTAGTAGGGTACCTTAGGACAGTTAAAAAGATGCGAAAAATTAAGTAGAAATTTTCTAAAAATGGTATAACTAAATAAATTTAAATTTTTTAATTTTGTTAATAAAGTTTTATTTTGTTAGTTTCGACTTCTTTTATGCAAATCCAGTTGTTCAGAATCAAATAGCAAACCTGAAGAATGTTTAAAGCTTTGCTCTGCTTAAATTTTAACAAAATGTCATTTAAATTTACTTTTAGCTGCCCTTAAAGCTGCTTTTTTTATTGGGTGTTTGTAAAAAGTGCTTAATTTCCCCTTTTGAAAAAGAAATTTTTTTCTTTACCATGCTGATTTTTGCCATGTATTATGCGAAAGCGTGATTTTCTCATTGTTTTATTCAAAGTTTTCCCAAATCATTGAACCACAATCTATTTCGGTGTGCCCGAAAGCACCAATCATTTTACATATTTGATTAAATACTTGCGAGTGCTCTTGTACGTCTACTCAGCTGAGTTTCAATGAGATTATTGCACTCTTATGTGCAACTCTGCTGCATTTTGCAAATTATTCTCAGCTTCAGTCCTCATTTCCACCCTCTGATATCGAATCAAAAAATCTCTTGATCATTTTATAATGTCTAATGTAATCAAGAAAAGAGTTCATTGTCAGAGGCTAGTTATTTTATCGCGATCATTTAAAGTCTTTGAAAATTATTTTGCATTTTGTTAATGTATATATTGCTTAAAAATATTTTTAAACGCTTAAAAGGTGCTTATTTTTTGTTAAAAGATTTGGCTACGTACCCTGTGTGAAAAGTTTCATATTCAGGGGTGGTTGTGTTCCTGAAAAAATCCGGATATCCGGATCTTTCAAAGTTTCCGGAAATCTGAAGTCCAGATGTTTCAAAAAATCATCGATCACATATATTTATAAAAATTCTTGTATATTTTACTTAAAAATATTAGAACTAGAATTTATACTTGGCATGTCTTTCATTTGTAAATATTTTTTCTGGTAGATTGATAAATGTGATTAGAGATAAAAGTAAATTTGCACATAATTATTCATTTAAATTATGCTGCATATAATTCATTTAGAATGTCATGTTTTGAAAATTTTAATTCTTTAAATTTATAAAGATATTAATTTTTTGAATGATTTTACTCAGTGGCCCCCAATCACCCCTGCATATTATATCTTGTCCAGGTATCCTCATTTTTCTTGCACATGATACTTGCATATTAAATGGTGTTTTGGTAAAAATTAAAAAGACAACACCAATTTTAAATAGGTATTGGTGCCTGAAATATCTTTGTACTGAATTGAGTAGATATAAATAATAAATTTAGTAGATATAAATCATATGAATAGATATAAATAATGCATTTATTATTTTTTTAGGTGTTTTGGATTAGGTTGAAAGATTTTCATCTGTTGACTGTTGGAGAGTATACTTACGCAAGTGACACTCGATACCAAAGTGTCTACCTGCAAATAAGTTATAATTGGGCACTCCAAATTAAATATCCACAAGTGTCAGGTCAGCTCCTTCCCACCCAAGAGTATTGTACATGGCTACCATAAACATGCTACCATGTTTATTTGACATAGATTTCATGTTTGCAATGTTTTTAACCAGTTATTCAAGAAGAATGAAGTTTTATCATCTTTGTTAATATTAAGCTGTAATGTTGTTGTAGCAATACTTCACAAATAAGGATAAATCATAATTGGTTGTTGTAAATTGTTTCTATAGATAAGGGTGCAGATGACTTACTTGACACAACAGAATTTAAGGAAAATTGAAATATTTTTTAAATAATCCATTTTATGTATGAATAAACCTCGTGATTTTGTATTTTGCGTGACTCGTAAAAAAAAGTCTATTTTCGTTATTAATTTTGAGTTTTATAAAAATTTCAAAAAATTTCTTTATTTCATTTGATTCCAAAAGAACTTAAAATACAAGCCTGTTAAAAGTAACCATTTAATATTATAGTAATCATTTATATTGTATAAAAGTTATCATTTATATAAAAATGATCACTTATAAAATAATGATTATTAATCATATTATTATTATTATAATCACATTATATTATACATTATTATTACGAAAGTAATCATGTATTTGTCATCGTATTTTTCAGTTTGCTTTAGTTCAACTTTCTTTACTTTTCTGATTATTTTTTCCCTTTCTATTCTTTAATTAAATTACTTATTAAAGTTTTGAATTTCTGAATGTTTAAAGACACTGAAGCATATCACAAAGAATTTAATTTTACATGCCTGATTTTTGCAATGTACTGCCCTTTATGAATCTGCACATTTTCGAGGAGTATGTTTAAATTAAATCGTTGACTTACTTGCAATTTCAGTCTTGTATACTTTTGTTGATTTGTTTTGTCATAAATTTGGTATATTGAGTAAGAAACTAAACTTATTATGGAATTATTATAGCTTTTGAAATTTTATTCTCCTGTGTTTTGTGTTTAAATATTTTTTTTTCTTTTCTTTCTTTTTTTTTTTTTTTTTTTTACAAATTTATTTTAACTCATGCAAATAAGGGAAAAAACTGAAATGTTGCTGTTTGATTGAAATATATTTTTAACCTATATAAAATATTTATTAAAGAATTGTATCCAGAAACAATAATCTGGTCTCGTAACCAATTTGCTCAGTTGTATTAATTTAAATTAGTGCTTTTTTCTTTCATTTAAAAAAAAAAATAAAGTATGGTTTTGCTTTATTTTATAAAGATGAGGTTTTTTATTGATCTCTTTTTTTTATTGAAAGGGTTTTTTAATATATTGCAGGATTCATGAAGTCTTATTTCTAGAGACCTTTTTATTATGAAGTCTTTTTATGAAAATAATTTTTTGCAAATTGCAGTTAAACATGTCATTGATAAAAATGATCTATCTAAAGTCAATGTTTAATAACTCAAGTCTAAAATGACCAATAAAAACAAATTGGTCTTTCAGAAGGTTTGGGCTTTCAAGCATTAATTTTTCATTTTTATTTATTTTTCTTCACAGGGAATTGATTTTTCAGAGATGCAAAAAAATTCTCAAAACAAAAATATTTTTTTTTGTTTAAAATTGCCCTTAATATTATCCTTTTTTTTAAAGTTACTATGGCTTTTTCAAAATATTTTTAGAAAGTAAAGTTAATATATCGTTAAAAGTCTTTTGCTAATAATTTGAATTTATACAATTCATGAATAAACTATCGTATGTGCTAAAAAATAATCAAAATTTATTGAAATAGTAATAATTTATGAAACTAAATTTAAGTTGCATTTCATAAACTTAGGAAATCCTAAGAAATTATCAAATTGACTTGTAAAGTTATTTGTTATGTTGAACATAACAGAAAATGTTCTATTGACAATGTTACTATTGATTTTTTTTTCTTTGCAGGGAACTAAATATTGAATTGCGAATAAAAACAAATTTGTAATAAGACAAGAGATATTGCTTAACGATATTGCTAATACTTTTCAAAAGATGATCATTTAAGTTTTCTAATCAATCATCAAAGTTAAGTAGGTGTTTTAAATTCAAATGATACAGCAAAATTGTTCCAATAAATATTTATTGGCAGAATGTGGACGAAACATGTGATTTAATTGTCTGATGCGTTTACAGTCTTTGGATATTAAATTAAATGTGTGTTGCACAGTACACAGAGAAATCTAAATTTTTTTCTGCTAAATTATTTTCAATTTTTTCTCATATTGTGTAAATGTTTTATTTTTATAATGCTTTTGGCTTAAATTTAAATGAGGTAAAATAAACACCCTATTGTAATAACTTATAGGATTAGCACTGTATTTGATTATGGCACTTATGTTCAGGGGACTGTTATTTTTTTCCCCTACAAAAACAAAACTCCAAAGGCATGCCAAAAGAATGACCTATTTTAGAATTGTCAGTAACAGTAAATAATTCTAACATGTATTAAATGGAGTCCTTTTAACGATGTCGCAATTCAATAGTTTTACGCAATGTCTTTATTTAGTTGTGTTTTTTTTCCACTCTCAAAATTTGTTGAAACATCAAATAAAAAAAGTCATTTTTTTCTGACAAAATATTGCAATATATAGATAAAATATAGTTTAGAATTGTTGAAAAGTCGGAGAATTTTATTTTTGAAATGTCATGAACTCTATGATAAAACAAGTTTGAAAAAAACAAAGGTTTAAAAAAGCATTTGCTCTAAAGTTAACGCCTTTACTCACCTCTGAAAAAAAAAATTTAAAATAAGTTTTGCATGTTGGTTTATAAATTATTTTGCACTAGCAGTTTACTAACAATGCAAAATATAAAAGCTGAATTAATCATATTTTTCATTGAAAAGGCATATTAACAAAATCCACAAAGGATTTATGCATTATCAAGGCTTCATGCATCTGACATAGCAATCAGATTGTTAAATGAAATAATTGATATGAACAAAAGGTTCAATTTTAGTACAAGTTTTTCCCCCCCATCATTTCTATAGTGTTTCTAGTTTAAAGAAGATATAATATTTATGAAAAGTTCCATTTATCTCTGTTGATGTTGTGTCGTAATATTATGTACCGTAGTTGATAATAAATTCTATTTCCCTTTAATGTAATAAAGTACGATTTCAGTTCATTGTTCTTATACAGAAAGGTGCAATAAAAGTTGTTATTGTAAGTACTTGCCTCATTATTTTTCTTTACTAGTTGCGCTCACTCTGCTCAGCTACTTACACAGCAATGTGAAAGTTCAATCTGTTGTGTGTTAAATCCTCTTGGTGATTGTGGGGGATCATGCCTGTCCTCTCATCCAGCAGGTGATGTCATAACAATAGATCTATCAATGTGTCAAAGGGGGAATGAAGTGCAGACTATTGAATTTGAAGTAATGTCCCTCACCAAACATGTGGGGACTGAAACAGTTATGAGGAGCAGTGTTGCCAGAACTTAAGATTAAAAACTAGCGAATGGGAGTTCCAAAAGTAACGGATTCGAACATTTTGTGGCCCAAAAAAATAAGTTGTGTATTTATATATATACTAAAAAACTAAACTCAGCTCGACAGCCCATTGAGGGTCAAGGCCTACTATGCCCATCTCAGTTTTCTTGACCTTGGGCTCTGGAGTACAAGAGCAGATTTTCTGGTCAGGTGGTCAGCTGAACACGGAAACCCCAGTGTTTAGTTCCCAAGCATGCTTGGTACTCATTTATCGAACCACTGAAGGGATGAAAGGCTGAGTGAAACTTTCCCGGCCCGAGGGTCGAACCCTGGACCTGACAGGAGCGCGAAGCGCTACCACACAGCTACCAAGCGTCATATATATATACTAAATTATTAAAAAAAAAAATTCAATTCATTGCGTTATAAAGTTCGTCAAATTCAATCTTTCGTTTTAACTCAGATTAAAGGTCACGCGATTTATTTTTCCAGAATATAAACGGTTACAAATAATTAGAGTTAGACATTTTTTTACTCGCCGCTCATTTTCCTATATATATCTTCACGAGTTTACGAATTGAAATTTGATAATTTTAACGCAATTCAGCATACTATATATATACATACATAGTAACGTATAGGGCCACATTGTGGGCCCCTATTATAATTATTTCCCGATGTAGGGTACACTAGTACCCGGTAATATAATACGTGGTCCAATTTCAATTCAATTTTGTATCTCCTCTTAATTCCAAATTCAAAAGGGGAGATACAGTGCCATGTTATAATACAAAATATTGGTTTCAAATTTCCTCATTTTAACGCTGTTTAACACACTCATATATATATACATACATAGCAACCTATAGGGCAACATTGTGTACCCCTAACAAGCTTATAATTATTTCCTCTGGTAGGGTACACTATTACCAGTAATTTTGATCCCAATCCACAACCCAAGGGAACTCCTGTATCACGTATTTGGAGAAATTTACCTTTTTGATGCAACTAACCCTCATTGGCGTAACATGGAGAAGAAAGGTTCCCACTGTTAGCCTGACAAGGGGGCAAATGATCCGTCTACCACTGAGGGCATTTTACGTCAGCACTGTAGTCGGTGCGGAGTTTGTATCGACTTGTCACAATTGGAATTCGAACCAGGTTCACCTCATTAAAAGGCGGACTCTTTATCCCCTGAGCCACCATGGCTCATCTACTTTATAGTACATTAATCAAAAATTGCGTTTATGTTTTGGAGATTTCACGAATTTAAGGCTAGAGCCGCGATGGCTCAAGGGATAGAGCGTTCGCCTTCCAATGAGGTGAACCGGGTCCGAATCCCAGTCGATACGAATTCCGCATGCACTGACCACAATGCTGACATGAAATATCCTCAGTAGTAGACGGATCATGGGTTAGAGTCCCTTTGCCGTCAGGCTAACAATGGGATGTTCTCGTGGTCTTCCTCTCTATATAACGCAGATGCGGGTTAGCTCCTTCACGAAGGCAAATTTCTCCCATTACTCGATCCGGGAGTTACCTTGTCTTCTGGATTGGATTAAAAATTACAAGGCTACAGAGTTGAACATCAGTAGTCGTAATCCATTAAATTGGGTGGCTGTTCAACCACGGTTCTAAAATAAAATTTAACCTTTAAAAAAGAAAACTCGATTCTGAACCATAGCCACCGAGAAATAAGGTCTTTGAGATCTCCAGGTTCTTTCAGCTACGTCACAAACCAGTTGAGTAGCAAGGCATCATGCCCCTACTCACAAAGGGGTGCCAAACGGTCCGCAAAACACCAAAAATTGCTGGATAATTTTTATTATAATTGATTTCTGAAAAATATATTTTAATTTTTGTGAAAGTGTAATGTAATAAATGTTAATTTGTAAATAAAAAGAAACATTAATAATCTAAATCAAGGTGTAATAATATATTCATAATAGAAATGGCAGGGCTGACTCAACCTGTGTCTAACAGCACTTCTTTATGGCATCTACGCTGTGTGGTTACAGAAATTATCTGTCTGATAAAATAATAAGTTATAATAAATATTTGCAGTGTACAAATATTATTTCTTTCAGAAGAATATTTATTTTTATTTCCATAAACGCAATGTATCTTACGCTTGTTAAAACGATAGCACTCTAATGTACTTATATGTACAGTCATGGAAAAAATTAACCGGAAAAAACAACTAATGGATCGTTAATACTTCACAGACACAACAAATACAGCGTTTTGCCGTTTCTAGGAAAGGACACAATTTTGAGTATTTGTATTGAGTTTTGTAAGAGTATTTGTTGTGAGCCTGCGAAATATTAGTATTAAAAAATAAATTATTCTTTGTTACTTTCCGGATATTTTTTTCCGTGACTGTACATATCCTTGACACTTGCGACAGGTTGTGGAAGTCCGCAACAGAATGGGAAATACCCAAGGTAAATACCGTAAGGGAAATACCCAAAATATTAACTTTTAAGTTATTTTGTGCCAGTATTTTTCAGTTTTGCATCCTTGTCATCACGCTCTGCTTACAATAAAAATGAAATGTTATTATATGTTATAAGTAAGGCCCGGATTTTGATGACATTTGCATTTTTGGACACTTTTTATCCTTTAGAGCATTCTTTTAGATTCATACGGCATTTGTTTTTAAATTTAGGGGCGTATTTTGCATTATAAAGCATTTTTTAAGGTGATTGTTATTTTTTTCGAATTTTTACTATTTTTTTGGGTATTTTTATTACATGAAATGCAAGATTTGTCTTATAATTTTGCAATTCATATTGTATCAAAGAATGTTTCAAAACATTTGCTAGAACATACATTTATGCTCTAGAATGTTTCAAAACACTCTAGAACATTATGACTAGGAGAATAAAAATTCTCCTAGTCAGATTTGCCCCCTAAACCAGTAATCTCACGATGGGGGATGCATGCTTATACTACAGTAAAAATTTTACCAAATGAAACTTACCTTGCCCACAGCGCTACCAACTGCGCCACGCTTCACATACCTGCCCCGCGTATATTTAGCTTAAAGCACCTCCTCCCGGTTAGTCAACAAAACATATTTCAGCCCATTGTGGGCCAACTAAATGGTCTATAAAAATTCCCTTGGTACAATAGTTTGCTACATTACACTCTAATTTCACGAAGAGTATGAAATTTATAGGATAATATTATACGGAGTAACGGGGTGTGATGTGTGCGTGCCTCCTGATACGACATTTGTCCCTTTTTCAGCCATTATTCACTCTTTAACAAAGAAAAATAATTTTTTTCATATATAAAACACTTTATTCACTTAAAAATATTGAGAAAAAAGTCAAAAAAATACCATTAAATGAGATAAATAAATAAATAAAAAGTAATCAAAATTTATCAGTTTATTACCTATTATACGCAATTTCATAAAGGAAAAATAGTTATTTCTATATACAGAACACATCATTCACGCTAAATTGTCGAAAAGTATATTAAGAAAAATATTATAAAATAAATAAGAAAATGATATGATTAAAATAAACTAATTTCCCTGGATTTTCCAGTTTTTAAGCGTTATTTGAAATTACACGAATAAAAGAAAATTATTATTTTTTTAATATAGGATCCTTTATTATATCGAAGAAAACATTAAATAAATAATATAATGTAAAATAAACAAATGAAAAAAAAGAAAAAAGTTTAAAATTTAACCACAGCCGGGGTTCGAACCCTTTCCCCCTCGCTACATGCGTAAGTCAGTAGCACATGGTCTTAGCCGTTGGACCAGGCTTATACGGGAATAGTGCTGCTGCATAGCTTCAAGTACCCTCTCGCGGCTAGCTAAACAAAAGATTTAAGGAGCCATAGCGATCCCCCTAATTGATCTATAAATATATGCTTTGGAGGGGTATTTCGGCTTGTAGAGGCCCACCCTTGGTCTAAGTTTCAAAATTATAACTTAATATTAAAGAGAGTCTGTCGGTCTTGAAATTTGAAACTATTTCCCGCCATTTTATTTTATTTTATTTTTTATTCCATTATGCGTTGTTTCGCAAAGAAAGACAATTGATTTTATACATAGAACACCTTTCGTATGCTAAACTGTCGAGAAAATATTGTCAAACGAGATTAAAAAATAATACAATTTAAATAAACTAGTTTTCCGGGATTTTTCCAGTTTTTAAGCGTTATTTGAAGATTTCCGAATAAAAGAAAATTATTTTTTTAATATAGGTTCCTTTAATATATCGAATAAAGCATTAAATAAATAATATAATGCAAAATAAACAAAAGAAAAAAAACAGAAATATTTAAAATTCAACCACTGCCGGGATCCGAACCCTTACCCCCTCGCTACATGCGTAAGTCACTTGCACATGGTCTTAGCCGTTGGACCACGCTTATTCGGGAATCGTGCTACTACATAGCTTCAAGTACCCTCTCGCGGCTAGCTAAACAAAAGATTTAAGGAGCCATAGCGATCCCCCTAATTGATCTATAAATATATGCTATGGAGGGGTATTTCGGCTTGTAGAGGCCCACCTTCGGTCCGAGTTTCAAAATTATAACTTAATATTAAAGAGAGTTAGTCGGTCTTGAAATTTGAAACTTTTTCCCGCCATTTTATTTTATTTTATTTTTTATTCCATTATGCGTTCTTCCGCAAAGAAAGACAATTTATTTTGTACATAGAACACCTTTCGTATGCTAAACTGTCGAAAAAATATTGTAAAACGAGATTAAAAAAATAATATAATTTAAATAAACTAATTTTCCGGGATTTTTCCAGTTTTTAAGCGTTATTTGAAGATTTCCGAATAAAAGAAAATTATTTATTTAATATAGGATCCTTTAATATATCGAAGAAAACATTAAATAAATAATATAATGTAAAATAAACAAAAGAAAAAAAAAGAAAAAAGTTTAAAATTTGACCACAGTCGGGGTTCGAACCCTTACCCCCTCGCTACATGCGTAAGTCACTAGCACATGGTCTTAGCCGTTGGACCACGCTTATACGGGAATCGTGCTACTACATAGCTTCAAGTACCCTCTCGCGGCTAGCTAAACAAAAGATTTAAGGAGCCATAGCGATCCCCTTAATTGATCTATAAATATATGCTTTGGAGGGGTATTTCGGCTTGTAGAGGCCCACCCTTGGTCTGAGTTTCAAAATTATAACTTAATATTAAAGAGAGTCTGTCGGTCTTGAAATTTGAAACTATTTCCCGCCATTTTATTTTATTTTATTTTTTATTCCATTATGCGTTGTTTCGCAAAGAAAGACAATTGATTTTATACATAGAACACCTTTCGTATGCTAAACTGTCGAGAAAATATTGTCAAACGAGATTAAAAAATAATACAATTTAAATAAACTAGTTTTCCGGGATTTTTCCAGTTTTTAAGCGTTATTTGAAGATTTCCGAATAAAAGAAAATTATTTTTTTAATATAGGTTCCTTTAATATATCGAATAAAGCATTAAATAAATAATATAATGTAAAATAAACAAAAGAAAAAAAACAGAAATATTTAAAATTCAACCACTGCCGGGATCCGAACCCTTACCCCCTCGCTACATGCGTAAGTCACTTGCACATGGTCTTAGCCGTTGGACCACGCTTATTCGGGAATCGTGCTACTACATAGCTTCAAGTACCCTCTCGCGGCTAGCTAAACAAAAGATTTAAGGAGCCATAGCGATCCCCCTAATTGATCTATAAATATATGCTATGGAGGGGTATTTCGGCTTGTAGAGGCCCACCTTCGGTCCGAGTTTCAAAATTATAACTTAATATTAAAGAGAGTTAGTCGGTCTTGAAATTTGAAACTTTTTCCCGCCATTTTATTTTATTTTATTTTTTATTCCATTATGCGTTCTTCCGCAAAGAAAGACAATTTATTTTGTACATAGAACACCTTTCGTATGCTAAACTGTCGAAAAAATATTGTAAAACGAGATTAAAAAAATAATATAATTTAAATAAACTAATTTTCCGGGATTTTTCCAGTTTTTAAGCGTTATTTGAAGATTTCCGAATAGAAGAAAATTATTTATTTAATATAGGATCCTTTAATATATCGAAGAAAACATTAAATAAATAATATAATGTAAAATAAACAAAAGAAAAAAAAAGAAAAAAGTTTAAAATTTGATCACAGTCGGGGTTCGAACCCTTACCCCCTCGCTACATGCGTAAGTCACTAGCACATGGTCTTAGCCGTTGGACCACGCTTATACGGGAATCGTGCTACTACATAGCTTCAAGTACCCTCTCGCGGCTAGCTAAACAAAAGATTTAAGGAGCCATAGCGATCCCCTTAATTGATCTATAAATATATGCTTCGGAGGGGTATTTCGGCTTGTAGAGGCCCACCTTCGGTCCGAGTTTCAAAATTATAACTTAATATTAAGGAGAGTTAGTCGATCTTGAAATTTGAAACTTTTTCCCGCCATTTTATTTTATTTTATTTTTTATTCCATTATGCGTTCTTCCGCAAAGAAAGACAATTTATTTTGTACATAGAACACCTTTCGTATGCTAAACTGTCGAAAAAATATTGTAAAACGAGATTAAAAAAATAATATAATTTAAATAAACTAGTTTTCCTGGATTTTTCCAGTTTTTAAGCGCTATTTGAAGATTTCCGAATAAAAGAAAATTATTTATTTAATATAGGATCTTTTAATATATCGCAGAAAACATTAAATAAATAATATAATGTAAAATAAACAAAAGAAAAAAAAAGAAAAAAAGTTTAAAATTTGACCACAGTCGGGGTTCGAACCCTTTCCCCCTCGCTACATGCGTAAGTCACTAGCACATGGTCTTAGCCGTTGGACCACGCTTATATGGGAATCGTGCTACCACATAGCTTCAAGTACCCTCTCGCGGCTAGCTAAACAAAAGTTTTAAGGAGTTATAGCGATCCCCCTAATTGATCTATAAATATATGCTTTGGAGGGTTATTTCGGCTTGTAGAGGCCCACCTTCGGTCCGAGTTTCAAAATTATAACTTAATATTAAAGAGAGTTAGTCGGTCTTGAAATTTGAAACTTTTTCCCGCCATTTTATTTTATTTTATTTTTTATTCCATTATGCGTTCTTCCGCAAAGAAGGACAATTTATTTTGTACATAGAACACCTTTCGTATGCTAAACTGTCGAAAAAATATTGTAAAACGAGATTAAGAAAATAATATAATTTAAATAAACTATTTTTCTGGGATTTTTAAAGTTTTTAAGCGTTATTTGAAGATTTCCGAATAAAAGAAAATTATTTATTTAATATAGGATCCTTTATTATATCGAAGAAAACATTAAATAAATAATATAATGTAAAATAAACAAAAGAAAAAAAAGAAAAAAGTTTAAAATTCAACCACTGCCGGGGTCCGAACCCTTACCCCCTCGCCACATGCGTAAGTCACTAGCACATGGTCTTAGCCGTTGGACCACGCTTATACGGGAACCGTGCTACTACATAGCTTCAAGTGCCCTCTCGCGGCTAGCTAAACAAAAGATTTAAGGAGCCAAAGCGATCCCCCTAATTGATCTATAAATATATGCTTTGGAGGGTTATTTCGGCTTGTATAGGCCCACCTTCGGTCCGAGTTTCAAAATTATAACTTAATATTAAAGAGAGTTAGTCGATCTTGAAATTTGAGACTTTTTTACGCCATTTTATTTTATTTTATTTTTTATTCCATTATGCGTTCTTTCGCAAAGGAAGACAATTGATTTTATACATGGAACACCTTTCGTATGATAAACTGTCGAGAAAATATTGTCAAACGAGATTAAAAAAATAATATAATTTAAATAAACTAATTTTCCGGGATTTTTCCAGTTTTTAAGCTTTATTTAAAGATTTCCGAATAAAAGAAAATTAATTTTTAATATAGGATTCTTTAATATATCGAAGAAAACATTAAATAAATAATATAATGTAAAATAAACAAAAGAAAAAAAAGAGAAATATTTAAAATTCAACCACTGCCTTGAACCGAACCCTTACCCCCTAGCTACATGCGTAAGTCATTAGCACGTGGTCTTAGCCGTTGGACTACGCTTACACGGGAATCGTGCTACTACATAGCCTCAAGTAACCTCTCGCGGCAAGCTAAACAAAAGATTTAAGGAGCCATAGCGATCCCCCTAATTGATCTATAAATATATGCTTCTCAGGGGTATTTCGGCTTGCAGAGGCCCACCTTCGGTCCGAGTTTCAAAATTATAACTTAATATTAAAGAGAGTTAGTCGGTCTTGAAATTTGAAACTTTTTCCCACCATTTCATTTTATTTTAATTTTTGTTCCATTATGCATTGTTTCGCAAAGAAATACAAATGATTTTGTACATAGAACACCTTTCGTATGATAAACTGTCGAAAAAATATTGTAAAACGAGATTAAAAAAATAATATAATTTCAATAAACTAATTTTCCGGGATTTTTCCAGTTTTTAAGCGTTATTTGAAGATTTCCGAATAAAAGAAAATTATTTATTTAATATAGGATCCTTTAATATATCGAAGAAAACATTTAATAAATAATATAATGTAAAAGAAACAAAAGAAAAAAAAAGAAAAAAATTTAAAATTTAACCTCAGTCGGGACCGAACCCTTTCCCCCTCGCTACATGCGTAAGTCACTAGCACATGATCTTTGCCGTTGGACCACGCTTATACGGGAATCATGCTACTGCATAGCTTGAAGTACCCTCTCGCGGCTAGCTAAACAAAAGATTTAAGGAGCCATAGCGATCCCCCTAAATGATCTATAAATATATGCTTCTTAGGGGTATTTCGGCTTGTAGAGGCCCACCTTCGGTCCGAGTTTCAAAATTATAACTTAATATTAAAGAGAGTTAGTCGGTCTTGAAATTTGAAACTTTTTCCCGCCATTTTATTTTATTTTATTTTTTATTCCATTATGCGTTGTTTCGCAAAGAAAGACAATTGATTTTATACATAGAACACCTTTCGTATGCTAAACTGTCGAGAAAATATTGTCAAACGAGATTAAAAAAGTAATATAATTTAAATAAACTAAATTTTCGGGATTTTTCCAGTTTTTAAGCGTTATTTGAAGATTTCCGAATAAAAGAAAATAGTTATAATTTTGAAACTCGGACCGAAGGTGGGCCTCTACAAGCCGAAACACCCCTCCGAAGCATATATTTATAGATCAATTAGGGGGATCGCTATGGCTCCTTAAATCTTTTGTTTAGCTAGCCGCGAGAGGGTACTTGAAGCTATGTAGTGGAACGATTCCCGTATAAGCGTGGTCCAACGGCTAAAACCATGTGCTAGCGACTTACGCATGTAGCGAGGGGGTAGGGGTTCGGATCCCGGCAGTGGTTGAATTTTAAACTTTTTCTTTTTTTTTTTTTGTTTATTTTACATTATATTATTTATTTAATGTTTTCTGCGATATATTAAAGGATCCTATATTAAAAAAATAATTTTCTTTTATTCGGAAATCTTCAAATAACGCTTAAAAACTGGAAAAATCCCGGAAAATTAGTTTATTTAAATTATATTATTTTTTTAATATCGTTTTACAATATTTTCTCGACAGTTTAGCATACGAAAGGTGTTCTATGTATAAAATCAATTGTCTTTCTTTGCGAAACAACGCATAATGGAATAAAAAATAAAATAATATAAAATGGCGGGGAAAAGTTTCAAATTTCAAGACCGACTAACTCTCTTTAATATTAAGTTATAATTTTGAAACTCGGACCGAAGGTGGGCTTCTACAAGCCGAAATACCCCTCCGAAGCATATATTTATAGATCAATTAGGGGGATCGCTATGGCTCCTTAAAGCTTTTGTTTAGCTAGCCGCGAGAGGGTACTTGAAGCTATGTAGTAGCACGATTCCCGTATAAGCGTGGTCCAACGGCTAAGACCATGTGCTAGTGACTTACGCATGTAGCGAGGGAGTAGAGGTTCAGATCCCGGCAGTGGTTGAATTTTAAACTTTTTCTTTTTTTTCTTTTGTTTATTTTACATTATATTTTTTATTTAATGTTTTCTTCGATTTATTAAAGGATCCTATATTAAAAAAATAATTTTCTTTTATTCGGAAATCTTCACGCGTTGTGCTTTGCAATGCTTCTTTGGAAAATTTCCCTTATCTTGAAAAAAGTTTCCAAATTAAAGCATTTATACATTATTGAATTTACGTTAAAATTAAGATCCTTACTGAAATATCCACGTTATTATAAAAGAAATCATTTAGCATTTTAAGTGTTGTTTTTTTTGTAAGAAATTTTTTAATTCCAACGTATTTTAATTAGAAGAAAAATATTTTAAAAATTATTTAATGTGTTCATTTATCTTACATTAAAGTACCTTCAAAAAAGATTTTTTACCTGTCGTCAAAATACACATTTTTTAAAAATGTAACACTGCGACCAAAAATTAATTTACGTATTTCAAGTTGTCTCTATTTAAGTTGCCCATTAGTTTTATTAACTAAAGTCATCGGTACTACTGGTATTGTGCTTATAGGTATCTGATGTATTGATATAGGTACTTAAATGTGCATATTACTGTAATATTTCTTTTTTCCGACCCCCTGAAATGGTTAAATATTTTGGAAATCAATGTTGCACTAAATCACCTAAATTCATATATTTTCACACAATGCTAATTACATAGTGTACAGTGAGCCGAAAAAAAAGAACCTGAATAACTTTCGATCTAATGACTAGAACTTCGCGTTCTAGGACTCAATGGTTCTAGGGTGTGACCTCAAATATGATACTTAATCAGTGTAGTCGAAATTTTAAGTAACGTAATCAGACACAATAGCGTACTTTCTCTGAATAACCGCCATCTTGGAAATAGGATCCTGATACTTTGGTCAGGAGAGCGATCGAACCAGTTGCCTCGTAATTTTGAATTCCACCCAGAAGACGGGGGAACTCCGGGACCAAGCACTGGGGCAAACTAACCTTCGTGGAGGACTGTTTGATGGAATAAACCCGCATCTGCTTTAAGCGCAGAGTAAAAACCTCCAGTGGTTAACACGACAGTGAGGGGATACTAAGCCATATTCCGTTAGACACTCAGAATGTTTTACGTCAGAATTGTGATCGGTGCAAGCCGGTTGCGGATTGGAACCCGGGTTACCTCATTGAGAGGCGAGCGCTATATTCCCTGATCCAAAACGTCTCTTCATTGATGTATTTTATTTATAACTGTCGTTGAACTGCGTACCCCATTTTTGAGTTTACGACTACTAATGTTCAACTCCGTAGCCTCGTAAGTTTGAACCAAATCCAGACGATAGAAGAACTTCTGGAATAAGCATTAGGAGAAATTTCTAACACGCTTTTAGTTACACGGAGAAGAAAACCACGGAAACATCCCACGGTTATCCCGATGGCAAGGGGACTCTAACCTATGATTCATCTACCACTGAGAATATTTTTCGTCAGCACTGTGATCGGTACGAGTCGGATGCAGAATTCGTTTCAGTCACCACTGATATTCGAACCCGGTTCACCTCATTGGGAGGTGAGGGCTATATCCCCTGAGCCACCACTACTCTTTATTGATGTATTGTATATCTTAAGTCTTTCAAATGGAAATCTTATTTAAATAAGTTCTCTCGGGTTCATACTCAAGTTTAGCCGATATAACGCCCTGTAACCGATATAACTCTGTCTAGCCGATATAACCCCCTCTAAAATATCAAAATTTATAAAAAAAATTTTAAAAAAAATCGACTAACGAGAACAAGTTTTTGTAATTTTGATGAAGCTGGGAGTAAATTAAAAGAACTAGGACTAAAAAAACGTCAAAAGAAATTTGAACAGATTATATTTCATTCAATAAGAAGGTTTTAAAACTTAGAAATAAAGAACAGTATTATGAAAAATCATGACCTATCATCTGTTAATCTTTCTATCTAGTTCTGATTTATGTCAGTATTTTTTCAAATGGTAAAGCATTTCACAACTAATTTTAATATATATTTCAAGAGTTTGTAGATGTAAAAATTCTATGTAACATCTAGTTCAAACTTTTTGAATTGGCGAATTTTGAATTGGCGAATTTTCTCCGAAAACTTCGATATGACTATAATTTGACAGAAATGATTTTAGATTACAGCAACCCTAGAAGAACAAATTAATATTCTCTCTCGTTAAGCAAAGGGAGAGACGCAAGTAGTAGAGGTAATTTTTGAAAGCTTCGATAGTTTTTAGTTTAAAGATATTAAATCTCAGTATTTCACGTGATAATTAAGTGATTTCTCACTATAATCGGGATAATTTCATAAAAATATGATAATGATCAACAATTTCATACGTGTTTTAAATCTCAGAAATAATTTAGGTTTTTTTTGAAAAAATTCTATTGGCTGGTATTGTTTTGCGTTTTTAAAAAAAATTGATGGTGTACTAAGTAAGTTTCACAGCTGGTGAAGTACCAAGTAAGTCTGTTACAATTATCATACATTTTTATAATTGTTTATATATCTAATCATTTTATTTTATAACTGTTTAAGTTAATAATCGTAAATGTTTATATCAATAGTTTTGATTGTAAGCAATTCAATTGTTTTTTTAAAATTGCATAAAGTTAATTTATTAATTTAAAAACAACTTTTACAAATAATTATAATTTCTAATGTTAATCAGACTCGTAAAAGTGTTCTCAGTTTCCAGAGACCGATAAATTAGATCGAATAATTTTTTTTTCGAATAATTTTCTTACAGTATAACTCATTTAAATTAGAAAAAATCATCACATTTTGACCCGCATTGCAAAATGTTTTTTTAATTAGCATTTGCTAATTTTAAATGCTGTGTTTTTAAAACACCGTTTTGTAAACTCGGCGATTTAATAAAGTTTCATTTCATTTGTTTAAATTCCATAGCATTTTTATACTCAACATTGTTCTGGCACCAGGCCCCTCTTCCCCACTGGGCACTATGGGCACGTGCCCAGGGCCCCGCGATCGAATGGGGCCCCCTAGTTCCTGCCAGATTACCAAATGATAACCGATACATTATTACCGAAAAACATTAATTTTGAAAAATCTGATGATAATGACT
Source organism: Parasteatoda tepidariorum (assembly GCF_982258835.1). Lineage (NCBI taxonomy): Eukaryota > Metazoa > Arthropoda > Arachnida > Araneae > Theridiidae > Parasteatoda > Parasteatoda tepidariorum. The sequence continues at coordinate 131,441,959 of NC_141756.1, read as the reverse complement.
TACTACAATACCTACGCTTATTATATTAGCTTTAGTTTGCCGCATGCGGATAGCTATACCTTGTACAACATAGCTTGAACTTTTTGACAGATGGGTCAGTGATGGGAAACAGAAAATATCTATTGGTGTAAAAAATGTGTTGGCTAAATATGTGGCTGTATGTATGTTTTAAACTATTCAAAATAAATAAATTCATTCGTCAATCAATTTTATTGCACTAGACATAAAAACATTGGGTAGGTAAGAAACCATTGTTTTCAGTTTTTCTATTTAAATTTTACCTCGAAGCAATAAAAACCACTTAAGACTTTCGGAAAATGCTTGAGTCCTTAACAGGTACTTTTATGTTGTGTGTCTATTCTTATGATTGTTATCAATTTTTAATATTATTAAAATAAGAAGATATTGTTCGTCGTTGCAAAGTTATATCGATTTCAGATTTGACATCTGTCAAAAAGAAAGATCAAACTAATAAATAAACAGGGTATAATACTCCACTCTCTCTCAAAAATGAGTTTTTCCGATATTAGTATGTTTAGGTTAATTTAAATACCTATATGTAAGTATAAGAATACAATTTTAAAAAAAATTATTAAATTAAAAAAAGAATTATTTGATGCGGTGTGGTTTATGTCTTAAAGAAACCTATTCGAACGTCATTCGTAATACCAAAGACAAAAAAGGGGAATTCCCGATCGTCGTTTGACTTGACGAACGGGAATTCCCTTCAAGTATTTGTCTGTGATGTTGTGGCGTTTGTTTTGTTTGTAGTTGTTAGTTTGTTACTGACTGTGCTCGAGCTCTGATAAAAAAAATAGTATTGTTTGATTAAATCGTCGTTTTGTCTGTTTTGTGTTAGCGAATATTTTCGTTATAAAATTAATTAAATAGTGAATTATAATATAAAATGTCGAAACGGTCATATCCTAGTGGATCTGAAAAAAGGAAAAAAGCTCTACATCAGAAAGAAGTAATTGAAAAGTTACCAAAATTAACATCATATTTTACTACTACTACTGGAGAAACTTCTGTAAGTAGCAATCAACTCATAAATGTTCCACATGATGACTCAGCTCAATTACAAATTGCGGGAATTTCTAAACCTTCATGTTCCAATTTTGAAAAAGAGATTGAATCAGAAAGCGACTATTCCTACGACGAAAGTGCAACGACTTCAGTGACTTCACTAAAACCGACAACTCCAACTGTGTCAATTGAACAGCAGTTTTCCAACACAGAAGAATTAATATCGCACGATCCCGCCAATTATTTTCACGAAAAGTTTGTTGAAATAAATCGCGAAATTTTAATTCGTAAGGGACCAGTATATTTTCAAAATAAAGATTCTGACTTTTCCGAGGCATCCAGAACATACAAAGATGGTAATAAATTAGTAACGAGATATTTCAACAAAGCATTATTTATTCGCAAATTAAAGAACAATGAAAGCGTCGAAAGAAAATGGTTGCTGTATTCGCCTTCCAAATGCTCTGTATTTTGTTTTTCATGCTGCTTATTTAACCCAACTGATGTTAATCTTTGCTCTCGGAATGGATGTAATGATTGGAAGCATATTAATCACATAATTTTAACACATGAAAATAGCCCAGCGCATAAGCAATCTATGATGACTTATCTGGCACGAAGTAAAGCGGTTGGTAGAGTAGATATAGACTTATTATCTCAACATCAAAAGGAAGTGGATTACTGGAGAAACGTACTTAAACGGATTGTAGCTGTTGTAAAATTTTTGGCATCGAGAGGGCTTCCATTTCGCGGCGACAATGAAATCCTAGGATCTTCAAACAATGGAAATTATTTGGGTTGTGTGGAATTATTGAGTGAATTTGATCCATTTCTTGCAGATCACTTAAAAAAATTTGGGAATCCTGGAAAGGGTAACATTTCTTATTTATCAGCAAATATCTGTAATGAGTTTATTGAAGTAATGGGAAAACAGGTTCTAAAAAAAATTATAAATGAAGTTAAATCAGCAAAATATTTTTCCATAAGCGTTGACAGTACGCCCGATCTGTCTCATATTGACCAGCTAACTTTCATCATTCGATACGTAAAAGACTGTGTTCCTGTTGAAAGGTTTTTGAAATTTATACCTATTAAAGAACATAAATCTAAGTATTTAGCAGAGACCATCTTAAATTTTTTAGAGATACATGATATTCCCATAAAAGATTGAAGAGGACAAAGCTACGACAATGCTTCAAATATGTCGGGAAAGTATAGTGGTCTACAAACAAGAATCAAGGAAAAATGTGAATTTGCCACCTTTATACCATGTGCAGGACATTCACTAAACTTGGTAGGTGTCCATGCTGCTGGGTGTGTACCGGAGGCATCACAGTTTTTTGAAATAGTTCAGAAAGTGTACAACTTTTTTTCGGGCTCTACCCACAGATGGAATATGTTAACAGAACATTTAGGTTCAAAAAAAGTTGTTAAGAGTCTTTCACAAACCAGATGGTCAGCCCGAGCTGATGCAGTAAGTGCTTTGCATGGGGGTTATAAAAGAATATTAGAAGCTTTAATCACCATCGCAAACGATACTGAACAGGCACGAGAAACAAGAGACGGAGCCCTTAGTCTGTCTAGAAAAATGGGAAATCTAGAATTTATTATACTGACGGAAATCTGGAGCACTATATTGGAAAGAATAGACAAAACAAGTAATTATCTTCAAAAAGAAACAATAACACTGGACGTTGCAACCAATTTGTTGACTTCACTTTATGATTTTATTACTAACCTCAGGGATAAATTTGATAACTTTGAATCATCTGCCAAAGAAAATAACCCAGAATCTGACTACAAGGATCTATCTCAAAGAACAAGACGTAGAAGCTCACGGCAGAGTTTTTTTGATGGCTCTGCGCCATCAGTCCAATTGAATGGAAAAGAGCGATTCAACGTAGAAACCTTTCTCCCAATAATCGATACCTTGAGTGTTCATCTAAAACAGCGACAAAGTTCATATGAGATCGTCAGTCAACGTTTTAGTTTATTTTTTCACTTAAAAACTCTGAATTCCGAAGAGATACGACAAGGATGCAAAGAATTTTCTCAAATCTATCACGAAGATGTAAATGAAAAAGAGTTAGAAATAGAATGTCAACATTTAAAAGAATACTTAATAAATGTTCAGAGTGAAAATGAAGCATCTAACAGTGTACAGGAAGTATATAATCTATTAAAGCAAAACAAAATTGAAGACACATTTCCTAACGTAGAAATTGCATTGAGAATATTTTTAAGCATGATGGTAACTAACTGCAGCGGAGAACGCTCCTTCTCCAAATTGAAACGAATAAAAAATGAATTAAGAAGTACAATGCTTCAAGAGAGATTAAATAGTTTGTCGCTGATGTCCATAGAATGTGATATTCTCAATACCATAGATTTTGAAGAAGTGATTAACGATTTTGCTCATCTTAAATCTAGAAGGGTACCTTTGCAATCAACATAGAATTAATCTAAGGATTTTAAGTTAAGCGAGTTACTTTTGTAGATTATTTTTTATATTTCCTATTTTTTTATAGCTAGTAACTAAATAAAAATAAATTTAGAACCTTGTTTGTCTTTCTTTATCTATTGTAACTAAATAGTGTTTTCTCAAGGTCATAGGGGCCCCATGATCCTAATGTGCCCAGGGCCTCAAATAGTTTAAAGACGGCCCTGTCTGGCACATGAAATGTTCTAAATCACATTTATAATTGTACACGCTAAATTTAAAGGTACTTTGCATTCAATGTCACAATTTCGTTAAAAATAATTTATAATAATGACAAAATTTTGACTACCGTGGCTTAATTTAAAAGTTAAATTTTTTTTTAATATTTATTAACTCATTCACTGATTTGACTTATCACAAAAATACTATTTAATACCTTAAACAACCTATAAGCAAATGCACTGCTATTTATTGGTTACTCATTGTTCATAGACCTATTCACTGATCCAGTGATTGGTTTTTTTTTTCATTCCTCACATTTACTTTATTCACTCGCTATACTGTATCCAAAGTTGTTTATAATAGCAGTTTTCATGAAGAAAGCCTATAAAAAATATTTATGAAATAATCTATCTTGAGAGTAGCCGTTTAAAAATAAACTAAGAATGACTTATTTAATTTTAGTAACAATGTATTATTTTTTTATTATATTTCATAATAATTAAAAACTATTTTGAAGAGTTAAGTATACAACTTTTACATCATTTTTAAGAATATAATTTTACATGGCAAAATACAAAAATTTTAGCGATGTCGAGTAGATCCTGAAAAACTAATTTTTTAAAAAAAGTTGTATTTTTAAAATTAGTTTTCCCAGGAACTATTCGACCGATTTTGTTCAACTTTTTTAATTTTATCCATCGCATCACATGTTTATTTGGAGAAAGTATGTTATTTGTGTCTGGTTTCGTAACAAAGAATATCGTCTGCACGAATCAATTTGCATATTTAATAATAATATCAGAAATCATAAGTGACTAATATTACGCGGAAATTCGATTATTGGATCAAAAGTTATTCAGGATGTTCACTTTTTTTGCCCTCCGTACATTCTTTTCATATCATTTTTCAATTTTATTTAGCTAAACAATGTGTACAGTTAACTGCTCATACAGTCCCGCTCCATATTATTCGACGTACTGTAAAATTCTATGTAAAATCTTAACTATCAGATGATACTATACTACAGCTTTGTTTTTATATGATTGAAACCGGTTTGCACTTATTTCCGCTCCTGTATCAATGGTTTAACATTGTAATGCAATGCGTTGGAAATAAATACAAATAGGAAGTATAAATAAAATCTCCTGAATAAAAACCCATAACATATATGTTTAAATATTAAAGTATTGCCTATAAACTCCTACAAAACATGTAGTTATTAAAACACTACAGTGAATCTAATATTTTGGTCAAATTATTATAATATTCTAATATAATACCTGATGTAATAAATATTCTATATTTATATAATATATCGTCCTATTTATCCGATCGCGATGGCTCAGGGATTACAGCGTTCGCCTTCCAATGAGGCGAACTGGGTTCGAATCCCAGTGATGGTTAGTAGATACGAATTCCGTATTCGGCTTGCACCAACCACAGTGCTAACGTGAAATATCCTCAGTGGTTAGACGGATCATGAGTTAGTCAGGCTAACTATGGGAGGTCCTCGTGGTGATCCCCTCCATGTAACGCAAATGCGGGTTAGTTTCATCAAAAGTCCTCCCCGAAGGCAAATGTTTCCTAATACTTGATCCAGGAGTTCCCTTGTCTTCTGGATTGGATGCAAAATTACAAAGCTACGGAGTTGAGTATTAATATACACAAAAATTGAGTCGGATGATACAATAATATCTAACATTAGAAATTTTCCTTTGAAAATATTTAATCTATCTCGCAAGACTTTTTGTTTTGTAACCATTCTGATTTGAAATCTGTTGGGGAAAAAACTAAATTTAATATAACTATGTTAAGAAAGGAGAAAAGCAACTACAAATGCGATCTACGCTTAACTACATTTGACAAACAAAAAAGAATTTTTTTTTTTTTTTTTTTTAACACTTGGAAAAAAAAGTTGTGCGTACAACTTGTAAGTTCATTTAAAAAAGTAGCGAGTGTTGTTAGATAGGTTTCTTCATAAATTTTTTTAAAACATAAGTCTAAAATGTTACATTTTATGCACATAAAACACTCGTCTGTTTTTAAAAGTTGTAATCAATTTCATAGAACGAAAAAAAATAAGTTAAACATTTAATAAACTCCATTTTTATTTTAAAATAACTTTAGCAAAACACGCGCTGAGTGAAAGCTCTTAACAACAGTTTGTAAATTTTGTAAAAGTTGAAATGTTATTTTAAAAGAAAATTTTGTTTTAGAGGTGTAAGATATCTTCCCTTTCAAGCTAGATTTTGCGAGATGTATTAAAGTTCGAATTTCAAAATGAACATTTTAATCTTCTTTGCAACTACGATTGTAAACAAGGTAGTAGTTAGGGGGGAAGGAGGTGGTCTCATTTTCTAATTAGTGACGGCTATATTGCGTCACAAACTCTCAGCGAATCGAAAACTTACAAAGAACTTAATTTGCATTTTCTCTCTTAAATCTTTTGGATGTCCCGTGTTCTGAAAATGTTTCCAGTTTCTGCAAAAATAATCTATAGGAGTAAAGATCCGTAGTTTTGTAGCAATAGTTTAGCAGTTTATTCGTAGTTAGTTAGTAATCTTTTTTTTTTTCTCATTTGTAACGTTTTTATCTTATTTACTGGCTTTGATAATGATTTTTCAATTAAAGATTTATTTTATTTGGGTTTTTAATTACGTGTGTAATAAGGCGTATACCTGAATATTTACTTAAGTTTAATAAGGATATGTTTTGGAATTCTATATTTTATTTTACAGCCGTCGTTCGACGTCAATTTTGAGTTTACAACTTAAAGTAGACTGTAAAACTAATAAGAAAATAGAACGAATTTTTTTCTTCAAAAAAATGCAAACAATTATAAGTTCTATTTACATGAAAATTTAATTCATTATTACTTTGCAAATATCATAAAATGTGATTTGATTCAACAAAAAAAAATAATAATTTAACGATGTTATAAAAATTATCTTTGTGTTAATGTTTCTCAAGTTAGAAGTTATCGATTTTGTTATATAATTACCCTAAAAATGCAATTATTACTCGGCAAATATTATAATTTGATTTAACCCAAGGGTAATTTAATGACGTTACATGCAGAATACAAAACTGTAGTTTTATTAATTAGTTAGATTTAAAAACAATTGAACTTTTTAATCCATAAAACCTTTTTCGGATGTAATTTACTTTTGTAAACTTCGAAATATTTGAGGAAGGTATATTTTAAATTATTTATATAAAAGCGTTAATGCAAAATTCAATTATTTTAACATCATTTAAGAATCATTATAATAATCTTTATTATCGAATCTTTATAATCGAATCTTTATAATAATCTTGATTATAAAATCTTTATAATTTTCTTTAAAGTAAAATAAACATATGAACTGAAGAATTTTCGAGATTAAGTTGAATTGGCGAGTTTTACAGTCAAAGGGAAAGTCGAGTGAAAACCCTACAATTCGAAGAAATGAAGAAACATTTGTTTTATTTTTCATATAAAATATTTAGTTGAACATCAACTAATCGTTCCTCGTAAAAAAAAATTCATAGTCACATTTGAAAACTGAAATCGGCGTTTGTGAGTGTTAAAAGTTTTTTGTTATTTTTCTTTCCGATAAACAAATATTTTTTGATTAACGTCAGTTTTCATTTCATTACCGTTCACTATTTTCCTTTAATTCATTTGGTTAATTCATCAAAAAGTCGGCTGATGTATCATTTTGTTTCATTGCTGAAAAATCAGCCAGGTGCAGTCTTTTGCTCACCCGTACAAAATTACAATGAAACCGGAGGGGGCCAGTATAGCTTGGTTAGTAGGGCAATGCGCCCATATCCCAGAGGTCGTGGGTTCAATCCCCGCCGACCGAAGGCTCCCCGTGTAGTAAATGATGACTGATGCACGTCAGATCTGCCGGGTACACAAAGTCCTCAAAGTACTCATAACAAATCAATACGCCAGGGGGGTACTGATCCAGGAGTTACCTTGTGTTCTGGATTGGGTTCAAAATTACAAGGCTACGGAGTTGAACAATAGTAGTCTTAAACCCGAAAATTGGGTCGGCTGTGCAACGACGATTATAAAATAAAATAAATTTAAAAAAAAATGAAACGGGTATGAACCGTGGTGGCTCATGGGATAGAGCGTTTGTCTTTCAACGAGGTGAATCGGGTTCGAATCTCTGCCGATACAAAATCCGCACGCAGCTCGCACCGGCCGCATCGCTGACGTAAAATATCATCAGTGGTAGACGGATCCATGGTTAGAGTTCCCTTGCTATCAGGCTAACCATGGGTGGTTTTTGTGTTTCCTTTCCATGTAACGCAATAATGGTTTGTCCCATCAAAAAGTTCGCCATGAAAGCGATTTTCTCCCAATACTTGAACTCCTTATCTTCTGGATTGGGTTCAAAATTACAAGTCTATGAAATTGAACATTGTCAGTCGAAAACTCAAAATTGGGTTGGGCTGTTCAAACGACGGTTCGCATATGAAGCGGGAATCTGGAATGACAAAAATAGTAAATAAAACCTCCAAAATTTAAATCCCCTTCCCCCCCAAGAAAAAAGCATAACTATAAAATTGAAAAAAGGAAACAAAAAAAAAGTTGCAATGATGAAAGGATAAAAATAGCTACAAAAAAAAATAGAAATTGAAAAACGCAAATCAAATGCAGAAGATAAAAAAAAAAGAAGAAATGAACTATGGAAGAACTGAGATAAAACTGAGAGCAGCAGTTGCAGAACTTCTAACCTTAATATTTTTTATGTTTAATTAAAAGGCTCAATTTTCCAGCATAAATTATATTTCATTTTGATAGAGAAGCTTAAAATTGATTATGAGAAAAACAATTCTAAAGTCACACCTATTATATATTCCTTTTCCTTTTTTTTTACTATTTTTCCTTAAAGGATGCTATAATAACATATATAATATATATTTTTTTAATAATAATATCATATAATTTTAATGTCACTTCATAAACTAAGAAAAATATTTTTTTATAACAATTTAGAAACAAAATCGTAATTAAGGTTCTTTTAACTCAAAGAAAAATAAATAAATAAAAAAATAGTGGAAAGAAAAAAGTGGTTACCAATAAATCTAGTGGTCAGTGGTCATCCGATAAATTTGTCAGTTTCGCCTTTTGTCGGTAGATTTTGTCTTTTCCCCGATTATAGTAAATTAACGTTTTTCTTATCCGGGAATTTTCGGGCTATATTAATTGGGCTACTTTTCAAAAATCATGAAATATGTTTTTTAATTTTTTAAAAATTTAATAGCTTTTTGAGTTAGCTAAGTATTTGCTGAAATAGCTAATTGTTTTTTAAAACTACGGTTCTTTTAAAATTTATTGAAAAATAATTTGCTTTTAAAATCAATTTTTACTGAATGTTTTCTATAAAACAATTTGGATTAATCTGGACCTGCTGTAATAGTTTCAAATTTTTCGCCAGTAAAATCGTCAAATATCAAAAGTATTCGCCAATTTTCCAAAGTCTTCGCCGAATGCAAATCTTAACAATTTGTTTATAATGATTTTTTTTTATCGGGGAGAATTATTTTACGGTAGTATATTTCAGGCTTATATTATTCGCACCCAACTTTCGCCATATAACAATTTTATTCGCCAAATTTACGATTTTATCGCATTTAGCGCGGCCCTGATTAATGTAATATGATGTATCTAGTTTACATACTTTACAAAGAACCAGAAATAAATAATTTCTTAATATTAATAAATAAGACATTCATTTCAATTACAAAATTGCAGTTTTTGGGTCACTTGTTTATTACAGAAATAAACATTATTTATCTAAGATCTATTTATCGTTAGTATCATATTTGCTATCTTTCATCTTTAAATTTTATTAAAAAATTTTGGAATTGGCATATGGATAGAACAATATTGTGGCAAAAAATATTTATAGTGCTGACGTTTAATATCCTCAGTTGCAGACGAATCATGGGTTGAAGTCCCCTTTCAGTCAGGTTAATCGTGGTTTTCCTCCTCATGCAACGCAAATGCGGGTTAGTTCCATCAGAAAGGCCTCCACAAAGGCAAAATTTTACACAATACTTGATAAAGTAGTTCCCTTGTCTTTTGGATTGAGTTCAAAACTACAAGGCTACGGAGTTGAATATTAGTAGCTGTAAACCCTTAATTGGGTGGGCTGTTAACGACGGTTATAAAAAAAAATTAAAATAATAAACAAACTAGAGTCGCAGTGACTCAGGGGATGGACCATTCGCCTTCCAAAGAGGTGAATCTGCTTCGAATCCCTGCGATGGCTGGTCGATACGAATTCCGCATACCGCTTGCACCGACCTTAATCCCGAAGTTAAACATTCTCAGTAGTAGACAGATCACGGGCTGGATTTCCCTTGCTGTCTGACTAATCGTGGTTTTTCTCACCATGTAACGCAAGTGCAAGATAGTTCCATCAGAAAGTCCTCCACGAAGGCAATTTTTCTCCCAATACTTGATCCAAGAGTTTCCTTGTCTTCTGGATTGGGTTCAAAAATACAAGGCTACAGAGTAAAACCAAAATTTGGGTCTGTTCAACGACGGCGATAAAATAAATTAACTTGAGGCGTGATGACTTAGGGGATCGCCTTCCAACAGAGTTCGAATTCCAGCGATAGCTGACCGATATGAATCCTCCTCACAGTGCGGATGTAAGAATATCCTCAGTAATACACGGATCATGGATTAGAGTCCACTTGCCGTAAGGCTAACCGTTTAGTTTCTCGTGGTTTTTCCTGCATATAGCGCAAATGCGTATTAGTTCCGTTAAAAATGTCCTCCGCGAAGGTAAATTTCTTCCATTACAAAGTAAAAAGTGGTCAAAATCAAGTAAAGAGTGGTCAAATCAGAACTGCCAAAAAGTGAGTTCTTTCTAAATCTAGCAACCATGTCACCTTTTTAAACAGTACATTTCGAAGTAACTGAAACAAATTTTCAATTCAAACACACCAGAATTGTGTAATTTATTGTCTTATGAAATACTGCTGATTTATGCTCAGAAATTATACAATTTATTTCTTTTTATCAAAAACAAAATTATTTGTTTGAAAATATCGCCCCGCAGAATGAATTTGTAATTGTAGTAAGAAGCTGTGTGCTTTCTAACCGGAAGTAGAGCAGGTTAAGAGGTCGAGAAAGTTTGTTGCCTACATGTATATGGAAAACATCATCCATTTACGTTAGAATAAACGAAATAAAACGAACTTACTCCTTATTAAATAAATAAACCCAAGAAGTAATAATCCTGAAACGGTAACACTATTACGGTAACGGCACTAACAATCCTGAAACGGTACTTGCTTAAAAACTTCATTCGGAAAAATATACAAATCGGAAGTTACAGTCACGTGTTCGGGGCGCTCAGAAACTGGCTCCCATTTTCAAGACTTGTTAGACAAGAATGAGAAGAAACAAAAGTGATTTGAAAAATAAAACATAAAAATGCCAACGAGAAGTGAAAAAAAAATAAATAGGAAAAACAAAACTAAAAAACCACGGTAGCCAAGAGAGAGGAAAATAAGGGGAAAATGGAACAGGACAAGGTTTCCACGGTCCTTAAAAACTGCTTAGTTTTTATTTTGAAAATTAAGGGCCCTTAAAAGTACTTAATTTCCAGTATCACTAGTTGGTTGGAACAATTTTTTTATCTTAGGAAAATATCCACAATTAAAAAGTTCGTCTTTCGCCTAGAATGAGACCCTGCATCGAGGGTAGAACATTTTGAATGCGTGTGAGTGTAGGGGTTACAAGAAAGTGGAAGAAAACACGCCCTTATTGTTTTTTTAATTTTATTATTAAATTTTTTCATTAAAATATTCTTTCTTTCTGGATCATTCTGAAAGAAAACAATTTAGAGATGGGATCGTTATACTGCAGGTGGGTAGAAGCCTTGATTTATTTTGTGCAATACCGTTGTCTGCTTGGCGCCGGAATAATGACTAATAGCACCTATCAGTCAAGCAAAAACTTTTATTTCTTAAAAACTTTTATTCTATTTATTTTCTTTCTTATTTGTTATTCTTAAAAATTTCGTCCCAAACTTATGTCTTTTGTGTACCCTTTCTAAGTTTTTCGTAACGCTGTGTACCATTAATAAAAAAGTGAATGTATATTTTACTATAAACAAATGGCACAAAAGTTAAAAATCACAACTGGCTGTTGACACTACTAATTTTTAACTGTTAACTCTGCAAAAAATATGCAATAGAAAAATACGTAATCGTAAAATTTCATGACTAGCTTTTTTTTAAAATAAACGTTTTGAAATGTTTGTTTGTTGCAAGATATTCGCGTACCCCCGCTAAACTGCTACCGTACCCATGGGGGTGCGCGTATCACACTTTGGGAAACACTGTCTTAAAGGATTGTTTGTTTCGCCGTGGTGTCTTTTAGCAGGTGTTTCATGAGCAATATGGAAAATAAAGTGATGGTTTTAAGTCCTCCTAAAAACGGCAGAAGAAATCTTGCATTAGTAAAGCTGAGAAGGAAATAATATTGAGCATTTATAAAACAGAAGTGCATTCAAAACTAGATGTTCCAATCATTGATGTGGCTGATCATGCGGCTTCTATATCGGGAGTAAACACAGCTTCTGTTTTCAGAATTATTAAAGAATATAAAAGGGATGGTATATAACAGGGGTGGCGATGCTCCTTGATAGTCGAACCATTTTTCAAAATTTTAAATTTTTCGCGAGCCGCAATTAAATACGTATTTAAAAGGTATGCAAAAAGGTATTAATTTTTTTTTACTTAAATTATTTATTGAAAACATATAAAAAAATTAAAAGTGCAAAATATGTGTATTGAATTTAAATATTAAACACATTTGTTTTACTTCTCTTGATAATTCTTAAAAATTTTGTGAATAATTGGTGGCGGCACTTCTCAGTAATTCTTTGAGATGCTGGTTAGCTAATACTGATCGGTGTTTGGATTTTACGAATTTTAAAGTGGAATACAATGATTCACATAAGTACGTTGTTCCGAATATTGAAATAATTTGACAGGCGGCCTTTTTCAATTCAGGATACTTCGATTCTGGTACAAATTTCCAAAATTCAGTAATCGACGTCGACTTATATTTTCATTGTAGAGCTTGATCTTCTCTATTAATTCTAATTCTCCAGATGCTCTTTATTTGTCATAATATATTAGAAATGGAAAACTCACCTTGAATTGAACAACGTTGCATTCATATTTGTTCTCAGTAATTTAAAATACATTTAGAAACACATTCGGAATGATAATAATTTTTTATAAATATAATAGCACAAAAATGAAAAAGGAACTCTGGTACATTTATCAAGAGCCACAAATAATCCTTCAAAGAGCCGCATTTGGCACGTGAGCCGCATGTTGGCCACCCCTGGTATATTACATTCACTGAAGAGTCCAACGTTAATACAGTTATTCTTAAAATTTTGTTCTGTTCTGCGTAGTTTAATCTAATTATTTTTTCTTTAGGTACAGTTGTTAATTAATTACAAAAATTCAAATGCTACTTAAAATTAAATAATTTTGATTATTACTAACACTGGGGGTTCCGCGTCCGGCCGACCACCTGACCGGAACATATGCTCCTGCACCCCAGAGCCCAAGGTCAAGAAAACTGAGATGGGCACAGTCGGCCTTGGTAATGGGCTGTCGCGCCACTGAGTTAGTTAGTTATATATATATATATATATATATATATATATATATATATATATATATATATATATATATATATATATATATATATATATATATATATATATATATATATATATATATATAGCGCGGCATTTTAACAGCGTTTCTGATATATTTTTTCTTCTCCACTTCTACTTTTAAAGTTATACAAATAATTAGATTGTCGGTAAAATAGAAAACTGATTTTCTACATTGCAAGTTTTGTTTTAAGAATTTAGGAAAATTTTCTATTTCTCTTATGCTTTTTTGATTAATTGTGTTTATTTTTTATTTTATTTTGATAGCATATTTTAAAGCGTGTTCTTTTTCGACATTTTTTCTAAAAATCCGGTGATGGGAAACACTTAAAAGTATAATTATCAGCGTTAAATTTTTTTTAAAAAAAATCGAGAGCGATTTCTTATTTTTATTTCTGTTTGGCTTTCCCATTTTTTTTAAAAAAAAAGGAAGAAAAAAAACTTTTGTTTTTGTTATGATGTGGCAATTTTAACGAGCACTACTCTTAGATATATTTAAATCGATTATCGCGAATTATCGACTTAACGGACATATCGGCAAGCCGATATAATTACCTTTTATTTTTGGCGATGCATCAGGAATCTGATTTAACCCACTAACGGGACTCATTTGTTCCAACAAATGTATAAAAATTACTAATGGCCCTCACTGACTGAATTAACTGACCCTCATTTGCGTTACATAGAGAGAAAAATCACGAAAATATGCCATGGTTAGCCTGACGGTAAGGGGACTCTAACCGATGATCCGTCTACCACTGAGGATATTTTGCAAGCCAGATCGGCGCAAGCCAGATGCGGAATTCGTATCGACCAGTCATCTCTGGGATTCGAACCCGGTCCACCTCATATGGAAATCTGATTTAAATGGCTTCTCTCTTGTTCACGGTCCAGTTTAGTCCATCTTTAGATAATGCCCTCAAACACTTAAATAACAAAATGATTAAAAAGAAAGCTCTTTTAACGAGTAAAAGTTTTTTGTAATTCTGATGAAGCAGGGTATAAATTAAAAAAACTATTAAAGAAAAATTAAAAAAAAAATTAAATAAATTGTAAATGTTATATTTTATGCAATAGTTTTAAAAATGGAAATAACACGATTTCAAAAATAGTGATCTCTGTTTAAAATCATGCCTTTTAATAAAACGCATTACGTTTTCAACTATACGATTTTAATGCGTAGTAAAATATTTCGTCCTTGTGTCTAGTTCAGATTTATGTTGGTATTTTTTAAAACCGCAAAAAGCATTTCGCCATTTATTTTATTACACTTCTGGATCCTAGATTTAAAAACTCTATGTGACATTTAGTTCAAACTTTTTTAATTGGCGAATTTTCAATTGGCGACTTAAGTACGGCGAATTCCAAATAACCGAGAAACAATATAACAACCATAGAAAACTAAATCAGTATTCTCTTTCCTCTACTGAATTTAAAGTAAATATTGATGTTCCTCCATAAAGTAAATATGATTTAAAGTAAATATTGATGAATTCCTTGTTGAAAGCGTGGGTTTGTCTTATTTTTGAGATCTATTTATTAAGTAAATTTCCTTTTTTGTTGATACATTTATTATAGAATTTTATGAAAACATTTTTCTATTCTTTTTCTGCATTTATTTTATTTCGATTTATTGTTTTTATCAATAGTTTTGTATTTAAGGACTTTGATAGGTTTTTTGCCATAGAAATGACTTTATGAAGGAATATTTGTTGAATATCAAATTAAGTGTTGAATGTTAACAAAGTTGAAATTTTTGTAATATTATTTTAGGAAAGATAATTAATCAAATGAAACGTCGCGATTCGCATTTACGAAACTTAAAATACACTCATGGCGATTCCTATTAACGAGATTTAAAACTATAACACAATGTAATTTTCATCAAATATTCAAAAATTACACACCATGATTCGTTTTAAAATAACGCTTCATGATTTATATATATTCACCTGATTTTTTAAGAAAAATTTCGATTCGAACCTGGGTTATTTTAAAATCAAAGATTATGATTTGTAATTACGCGATTTTAATATCGAACATTTCGTTTTTTAAACTCACAATTTAAAAACCGCACATCACGATTCATATTCACGCAATTTAACTTTAATAATTGACTTTTCATGGATTAAAAATAAATTTTGGCATTTTGCCAACGTATAATTCAAAATATGTTTGTAAAATTTTTGGTCAATATTCATGGATTAAGATAATTAAAATATAATAGTTTAAAAGAGTTTTTGATCCTTTTTTGAAGCTATCATTATTTTTTATTATTACCACTCAAGTATTGTCGGAATCTGTGTCGAAAAAATTAGAATATCATATATTTTTAAGAATTTTATAATATTGTAATAAAATTACAATATTATGAAATTTACAGTTACAATATTATTATTATTATTTTAATTGAAATAATATGACTTAACTACTGTAATTGCTTAAAATATTTTCATGAATTTAATTCATTTATGCTTTAATTATTAAAGTTTCTCAAAATAAGATTTAAAATATATCAATTTCTCATTTATAAAAATTATGATTAGAGTTTACAATTGTCTATTAGCAGAAGACATTCAATGATTATCTATGTCTCCTGCGTAAACGTCTATTTCTTTTAAAATTTCGGGTATTTCTTCTTGAAGCCCCCCCCAATCACCCCTCTTAAATATTGATAGTGAATTTTTATATTCACATTTTTCTATTTTTTTAAAAAAATAGTTTGTGATAAATATCAGTTGAAATCATATTCATTTATTTAAAAGATTGAAATATATTTTTGTTTAATTTGTAAACACTCTTCCGACGTTATTTATTTTAGAAGAGTGTTATGTTGTATTAAGCTCATGTCAATCTTTGACTCTAAGTTTATTTTGATCCTTTAAAATTCCATTTCTAGTCTTCCTTTGTAATACACATCTGAAAATTATTGAATTGATATATTTAATAAGATTTTTTATTTTATCTATCAAATATAAACCCTGTGTAAATTATTCTGGAAATCACCTTTGAGATAAAAGCTGTAATTTTACTCACACAACGTAAGACAATCAACAGTTTTACTGAGACAAAATGTCATTTTTGTTGCGACCTTTTTTTTATTTGCTCTTTCATCCCTGAATTGTGTATACTTTTCTATGTTCATTTTTGACAAGGATTCTAGAAAGAAAAAGTTAAGGGTAGTTTTTACAAAACTATATGAAAGGTTTTCACTCGACATTAAGAGTGATTTAAGGTAAAAACTAACACATATATATTATTAGCCATTTGTAGATAAATGTCTTATTACTGTATTTAATAGAGTTAGTAGAGTCGGATAAATTTCAAAAAATGAAGCTTTCAATTTCCAAAATGTTTGCAGGCCTATTGTGCCAAACAATGAAAAAAAAGTAAGTTCTTCACTATACATTTCGATAAAATCGGTTTTATAACTATTTCCTATCTATTGCTAATGCTAACAAAATTGAAACCGAAATTCATAAAACTGATAACAATACTTTGCAATTTATAAATTAGTTTTACTTATCAAATAAAAATGCAAAATTCATAAAAATCTCATTTTTTGAATTTTTTGTCTTTACTTTGATTTTTCTATTGCATGACAGTGTCTTCTATAAATTAACTCAGTTTTTCCGTGACATTGAAAATGTGCCGAAGTTTCAGAAAGATATTTGGGAGAAATTAAAGTCTGTTAAACAAATCGTCATACTCCGTGAAGCATATGTTACAACTTGATCTTTCAAAAGTTCGAATTTTAGAAACGCTAAATAAAGACAGGGGTCTGTCCAGACATTTTGTGAAAGGTCCGTTTTTCGTGAAATTGTGAAAAAATGACTCGCATTTTTTCAATCAGGGTCCGCTTTTATGAATTTGTGCAAATAGGGTCCGTTATTGCAAAAAAAAAACTTTTTCAAGGAGTTTTTAAATTGTAAAGACATACATGATAATGCTCAACACTGTAAAATTATAATTAAAAAAATTAAATTTTAAAAAATAAACAACAATTGCTGCTTCTAAATTAGAAATGCAACATTTGATATTTAGCCTATACTGCTGAACGCAGAATATTCATTTCGGACGAATAATGGAAGAATCGTCTGACGAAACTTAATTCGTTTACATCCATCTTTCTTGTTTTCTGCCCTGGAAAGGGTTTATTCGATTGACAAAATAATAATGAAGATAAACAAGTTTGTGAAGGGTCCGATTAAAAGAATAATCTTTTTGTGAAGGGTCCGTTTTTAAGTTAAAATATTTTGTGAAGGGTCCGTTTTTATGGAAAGATATTTTGTGAAGGGTCCGTTAACGGACCCAAATTTCTTCTAAACAGACCCCTGAAAGAAAATGCTACATTATGAAAGTTTAAAAGGGTCTCTCTTTAACCTTTCAACCCCCTAGTTATTTGACGTAAAATCGTTGTAAAAACATTTTTTTTAATAAGCAATCGGGGAAAAAAATTTTTTTTCAGGAGTTTTTTAAAATGTAATTAAAAATGCAATTGACATTGAATAGCTGGTGGAATATACCCCGATCGTGATACAATATCTAAAATTAAAAACCTTTCTTTTAAAACAAACTTAACATAAACTATGTATTTAAAGTAAAGAAACAATTCAAATGCGTAACTACAATTGTTAAAAAAATAATAGAATATATATTTTTTTATTTGTAAAATCAATTTCGCATAGAATTTTTAAGTTCTTTAAAAAGTGTAGCGTGTAATGTGAGAAAGGTTTCTAGAAAACATTAGCTTCAATAAATATTACTTTTTTGCATAATATTACTTTTTTTAAGTTTAGCATTTAATAAAGTAATTAAACTCTTATTATTTAAAGAAAATAAAATTTCAACAAAGCGCATGTCGAGTAAAAAGTTGTTAACTACAGTTTGTAAATAATATAGTAGTATAATATAGTTTGTAATATAGTTTGTAAATAATACAGTAGTTGAAATGTAGTTTTAAAAATATTTTTTTTTGTTTCAAGGGTCAAAGATTTCATCCGTTTAAAATAAGACTTGGCGAGATTTATAAAACTCGAATTTTAAAATGAACATTTTAATCCTCTTCCGCAACAGCGATTGTTAACAAGGAGAGAGCAGGGGGGGAGGGGGGAGGCAGGCGACTGCTGGCGTCACTGACTTCCAGCCAATTGAAAACCCGCGAAGAGCTTAATTTGCATCTTTCTTCTTTCTTGCATCTCTTAAGATTTTCCGTATTCCCCCCCCCCCAAAAAAAAAAAGAATTTTTTTTTTCTGAAGCTGTGTTAATGTAAGAGTAAAGATACTTAAATCTTGCATTTGAATGTAAGTAATGTTTCATTTTTTATTTTGTAGCACTTTAATGATATTTTGTTTTATCATATTTATTTTTATTTGTTTTTTTTTTTAATTACTTAAGTAATTAGGGTATACCTGTTCATTTACTTAGTTTACTAAGGATATTTTCATGGAAAAGTAGTTATCTTAAATTTTAATGCATTAAAAAATCTTATTTTTTTGAACTGCTTAAGTTTTAAACCAGGTTTCATTCCGGCAGAATTACAAATTATCATCTGGAAATATTAAATAGAGGGTGAAATCTTCATTATACACAGCCGAAACGAGCTTTGCTTATTCTTTGTTGAGTGTCTTCTGTAAGTGAAGTTAATTTTGAAATTTTCTGGACAGTTTTAATACGTTATGTTCATAAGAGTTTGCGTATTGTGAACGATTTGCGATGTTGCAACGATGCAATAAAATTATTTGTAAAAGCTTTTTTAAATTTCACATTATTTTTTTAAAATCTAAATCATGCTTCTTTAATGTCCAAATAATTGCTAAAGTTTACATTCACGCTTTTTATGAATACGCAATTTTTTTTTAAATCATTGACATAATTTTACATACACACAATTAACTACTTTCTTAAAAGTGTTTTTTAATATTATTAAAAGGTTTTTAAGAACAAAGTTTTATAAGAAACGAAACTTATTGTTTATATTTCACAACGTTCTTACATTCTGTTTGATAACATTCCAACTTAAATATTTTGCGCATGACAAATATTGATTTTTATCCATTATTCATTAACATCCCTATTTTATTAAGTAATAAATATTTTTTTTTCTTCATTAATATACAGTTTTATTCATTACACTGGGGAACAAGTTTTTTGTTGCTTTTATATAAATACTTAATCTTTCCTAATTAGGGCACTTCGACAGATTCTTTTTAAAAATGATTTTCTTCTGTTAATTTTCGGTGAAATGTTTAGAAACGCTATGCATAACAGGGAGTTAAAGATCATTTCCTTTTTTTTTCTCTTCTGAATTCCAATTTGAGACAGCATATTTTTATTCTCTTGTTAAGTTCGAGTGTAAGTAATCTTACACCTTTTTTTTTTTAATCATCTAGTTTAATCTTATAGTTTTATTTCTTTCATTTTTTTTCCTTTTTCTTGTTCTGAATTTTGATTTGTTTTTAAAATCTTAAAACATATTTTTTATACAATAGCGACAATTTTTGGAGGGCGTAACAGCATAGAAATATGTATCTCGAATATTTTAGTTATTGTTTATTAAAACAATTTATTTTTTTTTAAATTTTTTTCTAATTATTAATTAATTCAAAAATTTTATTGAGGTATTTTTAAAACTAATTATACTTTGAGTTTATAAGTGAATTCTCAGATTTTTCCGATTTAGCTTTAACAGTTTAATATTTTTTATTCGTCGTCATTTTTGATGTTTTTGAAACTTATTGAACTAAGAATACTTGATTCTTCATTTTGGAACTTAGTTTTTTTCCTTATTATGGAACTTCAAAATTGAAGTACGTAATTCATTAAAACTCCAATTTTGTTCCATATACATTTTGATTATCTTAACAATCGACTATAAAAAAATAATAAAACTTCTAAAATTTTCCTCAGAAAAACCTTTTATAAAAATCTTTTTATTTTCATGTTTTATCTTTAATCATATATTCTGGTAATTATTTATGAAAATTTGGTTTTTGTGTTAATGTTTTAGGGATTGAATTTTTTCACGGGTAGTAAAACTTTTATGAATTATAAATCTTACTTTAGTAAATTGATTTAAAGTTATTTTAACGTTACGATATAACTTAGTCTTCATAAACGTTCTTTTAATTTCTTTTATTGCGAGATATTTTGTGTTTTCTTCATCTGCTTCTAGTTGACAGGAAAGCAGAAAATGTCTATTTGTATTTTTGCACATCTTATTTGGTATGACAGCCTAAGGTGGGCCAAAGCCTTCAGTTGAAGATTCCGCTAGGACAATTTATTCTTTGACCTGGAGTCTTTTATCCCCATAGCACTAAAACCTGTTTCCACATAATCGGCCCATCATTTTCTTACGTATTTATGTGTATAATTTTAATTGGAAAAAAAGCTGTTCCCTTCAAATAAGTTGTATTTTGTATTTGGCTTAATCACACATTGAATAATCACTGATTGATATCCTTTGTAAATAAGTATTGTTTTCTTTTTAAGGAATTAACAGTCCTTTGCTGAAACTCGCCGTGTGGCCTGACGGAACTGTATATAGTGTGTCAGACGGAAACTCGCTTAGGTGCTCGATGCAACTCATTAAGGCGCCTCATCTACAGCTATTGGATTAGTTAACTGAGCAATTTGGGTAAGTACTCTTTGTATAGATTTCAAACTCATTTTATACCCTATTCAAAGAAATTGTTTCGCTTTCAAAAAGGAAGAAATATTCATTTTAGATTAAAATAAATTAATTAGAGTGCTATAAATTGTTTAATGCCAAATACTAACATTAATGTGAAAAAAATGTAGAAGTAGAACTTATTTATATAAATTTACCAGAAGAGGGATAAAACTCTTTTTTTTTAATTCATTAAATATTTAGAAATTAAATTTTCTATTTGTGTGTCAAATAGAGAGTAATCATTTCTTTTACTTTGGTTTTTGAGCCGCGATGGTTCAGGGGATAGAACGTTCGAGGCGGTTCTCGTGGGAGGTTCTCGTGGTCTTCCTCTCCATGTAACGCAAAAGCGGTTTAGCTCCATCAAGAAGTCCTCCACGATGGTAACATTCTCCCAATACTCGATCCAAGAGTTCCCTTGTCTTCTGCATTGGGTTCAAAATTACAAGGCTACGGAGTTTATCATTAGTAGTCGTAAACCCACTTATTTGGGTCAGCTGTTCAACGACGGTTATAGTATTATAATATTACTTTGGTTCGTGGGTTCGATCCCCGCCGACCGAAGACTCACCGTGTAGTAAATGGTGACTGATGCACTTTAAATCTGTCGAGTTGCAAAGTCCTCCATGTTCCCATAACAAATCAATTCCTCTGTGGGGTACTGATCCAGGAGTTTCCTTGTCTTCTGAATTGGTTCAAAATTACCAGGCTGCGGAGTTCAACATTAGTAGTCGTAAACCCGAAATTGGATCGGCTGCTGAACGACGGTTATAAAATTTAAAACAATACTTTTAATAAGTTCGAGCAATTAAAGTAATCTTAAACTTTTGTTTTTCATCGAATTAGTTTTATTTTTATCATTTTTTTCCTTTCACTACTCGTTATGAATTACGTTCGTTTAATATATTTTATGCTTTAGGGACAAAATGTTTAAGTATACGTGATAACATGGAATCAGATGTCTCGAATCTTTTAGTTATTGTTTATTTCAAACAATTAGCTTTTTCAATGTTTTCAAATAGTTTAAAGAATAAACGCATTTTATGACGAAAATTATTGCAGAAAATTTATTAAGCATTTTAAACTAATTATACTTCCGAAATATAGTATATAAGTAAATTCTCAGTTTTTTCCGATGTGCCTTTGTTTAGAGTTTTAATATTTTTCCTTCGTCCTAATTTAAAATGTTTATGAAATTTATTAAACTAAGAATATTTGACTTTTACTTTTGGAATTAAGTTTTTTCTTCTCATTTTGGAACTTCGGGTTTTTTTTTACCCTAAGCTCGTGATGTTTGAATTCAGCTCAGTTCACTGATTCAATTTTTGCACTGTTTTAAATTAGAATTGCTGTTTCTTTAATCAAATAGACTCAATATTTAATTCAGATACCGATATATGAGTGGTTAGCTAGCTCAAATACAAAATTTTAAAAAAAAGGAAAGAGAAAGAAGTCTTCTTTGACAGTAAGAAATGCAGAAAATGTGGTATCAAAATACGTTACAAAGGTTGTTTATTTAAAATGTAGAAAATTAGGAAAATAAAACTAAACATTTTTGAAATTCGGAAATTACTTTAAAACACGTTATTAGTGTAATGCTACTCAGAATATACAAATTCTTTTCACTTTGTCTGTTGGAAGTTTATGCTCAGGCTAATGCGTGACTCACGACCCCCCTAAGAATCTTTTATTTTATTTTACAATACTCTTACTTACTTTTTAATCAGGTATAGTTTCTGTCACCGTATGAATTGCTTACATTGAATATGTGATAAAAAAAATCGATGTGAGCAGTAAAGCCATTTCTGGCTCTTTAACCATAAACATATTTATTCAATCAAACTAAACCTTTTGTTTATTAAGTTCACCGAAGTCAAGCATCACTGACTGCGGTCAGTGTGCGGGTGGGTGACCACTTGGATCAGCCTGCGTAGGGACCGAGGGTGTGCGATATTGGTCCTCGTTAAACTGTGCTACCGTAAAGTGCTCGACTTCGCGTGCAGGTCGTCGGGCTACCGAAGCGGGGGTGCCATCCCCTCTGCAGAGGTTCAAAATTGTGATGGCATGTTTTCGGATCATCCTCAGGGATGTTTCCCAGACCGTCGCCAATAGCCCATTGTGCAGCTCTAGTGCGACGTAAATGAACTACAACAATTGTTTATTAAGTTAGACGTACTTTCTAGCATTGTTTAAATTTGTTTTCCGATTCGCATGAAAATATGAATATATGCTGGCTTGTTCGACATTTCTTCTTGAGTTATTAAACTAAACATTTTTCTTACGGCAAAAGCTTCAAATATTACAAAAGCATACCCAAGTCAAAAATCTTGATGGTCCTATCAAGAAATTTTGATGGTTTATGCTGGTTTCACTGAGATTCATGATGGTCCAACAGCATCCATCATTTTCTATTACGTGTTTTTTGATATGCTTCCATCATTCCATAATGGAGACTCTAATACTATGATGATTAACCATCAAGAGACTCTCATGGACCAACAATCCGTTATGGTTGATGATGGTTCCAACTATACATTTTCATAAGGATTAAATGGGAATTCTTGTTGGTTTTCAGGAATATACCATCAAAACATTTTGGGTTTTTATGCAGAACCATCATCCGAATTTCTTACATTGAGATGATGGTTGTTCATGATCGTTCCATCATTTGATTTTTAAGACGCTATCATGGAAATTCGTGATTGTTCAACATGAACAAACCATCAAAACAAGTTGCTATTTTTATGTTGGACCATCATAAATCAATCCGAATTCCTACATTGATTACTCATGTTGGTTACCATCAAAAAATAGAGTAGTTCATGATGGAATTATTGATGGTTACCATCAAGATTATGTTGGTCCATCAAAAAATAGAGTGGTTCATGATGGAATTATTGATGGTTACTATCAAGATTATGTTGGTCCATCAAAAAATATAGTGGTTCATGATGGAATTATTGATGGTTACCATCAAGATTATGTTGGTCCATCAAAAAATATAGTGGTTCATGATGGAATTATTGATGGTTACCATCAAGATTATGTTGGTCCATCAATGGAAAACCATCAGAGATTTTGACTTGGGTATGTAAAGATCCAATCACTAAATCAAGAGTTATTTAGGGTGTTCTTTTTTTCGTACTGTACTTACTTTGTCAGAAGAATGTCCTAGATTGCCTTATTTTTTTGTGTTCTTTCTATAAATGTATTGCAATTTTGTTCCCCCACCCCCTTTTGAAAGCAAAAATGATCAAACATCTTCACCCAATATTTAAAACAAAAGTTATATAACTATTGTGATTCATCTGTAAATATCTCTTCCTAGTCAAGATTACAGTCTTGTGGCTCAGTAATAAAATTTCTCATCTAAAAAATTCCATAATCTGTATAAAAATAAGTTTTTTTGATTATGAGATTTTTGCTATGAAATTTTGCTGTACGCAGCTAATCTACGATAATTTTTTACTTCTAAGCAATAAATAAAAATCAAAAAATCAAAATAGCCAGGAAATGTCACCTTCCACTCTTGCCAACGAACTATTCTGAAACCTAACCTTTTTCCTTAAAGAAAAAAAAACGAACTCAAATCTTAAAAGCTGTGAGCAAAAAACTGAAGTATTTCAAATGCTTAATATAAAAATACAATATTGGCTAATTTGAGTAATCAATTTAATTTTACCACTTTTTTAATAAAATATAAGATTTCAGTATAATTTAATTTTTGGTTTAGTACCTTAACTTTTTTAATTGAAACTCTCGCTTAATTTTATTAATATCATGTACCGATATAAAATTAAGTTTAATGCACCTCAAAATTTCACTATTTTGAATTTTGTAAGCGTACAGAGTAATCATTTTAGTGTTATTGTAGGTAACTGCCTCTTTTATCACTTTATATTTTGATAAAAATATTTTTTTGCCTTCATTCAACTTTAGAATAAAAGTTGAAATTTTTCCATGAATCTTTTTTTTTTAAATTTTAAGAAAATTTTGAAAATAAGTAATAAATATTAAACGTGAGCATTGCTCGTATCCTTACCCCCTTATCAGGGAAAATAAGTAAATCACAAACCCCCTTCCACTGTTAGGTGCTTACGTATTATTTGAACTGCCTCGTATCTACTCTATTTCGCCGTTGAACTATTATTCTTAAAAAAATTTACAAATATTTCATACACTTCAGTGTATGAAAAATATTTCTCAATTTTTTTTAAAAAATTTTATCTCTATCATTTGAATTTATATTTTTCAAAGCATTTAAATTGTTTACTTACTTATTTATTTTATTAGAATTGTTAATGAGAATTAAAGTAAAGATTAAAACGCGGATAATTTTTTTAATAAAAAAATTGTTTTCATATGTAACTATATTGAGTTGGTTTTGAAACTAAACTTAAAATTAAAGATGTGAAAGACCGATATGACATTTAAAAAATTCTATCTTATGCTTATGCTCAACAGAAATACTTGTTAGTCATTCTATCCAGATATTAATCATTTGTATGAGTTTAGTCGGGATACCTCAAGAAAGTGAACGCTAAATAGACAAGTATTTATCTCTGAACATTGCTTACTACGTTTTTAATAAATCGCTTTCGTTTGTTTAATGCTGGAATCTTGAAAATTTCGACCTTTTACTGACATGCTAGAGCACCCAAACTTTAACTGAAATTTTTTACTGAATGATAGTTTCAATCATTTTTCTAATCGCTAAAAGCAGCATTTATCGTCAATCGAAATATTGACATCATACTTATTAACTAGAATTTCAACGTGAACTTTGTAACGAAATTGACAAATGTGTAAATAATAAATGTTAAAAAATCCAAACCATAAGCAAATGTCCCCTTAATTTTATTGCCATATAAAATTTATTACCAAAAAAATATATATATAAGGTATCTGAGCACCTGGAAAGTCATGAAAAATCATGGAAAGTCATGGATTTCAGTATTGAACAAAATTTGTCATGAAATGTCATGATTTTAAATTTTTTTTTTAAATCGTGGAAAGTCTAGGTTGCCGAAAAATCTAATTTTTAGAATGAAATTTACCCCCTCCCAATTTCACAAGAGTTCCGATGTTCCAAATCTAAATTTGTAGCAAAATCCCAGCTCATAGTCATATTCTATAAAAATATAAAGTGTTTTTTATCCTGTTCCTTAAAAATTATGGCGTTCTTTCGAGAAATTAAAGAAAGAACATCCTTTCTAGAGCGAATTATCTTTTAAACTGCTGTGATTTCAGAATTTTTTTATTTATTATTTATTTTTTATTTTATCAATTTAAAATTCCAGTTTAGGCTTTTCATATTACACTTACTTTAAAGAGGAAGTAAAACAGCTTTAAATAACTACATATATCTGACAGTATTTCGTTATTTGCTTTTGTATTTTTTTTAGCTATTTTATTGCTTCAACTCTTTCTTTACTCGGTTTTTTAAGTTTAAAATCAATAAATATGCAGATAGAGTATAGCAATTTTGGTTATAATGTTATTGTAATGCTTTTTTAAATTTATTGTTGTGTTTTGTGGCGAAAATAGTAACTTTTGGTAAGTCATGAAAATGTTTTTGATTTATTCATGGAAAGTCATGAAAATATTTTGGATTTATTCATGGAAAGTCATGAAAATTTTTTGGATTTATTCATGGAAAGTCATGAAAAGTCACGGATTTAAAAATCTAAAATGTAGCAGATACCCTGTTGATATATTCGACCACTTTTCGCTTGGCAAGAGTTCTCAAATTTGAAATGGTGCTCTGACCTTGGCTACCACAAGTAGCTATCGTTTTTTTTTCCTTTTTTTTCTTAAAAATTGTATGCTGCAATTTATCTCTATTTTTATCCCAAATCGAAATTTCAACCACTTTATTACGTAAACTTAGAGAATAATAAAAAAGAAAGCATAATAATTCGAAAAGTATTTAGTTTTCTTAAAGTTGATTAAATGAAGAAAGTAATTTCATTTGTAATAACTGCTAATACCAAAAATCGCCCCCTCCCGTGTTTCAGAATATTGAGCCCTACATTTATCGTCTTAATTAAGGCAAAGATAGAATCGTTTTCTTCTTTCTCTCTACTTCCACCTAAAAAAAAGTAATTTTTAAAATTTAATTTTATTCATGTTAAATTCTCTTTTTTATGTGTCCATGTATAGAGTCACATAAGACAATAAGATTCTTTTACTGTTTGTTCAAAATAAATTCAGATGTTTAACTTTACAAAATGACTTTTATTTACAAGAATTCTAAATACGATATACTTATTTTTTCATGGAACACAGAAAGTTGCCATCGGCGAAAACTAAAATAAAACTACAAAAATTAAGTGGAAATAGTAGTAGTTGCAGTCACGTGATATTAACTATAATAACATATTATAATCTCTAACATATAATATACTTGACGAACATTGTTGTCTTTATTTTAGAATATAGTTTTTATTGTACTCAAATTTGAAGTAACAAATTCAAAACGCAGTTATTTTTCTTTCTCTTATCTTCTGAATCGATGTTGTTTTCTATCTGACGCATAGAAAATGATCTTTTGGTAATTATTTTATAAAATTCAAAAAGTACAAATGAATAAAAAAACCTTTTAATTTGATGATACAAAGGTTTGACAGTAAAACAAATTTGGCGATGATTTAAAAACGAAATTCATAGCCTTTAGTATGTAAAGTCGAATTTGGCGATTAAGTAACTAGCACAACGGTGTTTTCATTTTCATTGAGTGGTAACCCGTTCAAATGTAAGTTTTAAGTGAAATAATTGTTCGTATTATATTCAATTGCATAGTCCCCTGGTAGAATTTTCTTCCTTCTATTTTAAACAAATATTAATCATGGTTAGCTCTTAGTATCTCAATTTCGGGAAGCCTTAAATTTCTTTTTGACGAGATCTGTTTTCTTTTCCGCAAAACTTGTTGATTTGATCAAATCATTTCATCTTAAGAACGTCGCACAGTGGGACAAAATCAGAAAAATGCGGCCAAAATTAGAAAATTAACTTCAATGTTCTAGAAATTGATCACCTATAGGTTTTTTTGGTCATTGATTTTAAATATGAAGTCAAAATTTCAAAAAAACAAAATGGCGGATCCAAAATGGCGGATGATAATTGAAAATATTACAAATAAATAAATAAAAATTATTTAATAGCAGTTTTTGTGATTTTTGATTACAAATTTGTGGTTAATAATTTTAATAAATGAAGTAATGGATGCAAAATCACAAATATTTATCAAAACAAATTTAAACTAAATAAATTGAATCAAAATATTTAAGATTGTTAATTACAAATTCGATTATCGAATTTAAGAAAAATAATGAATCTATTTTGCTAGATATAAAAAATTTTGAAAATTTTATAACAGAAATAATAATCTCAAGTTTATTTTTATGATTTTTTTTATACACGAAGTATTATTTTTATTAAATAACGTTTTTTATTTATATTTAATATAAACAAACTACTTTGGCACTATTAATTTTCCATTTCTATAAAACATGAACTTGCTGAAGGATCTTCCAATAAATCGATAACGGCTTGAGGCATGCTACCACTTTTCCTACTAGGCAATTTTCGAAGAGAACTTATTACTGGATCTGACGAAATTAGAAACATATGTATAGCTCGTTCACCAGGAGTTGGCACTTGGCTCCGCCTTCATCACGTGGTATGCGACGATACTATTTCGCTATTTTTGGGAGAAGGTTGTGAGCAATCCTGAACAATGTTGCTATTTGGCGATCGTTTGGCAAAAATATTTATTTCTCAAACTTTATGTGCATTTTTTTAACAATGAATATTTCATAAATTTGATGATATTTTACACTATTTTTTATGATATTTCTTTCTTTTGAGTGAATAGTTTGTCCTTTATGAGACATTTCGCTGGGAGAACAACAGTTTTAAAATTTAAACTATAATTAGCTAGTGTAACAAAAGGTATGTTAGCAGATGATAAAGCAAAGTAAGTGACTGAAAAAGAATTCACTTTCTGTGTTTGGCGCAAATTAAGGGTTGTCTCAATTTCAACAACGGAGATGTTTCTCTTTTAACTCCCGCGCTGAAATGAACTCTGCGTCCGAGGAGGTGGAGCCAAGTCTCAACTCCTGGTGAACGAACTATAATATGTCTTCATTCGTGTGTACTCTAGATATCTTTCTTGTGAACTTTTCACGGTAATTTCTAAAATCTTTATTCCTATCCTCTTGGGCTTCTTCACTCATCATACCTATAGGTAATAAAGCTGATTTTAAAATATCATGTCCGTGAATCAATATCTTATGAACGCTAGCTGGCATTGGATACCACGAATACTCATTTACATATAAATTTGCAAGTTCCAATGAATAATTGTAAAATTTAGAGGAATCAACTGCATACCTACTTGATAATGCTTTCAAAATGGTATTACACATTGAAATCAGATTTTCATTAAGTCCTGTAATTTCAGCAGACTTTTTCGAGTTTTTGAAAAAACGACGAGCCAGATTTCCGTCGTGCGTGGTACCTTTTCCTTGTATAATTATACCTACAGGTAAACCCATCTCTCTGTGAAACTTTATATTTTCTTCTCTGATTTCCACTTTTTCTTTCACATCTTTTCTTTTCTGCCAACACTTCACTTCAAGTCGTACAGAAACATGATATAACCACTAAAAAAACGAATATAAGCGTGCAGTGTTGATAAATCGTATTCATAAAAATCTGTATTTATCTTCTTGGTCTTTAGTTTCGCCAAGTCGTTCATCTCTTTTGATGTAGCTCTGCATATATTGCATGTCTGTGCAGACTTTGTATCAGTAATCGCATTACACGTTTTTCCGTCAATCATTGTCATACCTAAAATATGCTTAACAACAAAAGATTGAGAATTATATAAGTTCGCAACTGTAGGGACCAGGTTTTTAATTTTAATGTCCATCATCAACTTCTCTTGTTGAATAGCATCAGTCGTTTCATTTTTGAACTCAAGCTTTACTGCTCTGCAATATCTTGTGGCAGAAGGTCTGGGATTTTGCCACAATATAATTTTTTTTATGATCTCCGTTGCAAGTACCGTGAAGTTGTAGAGGCACTAAGCAATTCATATAAAGACTAGCATCTGAATTAGACGAATCTTGAAAAATTTGCTTATTCAGGGAATGACCACTACTGCCATCGCAACCCCATTTAGAAATCAAAGTTATGTTTTGCATTTTGTCTGCAGAAGTTTAAGCAAAGACATCTGATTGAACTTTTAAGATGCGTTGTGTTGTCAGATCTAGTGAGTCTTGAAGATTAATTTCAGCTTTCACTTCACTTATGCAGATAGAGACTTTCGATGGATAACAATGTGACGTAGCTTCTCGTACTTTGTAATAGGGTGGATAGACATTTATTTCACGTTCCAAGGCACTATTTCGCACTATTCTCTATTTTGATATGCGTTTCTCGTTAATCCTGTTTGAACGATTAAAGCTAATGCTTCATCTGGTGAGTAAGCGTTAACATTGGGAGTTTTTTGTATCAAATTGGAGTTATTTAATTTTATTTCTCCAATACATTTTACGGTTTCTGCATTGCCTTTAGATCGAAGGTGTCTTTTGCTCGCATCGAAAATTAATTGTGGTTCTGCTTCTTCACACAATTTTCGAAGTTAGCGTCTTTTAGTGCGTTCATTACTTGATGCATAATCTTTTTGCGGCCTACCACGTTTTACAGGAATTGATGTTAAATTTGAAACAGTTTCTATCAACAAAAAAAAAAAAAAAAAAAAAAAATAAAAATAAGAACAATAATTTACTCACATATTTTATATAAGTAATAAAAATTTTACAAATTATAGATAATTTACCTTTGCATTGGAATGTATACAATTTCAATTCCGTGTCAAGCCAATCTTTATTTTGCTGGAGAAATAAATCTTTCTTGCGAGTGCATTTTTGCCACTTATTTTTAATAGTTGCAAAAATTTTTCTTAATTCTGATTTTTGTTGGCCATTCAAACTTTCAATATTAAACAACACTGCAACCGACTTATCAGCATTTTCGTATCGTTGTTGGGTCCAATTAGCATTGCTTTCAATGAGAAATTCGAAAATTTGGCATTTATATATTTTTGATGCCATCTTAAAAAAAAAATAATAAATATTTCAGCGAATAAGTTGCTATTTCATTACAGAGCATTTTATTTTGATATTTAATAAAAAAAATTTAAAAATGCCTACCTCAATTTACTAGTATAACTTGAAATTCACTCCGTTTAGAATGAAAAATGATAGTCGAAACACAATGAATGTGAAAATATTGAAAACACTCCACTGACCTTGACGAAAAATGAATAATTTTTAAATCCGAAATTGTAGATAGAATTGTTCCTTTACATTTTGAGACTAAATATAATTACAAAATATGTAGTGCTGGCACCATTGTCATAAGGTTTGATTTAAGCAGCAATTTTAAAAAAATGACAAGATTGTTCAGCCATGTAGATATAAGAAAATCTTTATTATAAAAATGACGCGAACGATAAAAATCGATATATCAGCCAAATTCGCAAATATTCGCAGCTAATTTTTTTTAGTTCTTGAGTATATATACCAAACAAATGCACACATTTTTTTTTACCTCGGCAACGTAAGGCTTTTTTTTATAGAGCACCCTAAAGTTGCAATTTCATTGTACAGTTCAGAAATAGGAAAATGGCTCTGGTTTTAATAGTATTTATATAAAATAATGAATTCATATATATCTTAGAAATACATTTATGTATAAATCATGCATAGTTTTAATATTTTTATTTACTATAAGGAGTTACCATATTAATAAAAATGTAACTGAAAACTTTAATTTTTTTTTATTTCGACTTTGTTTCCATTTAATTGCTATTTCCATTAATAAACCAAAAAAACAAAATACACCGTCTTATTCCTTGGATATTTTATCATTACCATGTTTATCATTTTCCCATTAATTTGCAGATCAATTGTTTTTGCAATTTAGTTTGTTTTCCTTAAAAGTAAAATTCATTTTGAAATTATTGTCAAGTTTTAATTAAAAGGAAACTTAGAATTATTGCCAGCTAGCTAAGATCTTGTTAAGAAATTAAAAATAATCTGCTGATCAAATTTTTCGATGTACAGCAGCTGACTAATTACAAAGCATACTTTTTTTCGAGAAATGAAGATAAATTATTGATTGTCTTTTGTTTATTATTTGAGTAATGAGAGGTAAATGCGTGTGTGTGCACAGAAAGAAATACAACAGTTTGCTTAGTTTTTTTAAATGAACAAAAAATTATATCCGTGCAATTTTATTTTGACGTTCAAAGTTATTCTTTTTAGCTAACTTTATGAAATTTGCTCTTTTAAAAGAGATAATGGTGAAAAAATTTGCTTAAAAGTTGCAAATATTTTTTGTCAAATTTAGCACCATTCAAAAAAATAATGCTATATCAGGAAAATGCTCGATATGCCTTGTTTTATTAAAGAGCAAATACTAAAAATTGAAAATTCTAAAAAGATTCCAAAAGTGTGCTATTTTCAGAATCACCTCAAACAATTTCTCTTTTCCTAACTTTGGAATTTTCTTAATGCTAAAATAAGATTTATTGAGAGGTTTTTGTGTGACAGATTATTTTATAGATGGTCGTAATGGTGCATACGTTAACGCATCTAGAGTTGCTTACGAAACGAAAACTTTATTATTACCTTCTACTACTCTTTTAAGAAAATCGCCATTTTAAAAGAGCTATTCAAAGTTTCAAGAAAATCGAGATCGATAATATTTTCAAAAAAAGATTGCTTTATTGCAACTTTTCATCTACCTCTGAACTGATTAAATTAACATAAGAAAATCAAAATGGCCTTTACCATACATCAATCTAAACAAAAACATGCAACTTGATTTTGTAATTTTTAGTCAATTAACTTCATTAGAAAAAACGAGATTTTGTAGTAGTGTTCAAAATGTGTCTGTGCAAACTCATTTAGATTTTTTTGCAAGCTAC
Source organism: Parasteatoda tepidariorum (assembly GCF_982258835.1). Classification (NCBI taxonomy): domain Eukaryota; kingdom Metazoa; phylum Arthropoda; class Arachnida; order Araneae; family Theridiidae; genus Parasteatoda; species Parasteatoda tepidariorum. The sequence goes on along the minus strand of NC_141756.1, from coordinate 131,408,884 downwards.
TCTGCAAGCAAATTATGCCTATTTGTGCTTTTGAACCGATAGCCTTAGGTTGGCCAAAGCCTTCAGTTGCAGATTCCGCCAGGACAACTTATTCTTTGTCCTGGAGTGCAAGTCTTTTACCCTAAACTTTGATTCCACACAATCGAGCCATAATTGTTTTGATCATCCCCGAAACCCAACGTCTTATTCGGCGTTAGTTTAACTATCAAAATAAATTTCGTTTCGTCTAAGTTTTAAGGTTTTTGTGTGTATATTTATGGCAGTAACGGTCCATGTTGCTGAAAAAAAAAACTCTAAATTGAATCGTAAATTCGAGAATTCAAAATTAACTTGAAAGAAAATATAAAATTGCTTATGAGCTACCATTTCTTATTGGTTTGTTTAAAAAAAACAATAAGAGATATGCAGGAGAAAAATTAAAAGAAAGGATTAAAGATGTAGGGTATTTTCAAATTAAATTCAAACGTATGATAGTTTTAATAATTCAAAACGGTATTGTGTATAAAAAAAAAATCTTAAAATAAAATTCCGTAGCAGAACAACTGCCCCTAAAATAGTTCAAGATAATGAGAGAAAATGTTTAGAAATTCTGTTGGTCGGGGCATTAATTAATAATATACAAAAAAAGATACAAATTAAAAGTCGACTTGTTTCAAGTGCTTTATAGGCGCGCATTTTCAAGAAACACGTCAACTGTTATTTCCAGTTCTTATTTATTTTTGAAGCGAGTGAACTTTTTAATCAAGTAAACTTGTCCCTTGTTTGTTGCTTGATCTAGGAATTTATCTTTTCGTGATTTGAAATTCAAATTATGGGTGTACGGGGATTCAAGTTATGGGGTTCAAATCACAAAGCTCAAAATCATGATAAATAACATCAAATCTGCAATTCTGTTCAACATTGGATTACATAAAATTTCTCACCGAGTATCGAAAATATTTTATTAAGTTAGATATCATGGCACTTAAATTATGTTATATAGTCAGTTTGATTAAAAATTAAACTCTGATAAATAAAACGTTTGTCATTTAATAAATCATCATAGTATTAAAAGATTTTTTACTGAAATATAATAAAATATCCTACGTTTTACATAAGCTATATTAATAAATACTATTGACCATTTAAATAATTCAAAGGCAAAAATAATTATTAAGTCTACTATTAAGAAATGTCTCTATGTAATAGCAAAGATTTAGATAGATCAACCAGTCATATCAAATTTTTGTTAGTAACTTTTCTTCACCTAAATTTAGTTTTTAAATATCGAAGAATTTTTTTTTTCATGTTATATAAGTGCACAATAAACTCCCATAAAACCTTTTTCTCGAAAAATCACAATCGCACCTTGTAAAATCCTGTAAATTGTTTGTCAATAAATATTTGTCTTGTAAATTGCTTGTTCGATAGAAAATTCTGCGATTTTTATATTATGTAATTGTCTTTGTGTTTATGACTACCAATGTTCAACTCCGCAGAGTTGTAATTTTGAATCGAATCCAGAAAACGAGGGAACTCCTTTATCAAGAATTAGGAGAAATTTGCCTTCGCGGAGGAATATTTTTGATGGAACTAACCTGCATTTACGTTACATGAACAGGAAAACCGCGAAAATCTCCCACTATTATACTGATGGCGAGGAGACTCTAAACTATGATCCGTCTGCCACTGACGATATTTTACGTCATCTCTTAGTTCGTTGCGAGCCGGGATTCAAATCGACCAGCCATCGCTGGTATGTGAACACCTCATTGGGAGTGTTTTTAAAAAGATTTTCCCTTTTCAAAATGAGGATTTTTTCTTTACCATGTTGATTTTCGCCATATATTATGCAAAAGCGTAGTTTTTACATTGTTCTATTCAACGTTTTTACAGTTCATTCAAACATAATGTATTTCGGCGTACCGTCGTCCGTAGCGTATGAAAACACCAATCATTTTACATGCTTGACGAAAGCATGAGTGTCCACATGTACTTTGGTGAGATTCTTGCACTCCCATGTACAACTCTGCTGCACGATATTCTCAATTTCAGGCTTTATAACCCCCTGTCTGAAATCGAACCGAAAAATATCTCAATTTTTTTAGGGTGGCTAATGTAATCAAGAAAAAGAGTTCTTTGTCAAAAACTACTTACTTTATCATGATCATATAAATTCTTTGAAAATTATTTTGATTTTTGTTATTGTATATAGTGTTTAAAAATATTTTTGAGTGCTTAAAAAGTACTTAAAAGGTGCTTATTTTTTGTTGAAAGATTTGTCTACTCACCCTGCCCTAGTCTTATTGAAATCAAAGGGATCGGACAAAAAGTGATCTGGCTCTTTGAATTTGCTCAATGAAAATATTAGTTAACTAGTGGGCTGTGCCCCCCTGCTCGCTAACGCTCGCCAACCCCCGAAAATTGCTACGCAATTTTATATGGTTTGCTTCGCAAACCAAGCTCGCTTCGCTCGCTACTAACTTGAGTACTTTGCAAATGCACAAAATTCTAAGAATTCAAAACAATCATTCAAATCCATATAACAACTTTTTTAAAAAAAAAAAATTACATCTTTTTAGTAAATACTAAGTCATTAAAATAAATTTGAATTCAAATAAATGACATGCAATTCGTTAAACCTATTAGAAATGTGCTATAGTATAAAATCTTAAGATAAAATTTCTAAAACTGATATCTCTTTAAAAAGGTTAAAATTTTGGCTATAATTAAGTGTATTAAAAATTTAAATAAGAGAAATTGCAATGGAAAAACCCTGCATATACAAAACATTGAATTTCGGAAGAAATCTCGTTTGGTGAGAATGCTCTCTCTTGTCAAAAATACAAAATAAACTGACCTCAAATAAAACTCCAAGGACTTCGAATCAAATAATTAAGGAAACTACTATCACGTTTAATATAAAAGGAAGATTTATTAACTAAACAATAAAATTACAGCATCGCAGTTCCAAAAAACAAATCTCACACTCACTCAAAAAAACAATTTACCTTCTAATTAGTCACCATAGCAACCACAAAACTCTTCTCGTTACCATCTATAAACTTATATATAATAAATAAATTATTTAGCAAAAAATACGATGCGCATAAGCACATAATATTTTACACTCTGGTTATTTCAGTTTCCGTTTTTAGAAGCGCTATATGTTGAGCCACTCAATCCAGATTTGGCATGTGACATTTTTAGCGGCAATTATTGGTTGGTTTTCTAGCGTTGCCATTCGGAGAGTTGTAATGAGGCTTTTTTTTATCGCCGTGTAAGAGAAATATATATATAGATAGCTACGAAAATCTTTCATTAATACTTTTTTAAGGTTTAGTTATTTATGTTCAGGTCGTAAAGTATTGTTTAATCCCTAATTTTAAATAAACCAAATGAAAAACCCATTTAAACCTTAAAGAATAGTTTTTGTCTTTTTATTTATGTTAATTGATTTGTGTCGTATTTGTCTCGTAGAAAAGAATGGGATGACTCTCTGCACGCCTCTGTTTGGATTGGTCTATTTAAATCGCACTGGAGCTGCACAATTGGACTCTGTAGATTGAGCTGGATAAAGATAAGTACATTTTTACATAATTTGTTGTCCATTATTTATCACAATTATATTGTGATTTATATGTCAATTCCGCCGAATCTGATTAATATATTATTACTGGTTAATCGGCTTCATTTTCAAGGTTATATTAATTTTCTTTAAAAAGTTTCTCTTCTTTCTTAAGAAAATAAATCGTACATACAGCAAACATCAATATAACGTAAAAATTCCGTTTTTCGCCCCTTTTGAGGGAGGAATTTATTGTTTACCCATTCTTAACCCCTTTGGAACCGGTGGAAGAGAGATCCCTCGGCCAGTACTTTCCAACAGAATAGTTTGTTCACCAGGAGTTTGCTCCGCCTTCATCACGTGGTATCAAACGAATGTGAACAATCCAGGAGAGGTCGCTATGTGGCTATCGTATGACAAAAATATTTATTTCGCAATCTTTATGTGCATTTTTTTAACATTAAATATTTCATAAATTTGATGACATTTCTCTCTTTTGAGTGAATAATTTGATCATGATTTTGTGAAGGGTCCGTTTTATGTAAAGATATTTTGTGAAGGGTCCGTTAACGGATCCAAATTTCTTCTAAACAGACCCCGGCTATGGTCAGCGGCATGTGATCACGCCCCCTGAAGGGGTTGATAATTAAAGATATAATAGCAAATGACGATGAGAAAGACGTGGTTTTGACTTTTATAACATGGTTTCGTATTCAACGCTGCTTTGGCCATCAGTGACTTATCCATGTGATGGTGATAATAATAGTAAAATTTTGAATACATTGCTTTCATATTTAAATTAAAAAAAAAGAGAGTAAAATTATGATCTTTGATTTTCTACTTCCTTGAAATCTATCATTCTTTGGCTCGATTAAAGCTTCTATTTTTGATAGTTTCGTGCATCTCGGATTTAACGAGTTCATTTATTTAACGAGCGGATCATGTAATTCATTCTTCTTAGGATCGACTCTTGGTGCCTCAATCTTGAGATGATTGGTACCGTTTCAGAACTATATCTAGGCAATATGGTCAAAATAGTTTAGTCAGAAGACAGCTCTAAAGTATGAGTCCCTTAATGTCATTCTTGATTATTGTGTTTCACCTACCTCAAGCAAAGTTTGCTTATTGCGATTCCCCTTTCCCCCACTGAACCAATTTTTGTCCCTCAATAATTTCATATTAAAGTTCAGTTATTGAATTAAGAGGTTAATAAATTTCGATAATATGTAAAAACTCTTTAATACCACATCTGACTATGAAATTTTTTAATGTCAAAAACTAATATGAGTAGGACTACTCATTAGTAATAAAACTACTTTAGCGAAGGAGAAAAAAAAACGAGCATGGGCTTTTAGAATTGTTTGGCTCTCCCCCCCCCCCTTTGTAAGAAATTTTTTCCAACGCTCTTTAAATTTTTTTTTACAAGCGTTTAATTAACCATTTTTACCTTGGATGATTTTTAAATAAAATTCTTAAAAAAAAATCTTACAATAACTTAATCTTTTGGGTTTTTAATATCAAATTTCATTAAGATTGAAAATTAGTTGGTAAAAAAAGTTAATCTGACTTGAAATGAAGAACTCAGTTTCACATTCTGATAAGTAGTAAAGATTCATATAATTTCTACAAATTGTATTTACAATTCTTTTTTTTCGAACAGGAAGTTTAAACATAAAATACATATTTTGATCACAGTTGAAATTTTTTTTAAAATTACTCAATAGAAATGAAGCTATCCGCTTAGTTTAGATAAAATTGCTCGGGCCTTCTGGTTTCACGCATGGAACCATAGGGTTTTTTGGGATGAAATTATAGGAGTTCCGGGAGTTAGGCTATTTTTTCCCCTCGTAAATACTTCGGGTTTTTTTTGTGAAATTACTTACTGTAAAATTTCAAGTAAAAATGTAGCAAAATACCAAATTGCATACAGATATTTTCCAACAATAATAATTTTCCAACAATCCAACAATAACATTTCTCATGAAACTTTTCCATTTCAAATAGATAATTATGTTCTGATATTACTTTCTCAAATCTAGCTGTTCTCTTTCCAAAAAAAAAAAAAAAATCAGTTTATTTTATTCTATTTCAATTAATGCGTACAACATGGAAAAAAAATCAGAACTAGAATCCGCTCTAGACCTGCAAATTAAACAGCCTCATATTTTACCTAATTCTAAGTTGCATTAATAATATACAAATTAATTTATAGTCCTTTTTTTCTTTTTTGTCAGTGTATCCCCTGCTGCTAATAAACTTTATTTTTAAATTCTGGATTCTATAGCCAAAGCTAAATTTCCCGACCTTTCATAGGTTTTGGACTCAAAGTTTTGTCCGGTTTCTTGACTAAACTATTAAGATCATATTTCTAAACATTCACTTTATTTTGAGTGTTAGAAAACCAAAGCAACGAAGCATAAAACTAATAAGTTCTATAGCGTCAAGTTTTGTTGGAAATAGTTTCATCTACGATTTGTTAGCGCATATTTTTTGTAAACTCTCGTTGCTGTAATATAATTCGTATTATAAATGGAAAACAATGTGGGTAAGTATTCGTTGTTTTAATGTTATTTTATTATTATTACATTACTGGGTAAAAAGACATCACTCTCTTTGATTTTTCGGGGGATAACATTTCATATCACGATAAAATTCTGTCAAATAATATGTATTCAAAATTTAAAGTAATGAACAAAAATGTAGAGATATTTAATAATATTTTTAAATTCCGTCTGTTCTCACAAAAAATACTAAAAATGAAGTGTTAATGGGAGCTCTTGTTAAATTTTTTTGTGGGTGTGCTTTTAATGTTTCGTCCATATTGTATTTTTTTACTTTCAAATAATGGTGCAGTTATAAACTTCAACAAAAATCAACTGAGAGATATTGTTTGTGGTTACAGCCTACTTTTTCAACTGTTCAACCGCGTCTTGGTCAACCATTTCAAAATTTTTGCAGATGTATTTTTCCGAAGGTGATATTGGCTTAAAACATATTTATATAGATCCATACTCTTGTTATTGACAGTGTTATGGATATAAACTGTTGCGTACTAGTCGTCAGAGCTCGTGTGCCTCTGCTGCTCTTAATATTTTTTAGATATCACTTGCCAAAGAGTTCTAATTTCATTAATATGCACCCCCAAAAGAGATGCCATAAGGGAAGACCACCAGCGAAGAAATCATGGACCCCAAGATAGGAAAACCGCGTAGATTGGGTTAGATTATATCACTTAACCCATTCCAATATTTCGATATCGGTACCTGCTCGCGTCAACTACGATAGCAAATGAGAAAAAGTATTTTAAATTTGAAGCAATTAAAATGTATATAATTAGAGGTTTGCCCAACGGTGGCTACGAGTATATTCTTCTAGTCAGTTTCTTTTTGTGATTTTTAAATGTCTTTTGAACTACTTCAAAAAGTGGAAGTCACCAAGAAAACTCGAGATGACTGTAAAATTTCGATGAAAGGTTCTGCAGCATTCCTTTTACAGCCTCGATCTCTCTTTATGTAGCTTTCATGTCTCTTAAAATATTATCTTGAAGCTCAAAGCTTATTCTGTATCAAGGAAATACAAGTTAGCTTGGAACTTTGCCCGGGAGAAACCTGGAAGATATTTACATCATCCTTTGCACTGAGATCAGTGTATAGCTGTCACTGGTGGTTCTTTACATTTGTACTGTTCCACGTGAACTTTTGTCCTATTATTTTTATTAAAATTTTACTGCATACTCTAAATATATGTTTTAACCTTCTTTGGGGTACACTCTCTTATTATCGCAGAATTTTGAATTTGATATGAAAAAGTTATCCTTGAAAGTTCAAAAAGTGATTTATTTTTGCCCCCTCATTATATGCACTATCCTCTCGTTTTCAATACATCTCCATTTATTCTGAACAAGCAAAATGCGTTATCAATATTTTATCACATCTTGTAGCTGTTAGTAAAGTCCGCTTCCGCTTTTATGTTGTACAGTGCGAAATGAAAGATACAAAATGAAAGATATCACCCGGAATAACTTATGCTCTAATTACTGGATTTTCACAAACTGAACACCAATCATATTGGTTGAAAAGGGAATGTTTAACTTGTTAACCTCAAATGTTAACTATAAGATTCTGACACACTTTCTCTGAAATGTAACTGAGAGAAATATTTAGTATTAAAATGGTGCTTATTGAAATATTAAATTACTTTGTTTTATTTATAAATGATTCGCTGAATTAAATTAATCGAAATTAATTACAAATGTTACTTTAATTGGACCCTTGATTAAATTAAAAAAAGTACGACATCAATTTAATGGCATGCACTATTTTGGATTGCTTGGCATAACTTAACTTTGAATGAAGTTACTCAAACTTAGGACCGCTTTCTAACCTAACTATTGTGATATTTTCCAAGTAGCATCTACTTTGACAGGGATAACCTGGTTGGTAGGTCACTGGGCTCATGTCCAAGAGGATTTGTGGGTTTGATCTCCGCTGGCCGAAGACTCCCCGCGGAGTAAATGGTGACTGATGCATGTAAAATCTGCAGTCACAAAGTCCTCCATTTTCCCATAACAAATCATTCCTGTGGGGGTACTGATCCAGAAGTTTCCTCGTCTTCTGGATTGGTCCAAAAAAATTACATGGATACGAAGTTGAAGATTAATAATCATAAACCCAAAATTAGGAAGGTTGTTCAATGACGGTTATTTAAAAAAACAGCATTTACTCCAGAGTCAGAAAATACGTTTTTGTGTTTATATCTGTAACTTAATTGCTAGGGTTAACTTAAGACAACCCCTTTGAACCATTATGGTTGGAACTTAGTTTTCGAAAATCTGATCAATAAAACAAAAGTTATTCCCAATGATATCTTTTTTATTTTGCGCATTGAACCCTGATCGTAAAAGTAGACAAACCAATTTTGAACGTTTGCACAAAGCAGAAATTGTTGAGCGAAATGTATTTGATAATTATCTGTAAGTTGTTCGGCGTGATGTTTGAAGAATGTGCGTATGTTTTAAGTTCGAAGCAAAGCTGGAAAATAGTAGCACTTTATTTACGTCGTACTAGAGCTGCTCAATGAGCTGTTGTCGACGAACTTAACTAAGAAGACTGCTCTAGAGAGATTCCAAGGGATAAAATTTGTTTGTATTTAAAACAAGAATTTTTGCTCCCGTAGAGTTGAATTAATTTAAAGCAATTACCAGTTTAAAATAGCTCAGTTAAAAGGAGTTAATTAATAAGATGCATTTTTAAATTGATCAGGAGAGCGCTTTTAGTAATAAATATACAGGCCATAGGACGCTGTTGTGTTGTCTCCTAGTGAAAATTCTTGAAACTTCTAAAGTGTATCTGGAAGTGTGTCTTGCTCCAAGCTCTTTAATTTACAAAAATTTCTATGATTAAACTTTGCAGACTAGCCTGTAAATGGATTGAACGGATTAACTTTGAGAAAAAAAATTCCGACATTCTTTTAAAAGAACTATCAAGAGTTTGTCGGAGCATCTACTACTTTCGAAAACATGAAAAAAGGAAAATGTTAATAAAAGGGAGATATTCAAAAATCCAAAACATCATCCTTCAAATTTTTGCTGAAGTTATGGAAGCGAAAGAAAACTAGTGATAGCTACAATCGAAATTCGCCACTGTCTTACGGGGTCAGCAAGAAAATTACTTCTGGGGCAGATAAATAAAAGAGACACACAAGGATTAATTTGTTGAAAGAAGAACGAAAGAAGAATTAACGACGAAGAAAGAAGAACTGACGAATTGAGAAACTTAACAATATCTGGTTCTGATTGACTTGTGTGCTGTAGATGAACCCATTTTATTTGCTAATCAAGAAGGGTTCTGTTATGAACGGGAAGTGATCTTCTGGAAGTAGATGGGATTGTAGAGAGCAGATCCGTATTTATTTGATATTTAATCTATTACAACTGAAAGATTATATTCTACAAGTTTAACAATTACAAATATGTGAAGAAAGTTAGAAATGTGAAGAAAAATGATGATTCAAAGAACTCTTAAAAAAAGAAGACGAGCGAGGACCTCGAAATATGGTTTGGCATCCCCTCAAATTCAGACGTCTTCATAGTTGCATCAAAGATCTGAACCTTCAAAGCTGAAATTGTGTGGGTATCGATTCAATACAATCGGAATATAATTGCATTTACGAAACGATAGTAGAAGACGGTAGTGATCAATGACAGAAGTGTGGCTACTTTGGAAAAAGATTCGAGAGAAAATTCAACTGAACAAATTTTTTTCTAATACCCACCCGAATTATTGACTTTCGTCATTCGGGTATCAGATGGGTTGGTCACTCTCTCAGGGGTGCCATATTAGGTGGGCCAACGTTGCTTTCACAATAGAAAGGACAGATAATACGAAGAAGGGAAGGAAAGAACCGAAACTTTCTTACTTGAGGTCAGCTTCTTGGCCACCCTGCCGGCCAGTTGGCATTGAGCAGCATATTGTATTTTGCAATAGTTTCTTTTTTGAATAAAATATTATATTCATTCAATAGTTAGTGTGTATTCCTTAGAAAGAAAAATAAGGGATGTGTGGGGCGTGAGTTGTTATCGACCATGTCAACCGTCATCTATGCAAAGGTACCCCGGCATAGAGTCGAGTTAACATGTCTTATATACTAGTGAATTGTAGTTGTAATTTTGTAGTGGTAGATACGCTACAGATGTATTGAAAACGAATGAGAGGTAGTGAATTTGTATTTGTCTGACAGTTTTTGAAGTAAAAAGTAGACCCCTCAGTAAAGAGGTTTTACATTTTAATAAAGCACAGTTCAGTTTTTTTTTAATTAAATGTTAAATGACTTTTTAATCGTTTATGCATTTTCAAGTATTCTATTTTATTCACCTCTTTCTTATTACCTCTCACAATCCTTTAACCTTATCTATTCTTGAGTTTTATTTACTCTAACCATGAACTTTAATTTAAAATGGCATTGACGCGTGCGCGCTTAGGGTAATTTATATCGTATTTAGTGTCTAAATATTTTTTTTTGAAAGTAATTGAGTCGATCAAGTTGCTCCATCTCGTCATTTAAGGGGGAATGGATTTTTTTCAGGGATTATAGGGAGAAAAAGAAAGTCCGTGACCTCTTCAGCTCCAAACTAAATTCCGAGCGAAATAAAGCGATGCGTATTGCAGCCACTCAAAAATAAAATTATTTATAAAATGTTTCGTCAACATTTTATTTCGACATTTCCATTACAAATTTTTCCAAGGCTTTTCAACTGTGGTACATCGTATTCTTTTGAAGTTTAAAGTTTTTACCAACAAAAAAAAAGAATAAAAATGCGGCAGTTACCTATAATAATGTTCTATGAAAAAATGATTGGAAACATATACAAGACGGTTGTTTTCGGAGAAATGGGGTTCAGAATTATGTTCTATGGTAACAATTCGCGGCGACAGGAAAATTAATTAAAAGCAATAATTCCAGAGGTACTTCATTTTTATTAATACATTCAATTAGAAAAAAAAATATTAATAAGTAAACTCTATGTACCGAATTTCTAATCTAAGAACTTGTTTTTGATCGATTCTGAAAGATTGAATTTAAATCGTAAATTAAAAACCATTAAATACTAAACCAAATATTGCTGGAGACAAAAAAAAAACAAATAGAAACTGGGAAATATTTGTCACTGACTTAAAAACATGTTTTTAAAGTTTCGACTTTAACAGTTTTACTTAAGCTATTATAATATCCAAAGAATCGAAATCTATGCAGTGACAGTGCTCATTATTTTGCAGTCATGAGAAATTAAGTCCTTCCATCTATTGTACCTTCCTTCATATTGATATCCCCCATAATTTTAATTTTTAATACTTTTCGGCATGTCGCAAAGCGTTTTAATGTTGTGCAATTTTCGACTCCTTCGAATTAACAGAAGTTTTCAGCTCCGGTATTTTTTAAACCAACTTTCCAATCAATGTCACAACATTTAATATACAAAATCTTATTGGGGAAATTGCTACTGAATCAGTAATGAACTGTGGTGGGCCTATTTCAATACGCATCGCTTTATATATACAATCATACACAATCATAAAATGAACATATTTTTGTACCATTTTGCGAAATGTATATGGTGTAATGAAATGTGTAAATGAATCTGCGACTGATTCTTACAATTTTAGTTTTGCATTTATTTTGTAACTTCTGTTTCCTCAATCTTTAACTACACCTTTAATGATGTTATTAAAAATTTTAAATATCCATTTCCTACTTGATGGGATTTTAACAAATTAAATTAGAGTTTATGATGTTGAAATTGGTTTGGCAGTTGGGAAGAGTTAAGGGGTTACGAACCACGTGTTAGAAACCCTAAGAATTTATGCTTATTGTGAAACAAGCTAAAAGAAAAAGAGTGATTACATTTCAACCCTTGATGGACCGCCATTAGAGCGGCATGGCAAACTTATTGATCCACGTACATGATGGCGGAAGTTTCATTATTTCTATCACAATTAGTGCAGCCATATTTGAAAATATATCGATTGAAATTAATTATTTAACCTTAATTAATATTGTAAATTGTTATAATTACAACTGGAGGGAAGTAAACTTTATACACTTCCGGGCCGTGTTAAACACTGAAAGAAAAAGAAAACTTATATAGTGTTATCACTTTTCATGATTTGTATAAGTATTTTACTGATCCTTTTTGGTTATATTCAACTTATATATGTAAGAAAATAGCTAAGCCTGTGGAAATTTTTCTTCTGGAGAATTTTAAAAGTGTGGTTTTTTAAATTAATACTACTGAAATGAATTTCTCAACTGAATAAAAATGTAGCAAATTTTCACAATAAGCTTCTGCAATGACATCGCGCAACTTGTGGAACGATTCTGCCACAGCTCAAAATCGTATTTTTCTTTAAGTGTTAAACAAGAAAATAAAAGTTTTGAGGTTAGAAATTTATTTAAATATAAAGTACACTCTTACCATTTAGCAATCAAAACCTTTTGTGGTTGCGCATATTATGAGGCTGTGGTGCCACAGGGAGCGCGATGCTTTCTAGTATTCGAAACAGGCTCCAAAGCGGAGATAAGGGGATCAACTTAGTTCCTTGTACTTTTGTATCGAGAGAGTGTATTACTAATAAAGCAGAGGTGTCAGCAATTACGACATACCCGTTATTATTACGCTTTCACTGTCACGGTTAACTAATAAAAATTACGACCTTTGTAAATTCTCGCTATTTGTTTAAGTTTTTTTTCAACTTAACTACCAAGTGCTAGGAAATTTTGTCAGCAACTAATCTAATTTTTTACTGCCCCTTAAACAGTTTTTGAAACAATAAATAGAAAACAACGTTCTAATGGAAGGAAGAAATAAAATAAGGAAAGAAATATCATCCTTTCAACGAGCTGTTCTGAAACTTACGGAAAAGCATAAACTCAAATCTGAAATGCTGTCAGCCAACATTTTTAGTGGCTTAAATGCAAGATGATAAAAAGGCTAGTTTTTGTTTAACCAAAAGCCTTAACATTGATTCCAATTAATTAATTTAATTGAACCATCTATTAATGAAGTATAAAGTTTCCTCGTTGTATAATTTTTAATTTAGTACTTTATAAAAATTACTTTTTATTTAATAGTAAACTCATGAATGATTTTATTAATATTAGATACATATATCGAATGAAGTTGTATAGACACCATGAAATTGCTATAATTTGAGTTCTCATTTATAGCAATTATAGCAAGATTGCTATAACACTTACTGTATACATTGTGTTCCTCTGATTTTTAAAGCTAGTTTGGAAAGTTGGCACCTCTGCTAAAGCCTCCACTCTGAAATATTGAACATTTAGATTGGAATATAAGAAGGGTGGGACGGAATCTCGAAATCTCAAAGGTGGGATAAAAAGTGTAAATTTTAATAACCAAATTTAGATCAATAAAAAGCTAATAGATTCTCTCTGCTTTAACGTCGATGTAATTTTGATAGATAAACGAATTTGATGAGAAAAGGTTTGATCCTAAGTCCGGTTATAATTACGCTAAAATAAATAGTTCTGAACATTCACAAAAATTCTACATATTTTTTTAAAAAAAATGTGTAGAAAAATTTTATATATGATCAACCTGTAAGTGAGAGTTGAGATTTTTGTGTTATTTTTCATTTACAAATTTATTAAATTTTTCCCTTTAAGAGAGTACATTTTCCCCTACGCATTGGAACTTCAAGATTGAAAGCTCCCTTGCTGGTTCAATAAAATTTTCGTTATAACGCTATTTGATTTTATTAGCTCTTGGATTAGTAATGTCATATGCGTTTGGCCATAAAATGCCATATGAGTAATGTAAGTAATATAGTATATGAGCATATATGAGCAATGCCATATGAGCTGTGTAGTCACTTTTGCTCTTTTGCATAAAAGTTCAGCATTGAAATTTATCCCAATTATTATTTTATTATGATTTCATGAAATGAAAATGGTGTTTACGAGTGATTAAAAGTTTTTGAGGAAATTTTAGAAACGTACATTTTAAATCTTTGAAACTGTCTCATGAGGCTACGACAATTGAAATGCTGTATTGATTTGAAACATCATGAAAAAGATTTATCTGCAGAGCCCTATTAGATACTGTATGTCTGCAAGTAAAAATAAATAAAATCGTGCTGCACTAATTCTGCTACCAAACATGACGTTATTATTTGTTAATTAAGCTCTAAAAGAGGTAGCGCTTTAAAACCTCTTTATAATAATTCATTTGTTATTTATTTTTTAAAGCGTGCATACCTAACTCACATAAGATATTTATTAATACTAAAATTGGATTTTTTTTCATTGAATTATAATAATTTTAAAAAAATATTAGTTGTTCTTTATTTTTTGCTTTGTTTGCATTAAAGAATTTCGTATTAGTATCTGTTATCAAAAAAAAAAAAAAAATCTTGTTCGAAACATTTTATATACACCGTTAATTGTTTACAACTTATAGAACATTTAACAGAATTTTTAAAACTAAAATAAATTTGTTTAATTTAATTTCTACCCCTCTCAAATACTAGGAAATTAAATTTATTTGTAAAACTGCTCTCGAAATGTAGTTTAATTCGCTTTATCTGTTCACTGGATAGGACGAGATATTTCGTCATACACGGGCTAAGTATGGCGACATTTTTCGTCTTGTAATTACTTGAGATGTGATGGATGATATTACCTATATCTATGAAAAAAAATGTATCAATTTCCAAACGTGCTGAGCAAAAGTTGATTACACGGTTAACAGAGCTTTCTAGTTAGTGTGATATGTTTAGGTATCCAAACTAGATAACTTGCACTGAAATCGGTTATTTGTAAAGCAGGTTATGCACACTTGAAGTTTCTTATGCTGTTTATTGAACAATTATTATTAAAATAATATTAGAAATTCCAATATTATATTATTAAAATAATATAATATTGGAAAATATTAACCAATTTAAAAACTTTTTCATTATTTATTTAAATAAAATAAAATAAAATTAAAATTTCCTCTCTTCGAAAAAGGGTTTCGAATTTCTGTACTATCAAACTTCTGTGATAAAAAGTCTATTTTATTTTAAATAATCTTTTATAATGACAAAAGAAAAGTTCATAGTTAATAAGTAATGTTTCTTATTGTGAAGAACTTTTCCCTTAAACAGAAGTCACTGATTTTTGCAGTTTTCTGACAATGCTTTTAAGTATAAAATGTTGTCATAACGTAATTAATAGCTAATCAACATTTTCTGCGTTAATAAAACGACGAATCAATGATGAATTGCAATAAACTTGTAATAATTAGGACTCCATTTATCATAAACAACTGCATTAATTATTTATGCTTGAAACTGAATTTGTTTCTAGAATGTATTTTATTGATAAGAAAATAGGATCATGATGAGCAACCAGTTATTTTTAGTCTTTTTTTTTACCGAAATGTTAATATTTAAATTGTTTTTTTTTTTTAAACTCAACTAGGTATATTTTTAAGATGTGATTTAATTTTCAAATTGTATTTGCAAAGCAGTATTTTCAGAAAATTATAGTTTTAATTTTATACTGCAAGGAACTTCTGAGAACTCTTAAATATTTTAAATTCTTAAATCACAAAGTTCAAACTCTTAATTTGCTTGAATTTGTTAGAGCGTTTCCCTGGTCTTAAAAAACGGAAAGTTTTTTCTTTTTTTAAAATTTTTTCTAGCCGTAAGCATGGAGCCCTTTGAATTGTTAGGATTTAAAGTTATCTAAGAATTCTAAAGTAGATTACCTAAGGTCAATGATAAAAGCCTCATTATTAATATCTTTAGATGCGAAAGACGATTGCCTTCTCTCTCTCAAAAAAAAAAAAAAAAAAAAAAAAAAACGCTTTTTTTTGTTTCATATATTTTTGTAGGTATTCAGCAATCACAACAAAGAATCATACTGATCTTACAATATTTAAAGAATATCCGTTTACGTCGATAGACTTTGGATGTATCTCAAAGTTAAAATGATATTTTACTAACTCTGCTCAAGTTTGAGCCCGATTTTTTTCCCCTTCGTATGTTATTTTTTTTCCCTTTATTTCTTCGTATTTAGAATTCGCTCTGAAAATATTAATTCCGACAAGAATGACAACTTGTGTAAACTTGGATCTTAAAAGTTTAAGTAAATAATTTTCTTCTCCGAAATTCCCTGGTCATTTTATTATGCATTCATTTCGAAATTCAATCATAAGTCTTAAAGAAATATTATTTCATTATTAAAACTCTATCCGAACGTCATTGATAGTTGAAATCAAGTTTGTTATTTTCTATAGCAAACTTTTATGAGCTCCATTTGTATGGGCTCAGATACAAGAGAAAAGTAACCTTGCCCTCTTTCATTTTTGTCCAATTCTTAGTTCTTAATACCGTTTCATTTTGTTGCATTGACTAATTAATAAAGCTTATGATTAACTCAGTAACTACTCTCAGATTTCGTGCTGTTTGTTCTCAAACTATACATTCAACACACCAACTTGTTAATGTGTCAACACCATATCTTTTGAAATCTTTAACACAGTTCAGGTCCCAGGAACAAATAGATATCCGTATCAACCCACACTTTATGTTTTTTTTTAAATAACTAATTCACACTTGACTTCACTGGACGGAAAACTAAAAACCCTCTATTTGTCAGCCCGATGATATTAGATAACTATATGTAATTAATTTCTTGTCCATTGCTTCTGTTAATTCTGTGGATTTTTTTATTGGAAAAAAGAGGTAAATGACCTTTTCAAGTTTGCTAGTATGTGGAATTTTTTTGTATTTATTTTTTATACTTAGTAGTTTCTACAAGAACTAGTATTCACAATTTTTAATCTGTCAGAAAAATAAGGTGTTTCCAAGGTGGTGTTTCTGAACCATGAAATTTCCTATTTTAGTTCTGTTTTGTTTTTATTAACTTTTCTCGATATTTCTATGATATACATAGTTTACTGCACGATTTAAATTCATCAACTTGTTTTCACATTTCTGTGTAAGTTTAGCGTAGTATAACCGATGTTAGGTACATTTCATTTAACCATAAAATCCATAAATCCTGAGCGTTTATTTTATTTATGTTATAATCTATGTTAACCTAGCGTGACATATACGTTACGCGAATTACGAGAATTTCTTATTTAAAACAGGACTGATTTCACATTAAGCAAATGTTTTTTTTGTTTTTTTCAAAAATCAAGTAGTAGCTAACAGAAGAAAATATTTATTTAGTTGAAAAAATAACTATTTTTTTAACAGGTTTTTTTGCGTCCCGGCATGTTAAAATTCAGGAGTTACTGGTTTTTAATAGTTGTTAGACGCGCATCGACATTTCACTAATTCATAATAAATGCTAATTTTTTAAAATCAAAATATGAGAATTTTCTTGAAAATAAAGTGCAAAAATGTCAAGAGAATAGACATTAAACATTTTCTTTATTCAGAAAAAATTTTGCTGATCAGAATAGAAATTTTATGTCTGAAATTCTGATTTAAAAAAAAAAAAAAAAAAAAATCGAAGTCTGTAGATTTGTATTCTTATGTTTGATTTTTTTTGCCCTATTGGTTTCTTTTTGAAGTGCTGAAACTATTTACTTGAATTGTACTATTAAGTAGGATAGATTACTGATCAAAGTAAGATTTTTGTTCACATTTTAAAACTTTAAGAACAAAAATATAGTTATTAATTTTCTAAGCCGTATGCATGTATGCGTGCATAGTCCTCGGAATGTGTATGAATGCATGCCTGAAAATCCGCCATCGCAGCTTTCTAATTTCAACAAATTAAAAAAAAAGTTTTGGGGTGTGCATTATATGTTATATATTATAAAGAGTGGAAGCATGTTTGCAATCTAAAATGACTAGATTTTTTTATGTAAAAAGGAACAAATTAAATAAAACAAGTTTGTAAAAGTATTTTGAGAAATTAGTTTATTTGATTGTTAAACTGGTTCTCGAGTTTATTACAATGCAAATCAAAGCCGTGATCTTACATCATTGCTCTGGATAGTTATGTTTTTTACCATTATCAAAATTATTTTAATATTAATGCTTTTTTGTATAGAAAACTTTTTATCGACATTTAACTGTTTAGTTAGCATATAATAGTATAAATAACTAGATTCAACTGCAAAGTGTCTAAAGGCACACGCTGTATGGTTATTTAACATTAATTTTGCGTATAACTTTAATAGTTATGGTTGATTTTAAAGGCAAGAAAAATGCATAACATTAAAATTTTTTTATATTGTATCTACGAGAATATTTTTGTTTCTGACTGGTCTCAGCCAATTGCAGGTGGTTTTTCTGTTTAGACTTAACTCTCTAAGTAAGACAGAGTAAGATCTCTAAGTAAGATCATCGAGTTCTCAGTAATTTTAAACTGCATTTTGGAACTATGAATTCGTTTAAAAAATCAGTACATGATTAGTCGTCTCAGAGCAGAAAAAAACGGGAAAACGTTTGTGTAAAGGAAAAACAAATCTGGAGATGATTCTAAGAAATTGCGGTACAGATTAAAAACCAATCTTTGGTTTTCAATGTTCTTTTTTAATTAAATTTTGTGAAGAAACAAACGTACAGTCGAACTCGCTTATAACGAGCTCGGATTTAACGAGAACTCGGATTTACCGAGGGAAACGAGAATATTTGGTTGGATCAATGTTAAGTCTATGGAACAGAAGTCGCTTTTAACGAGAAAGACCCGGTTTTAGCGAGCAATATTTTTCTGTCTTGCAATCTTTTTTCTCATCTTTCTAGTCTTATCTTTTTTTCAAAATTATAAGAAATGCGCGCGAAATCAAAAAAACCGCGAACTGAAACTTAATTGCCCTTATCGCTCTAATCTGAAGCATGGGAAAAGTCGCGTGAGAGTAGGCGGAGGCGTATCGATTTCGTGCCTTATCGGTCATGACCGATAAAAGCATTTAATTAAATTTAGTAAGTAAGAATTAATTTATTAAGCAAGAAAAGTATTTGATTAAATTAATTAATGTAAATAAAGTAAGTAAGTAGTAATTAAATTTTAAGTAAACTCAATCATTTGACCTCCAAAGCCCCCCCCCCTCTTCTGTTTGCACGCCTGCCGTAAGGACCCGTTTATTACGAGCACTCGGATTTAACGAGTACAATGTTACGGTCCCTTTATGCTCGTTATAAACGAGTTCAACTGTAATTTATTTTGATAAGTTTCTAGAAAAATTGGTAAATTAGGCAAATTTAAGCTTCCAAGGAAATTTTTTCTTTTTTGTTTTTAAAGAGTAAGAAATAAGATAATGACTATGTTCCGTGCAACCTAATTTGATTAAATTAACAATTACTAAAAATGAGCAGTTTTTGGAAGCAATTTAAACTAGTATCTTACATGCGTAGTTATGTTTCAAAACGACGTTACTTAATTACTGTCTAAAACTTTATAATTTCAGTAGCTATTCCTGTTCATCACACACTAAGGTTTTTGCAGGGCGAGAATTTCGTAATATAAAAAGAAAATTAATTTATACAAAAAAACGTGTAAAAAATCTTTTTTGAAATTGAATGTTCTCTTTTTTAAATACTAACTTAGATTCCTAATCTCTTGAAATATAGAATTGAGATGTTTCAAGTATTTCATAAAGCTTACTGAACAATGAAACAAGAGTATTTTAAGTTTTATGAATAATTGTAGTAAAAAGTTACAATAAAAATAAAAACAAGATAAATTTAAAATATCATTTGCCCTAGAATTTTTAATTAACAAATGTGGCTTTTAAAAAGAAATAATTGGCACAGTATTTATTTAAATAATTATTTTTAAATCTCAGAATATTTTATCCCAGCTATATCCGTTTGTACGTTTAACAATTACAAATATTAAATATTTGAGATTTAGAGAAAGAAAACTTTCCTATGTCATGGGCGTCAACTCTTAATTCCATTTTTATTTGGCATGGAAATCAAGAATTACACACGAACGCACAATATAGATATAACATTTATTTGTAGAAACGTATTCACTTAAAAATGCTGTTTAAAAATCTCCATAACAAAAATTTATTGTAAAATAATTTTTGATTTACTGAAGAAGCAAAAACATTTTCTGCCGCAAGAAAACTTCTTTAGCTTCGAAATCACAGACAGCAATAGGATTTTCGAAATCAACCGCATCTAATCTGTTCTCAGTCTCATATAAAATCTTGTATGATCAGTCTTTTGTCAGACAACATTTTCTATTTTATGATGATATTTGAGTAGTGTGTTTTAAACTTAATTAGCATATTAGTAGTTATGAGAACGCGTCATAAGCAATTTAAAATGGCAAAGCTTTTGTAAATTTACGTTTATGTTCATGTTAAAAATCCTTTGAACCAAAGAAATCTTTCTAAAATTAGAGCATCTAAGATAATTGCTCTTTTTCGGTTGCGCACAATACCAATAATGCTAAATGGTTGCCTTAATATAAAAACGATCGTTAACAAAAATCTACCTACCACTGAATGTTCTATAATTAATAAAATTTCGAGTTCTAATTTAACAAATATATATTGTTGTAAACTCTTTGAGTATTTTTATGCATCGTCTTAAGATATCTTTATAATTATGTATATTTCTTCTAAATTATTTTTTTGTTTTAAATAAATATTTTTTTAAGAAATAGATTGGATTTTAACTGTTCCGTTTCTTTTTAAAATTGCGATCTTATCACTTCTTAACATATTTTTAAATGAAAACTAATTGTTACTTTGTAGTTGAGTAGCTTGTAAGTTTTGGATATCCATAATGTTTCGTTGGCTTCCCGTGTGTGAACGTATGTATCGATCGAGGCTTATAAAACTTTATTATTTTTACGTCTTTGAAGAATTTGTAAGTTTTTTAAACCTGCTTTTTACATTAAAGGAAAATTTCTTTTAAAAATCTTTATTTTCGTTACTTTATATGAATCTTCGCCCCGAGTAATTATTTTTAAATAAAAAATAATTAGAAATTTTTTTTGTAAGAGTTAGATTGGGTTTCAACTGTATCCTCATAACGTCCTCTTAATACAATGACACTGTTGATAAGATGGTGACATTTATTTATTTTAATTTTGAAATGTTTAAAGGTGAATAAAATTTACTTAAAAGTGTTAAATTATTTCAAAAATAAATTGTCAATTTTTAAGCCTTTTTTTTTTTTACTTGGAACTTTTTCATTAATGACACTTTTTGAATTAACGAGAAATGTTTAGTACTTTATTAAAAAGTTTTATGAAATTATACATTTTAATAAATCAGTACATGACTAGTTGTCCCAAAGCTTGGCAGAAATTGGAGAAAAAAAGGCTGTCTAAAATTTGATTTCGCTGCTACATCTCCAGACGAAATCAAGAAATCACGTTAACCCTTCGATTTATTAGATTTTTCATAAAATCATTTCACGAGAAACTTATAATTTCTTTTAAAAAACGTAAATCATCTGAATCTTCTGAGAAAAAAAAAAAACGAAAAAATTCTAAAACTACGAACTACCAGAAAAGTAATAACGATTCCACGTTCTCTGCAATCTCATTTGTTGATGTTATCTATAATTATAAATGCTCTGAAGAAGCAAATTAAGTTTGTATCTAAAATTGTTGATGACAAAATCACATTTCTTAATTTGATGCATAAAATTTAACAAGCTTCGTAGCCATCCGTGTGCATCACACACAAATTAACGTTTTCTTGTTTTATAAATGCTTGAAATTCATCTTAGTATTTATGATATGTAAGAAAGTCCAATTAATGAATTTTAGATATTTTATTTATTTGAAAAAGTGTTTAACTTACCAAAGAAAAAGAGTCATGGTGGTTTCAATCTTCAATATTGTTTGGTATAAGGGATTTAATACTTGTTTCAGAAAATTAAATGTTTTTAGTTTTAAAAATTTTGATGCTTTGAGGTATATAACAGACATCATAATATCTATAAAATATTGTAGAGAAAAAAACTTTTAAGGCTTTATAAATCGAATGCAAAATTTATTTAATAACTAGACATTAAAAACTGAGAAAAATGTATTTTGCGGGATATGAATTTTGTAATGTAAAGAATGAAATGATAGATTTTATAAAAATATTTTTTTTACATTTCAATGTGTAGTTTCTTTAAAATATTGGATTACATTCCTTATATCACGTGATGTTTAAAATTTAGCTGCTTTAAATAGTTTTATTTTGTTTGAGACTATGAAAAAAATTTCTCAACATCATAGACGTCATTCAATATCAACGAATGCTATCAGGTTGCACGTGCATGCTTAATGTCGATTGTCGAATTAAAACAATGAGAATTTTAGGATATTTGTTTGGAAAAAAATGCGAAGAAAGCGCCATAGTAAAAAGTTCTTTTGACGTTTCACTGTGTAAGGTTTAACAAAATGTGGAAGCATTTTCTGCCACAAGGAGAGTTTCCAATTGACAGCAGCAGGTTGTTTAAAAACGACTTATGCTGTTCTGTTCTCAGTTACATAAATATTCATCTATGATTATTAAAGTCTTTATCGGGAATCATTTTATTATAAGATTATACATGATTAGTAAGAGTTTTTCTTCGATTTGTGTTTTAAACTTAGAAGCATATTAAGAACAAGTTGTAGAACGGTAATAAGCAATATAAAATGGCAAATCCTTTCTAAATTTGAGTTTCGTTTCGTAGTCTAAAAATATTTTGACCTCTAAAACATCTCAGATAATATTACCCCTTTTTTCACACAATACTTATAATCGTAAATGGTTGCCTCAATATTTAAACGATCTCTAGCGAAAATTCTTTTTTTTCACCAAAAAATGTTCCATGATAAGATGACAAACTGTCATTCATGTGTTGAGCAAGTTTTCTGATTACTCGTGATAAGGACTGGTATATTTAACGATATTCTTTTTATGCATGAATTTATCGCTCTTTTTTTATTTTAAAAAAGATACTATCTTAACATATTTTAAAAAGAAAACGAAATATCAATTTGTAGTGGGTTGTGTGTTGAATATTTATAAATTTTTTTATTGGCTTCTCGTTTGTGAAGGAGTGTATCGATCGAGGTATAGAAAAATTTTAAAATGTGATTATTTTTATAAGACTTTTAGAGGTTTGTAAACCTGCTTTTCACATTAAAAGGTAAACTCTTTTAAGAATTTCGTTGCTATGTATGAATCTTCGCCCTGAGTAATTCTTTTTAGACAAAAAATAATTAAAAAATTATTTTTTGTAAGGTTTAGATTTGGCTTCAACATTGTCTTCATAACGTCCTGTTAATATAGTAATGATACTCTTTGATTATAGTAATACCTTCAAAGCATGTCAGCTTCTATGTGTCAAAATTAAACTTAATGAAAACTTTTATTATCGCTTATTATCTGATGCAAAGATTATTTAAAAGTGTTACCTTAATAGTTTTTTTTTTATTTTTTTGTTTTTTAATAGTTTTAAACATATTGCATTTTTTTAAAAAATCAGGTTGATGTGTTTATAGATAGGTAAAAAAATAAACTAAACTATTATAAACTATTGATAATAACCTTTTGGTAGCTTTAAACCTTTAAACCTTCCGTCCAAATAAAAAGTAATGAATATCTTGTTTTTTTTTTAATACTCTTTTTTATTATTTTAAACATTTTCAAGTTCAGAATGTTTTGTACTTAAATTACTTGAAAAATTCTCTGGAAAAAATATTTTATTAAAGCAATATTTTCATTTCTATGATTAGACCCTAGCGAATCAATGTTATTAAGCAATACCTGAACTTAAAATATTTTTTGAAGTTTTAAAAACACGATACTTTGTGTTTCGAAATAACGAAATAAAAAATTTATTTCATTATACTCGTTATTAATAATTGTCTGATTTCCAAAGATGTTTTCTCTAATATTTTTTATGTGTATATTTAAATATGGTTACTCTAGTGCAGTGGTCGGCAAAGTGCGGCTCCAGAGCCGCATGTGGCTCTTTGGCTCCTTAGTGCGGCTCTGGCACAAATATCCACGGAAGGCGCAATAATATTTTCATTTAAAAAAAAAAACTTAATAAACCTTCGAGCCTGCCGAAGCATCGCCAAGGAAATAATTCCTCTATTGATAAACACCATTTTAAAACAATAATTTTAAATATGAGGGAAGCATTTCTCAGTAGGTTTCAGGAATTTAAAAACAGCAGAGCAACTTTAGCATTTGTCAAAAATGCTCTTAATGCTACGATAACCAAGTTGAAATTTTCTCCTTTTGAAATTGATATCGGTAGCTTTGAAATACAATTGCTGGATTTAAAAAACAAGAGGATATGGCGCTCTAAATTCGAAAGTCTTTGTGTTGAATTGGAAATATTGGAGAAGAAAAAATTTGATCTTAGTTCACAACACATGTGGTCTGCTTTGAATGACCTGGAGAAGGAAGACATGATCATTTTCAACGCTTGGAATTGTATTCCTGACTCTTACGATCAGCTGAAAAAGCTCGCGTTTTGCTGTTCTTTCCCTTTTCGATTCTACATATATATGCGAACAATCTTTTTCAAGTATGAACACTATCAAGAGTAAACTGAGTGTAAACTGAGATTGATGAGAACTTGGAATCATGCCTAAAATTAAAATCAACAACATACAAACCTGACTTACTCAAACTTTCCAAGGAGATGCAAGCACATTGTTCGCATTAATAAATATTTATTAAGTATGAAATTTAGTTTTATTTAGTGTACTACTTATTTAGTGTAATGAAAGTTTACTAAGCAAGCAGATTTGGCTCCCAATTTTTCTTTAAAATTGTTGTAATGTTCATATTTGGCTCTTTGGCTAATAAGTTTGCCGACCACTGCTCTAGTGGAAAGTGTATATGTCATTGTATATTGTGTATAAGTAAGTGTTGTCCTATTTATTATTTAAAAAAGTAGATGCAGGAACAGTTTTTGAAAAATGAAACTTTTGTTAGAATTTCATTATTATCCCCCCCCCCCACACACACACACAGCTGACTGAGAATTTCAAATTAATGGATTGGGTCAATAAGCTGGATTTGTTACAAAAGAAAAACTGTATTTACTATTTTTTTAAACCGCTTCAAACTACGATGTAATTATGACGACAAATAGACCAAAATTAAACTCTGAGTTGTAATTGAAATTTCAGAATTCCAAGAATAGTGTGAACTCACTGAACGACATAAGCTCGAAATTGATTAGCTTTTTGAACAGTAAGTTCAAAGATATGCAGAATCAACTAGAAATACTGAATCTCTGAGAACAGAAGAAGTGTTAAAATAAAA
Source organism: Parasteatoda tepidariorum (assembly GCF_982258835.1). NCBI lineage: Eukaryota > Metazoa > Arthropoda > Arachnida > Araneae > Theridiidae > Parasteatoda > Parasteatoda tepidariorum. The sequence continues at coordinate 131,383,577 of NC_141756.1, read as the reverse complement.
CACATCATGAAAATACAAATTTTCGCCAAAACAAACATCTATTAGGTAACATAATTAAACAATTTTTAGAGGAAAGATTTGGGAGCTTGTGACTGGACTGGAAAACAACTTGATGTGACAGTTGCAAAGTATATAAAAATATTGCACAAAAGGGAAGCAATATGACATGCTTCTTCAGTGACTGAACCATTTCTTCATTTTGTTCCATGCATCTTATGAAATGTCACGCAATTCTGCATATATCTCCCCATACCAGCAAGGATGCGAACAATTCTTATCAATTCTTAAAAAAAAAGAAAAAAAAAAGAATTGATTTTTCCTTTGACAAATGAAGAGGACTAAAACAAATTGATGTGACAGTTGCAAAGTATATAAAAATATTGCACAAATGGGAAGCAATATGACATGCTTCTTCAGTGACTGAACCATTTCTTCATTTTGTTCCATACATCTTATGGAATGCCACGCAATTCTGCATATATCTCTCCATACCAGCAAGGATGCGGATAATTTTTATCAATTCTTAAAAAAAAAAGAAAAAAAAAGGAATTGATTTTTCCTTTGACAAATGAAGAAGACTAAAAGAAATTGATGCGACAGTTGCAAAGTATATAAAAATATTGCACAAATGGGAAACAATATGACATGCTTCTTCAGTGACTGAACTATTTCTTCATTTTGTTACATGCATCTTATGAAATGCCAAGCAATTCTGCATACCTCACTCCATATCGACAAGTAAGCGGACAGTTCTTATCAATTCTTTAAAAAGAAAAAAAAGAATTGATTTTTCCTCTGACAAACAATGAGGACTAAAACAAATTGATGTGACAGTTGCAAAGTATATAAAAATATTGCGCAAATGTGAAACAATGTGACATGCTTCTTCAGTGACTGAACTATTTCTTCATTTTGTTCCATGCATCTTATGAAATGCCACGCAATTCTGCATACCTCACTCCATATCGATAAGTAAGCGGACAGTTCTTATCAATTCTTAAAAAAAAGTACTAAGAATTGATTTTTCCTCTGAGAAACTATGAAGACTAAAACAACTTAAAGCGAACGTTACAAAGTGTGTAAAAAGAGTGTAGTAATGGGAAACAGGATCACAATCAAATATTTCATTCTTCCTGTGTTGAGTAATAAAGACTAAAACAGATACTTTATATGAGATGAGTGAAGGATTCGCAATAAAGTAAACTATTATGCATTAAGATCTCGTAACTGTTAGTGATCGTACTATTACATCATTCCTCTATGTTCCAGGCATACTGAAGATCAAAAACATCTTGATACAAAAAGTCAATACCGAGAATTTGTAACTTCATGTAAATGTTGTAAAGGAAAGAAATGAAGAGAATTATGTATTAGACGTGAAGATCTCGTGGCTACTTATGTAATTTGCAATGTGCCGTTTTATTCCGTAACTAAAAAATATAACACAGCATTACAGCATTCTACAAATGTGTGAGAAACTTGTCGAAAACTTGCTTGATTGTTTTATAAAAGCAGCTTTGACCCGACTCCCGTAGAACTTTTTTCTTCCCTCTATTTAAGCTGAATAACAGTGTTGAAAGTCGAATAACAGAAACAGGGAAATAAATAAAAGGGGGGGGGGTTAAAGAATGAAGAACTTACTAAATTTTTTTTAGTTTTTTTATTAGTTTCCTTTTCGTTTTAAAAGCTTGTAATTTTTTGCTTATTTTTCTTGAAGTGATTGTAATGAATATTTATGTGATTGTGATGAATACTTAGAAAAATTAGCAGTTTTTACGGAGGCTTGTTCTAAGAGTGTTTTATTTATAAATATTTTAATGAATGTATAGTTCAATATTTACTTAGTATAAACTCTGCAGTCAGTTTCATACGTAATTCATTTATTATAGTTAATTCTTGTGATTAAGAAAATCCAATCTTCCCTATCGTAAGAAAAAAAAAAGATGGGGTATGAAGCTTATTCTAAATTATTATTAATTTTTTTTATTTCTTTAAATGTGAACTATTTTCTTTTAAATTATTTTGAGACTAAATGGATTTTCTTTCGTATTTTGATATTTTGTTAGCTATTTAAATCACTTGTAGTTCATATTTTAGTCATATGCAAATGTTTTGCATTTCATGCATCTTTTTTCATTATTTACATCATTTCCTATCTTATACATTGCTCCCATTATTTCAAACAAATAAAAATACATTCCAATCCATAAAAAAAGATGGATCGGACAATGACTTATTGCAAATTATTTTGATTTTTTTAAAAAAAGAATTCTTTAAATGTGTAGTGAAGGAAACGAACCGAATGGTTTTGCTTTGATTTAGAAAGTTTTATTACTAGAGCAAGCAATCACTTTCAAATTATTTTTGGCATTTTCATTACATTATTTATTAAACTCAATCAGTTTTGTTGGCTATCATTAAGAACGTTTCGTGTTTTTAAGTTTGCGAAAACGTACTTTAGTTGAAATACACTCAATTTCTTTAAAAATGATTTAATAACTAATTACTACAAATTCAATTCAGTATTATCTATGTATAAAATATATATTCATCTAATTTAAGCCTCCATGAAAAACTTGCAAATCCCTTTTGGTTTGAATGTTCTCTAGATTGCAATGTATTGTACTTATTTATTATGTAAACAACCTAACAGTTTGCTTTAAAAAGGAAAAAAAAATATAAGAGAAAAAATATAAAGGAAAAAAATATATAAAATAAAAAATATATAAAAAAATATAAAAAAGAAAAAAAATATAAAAAAGAAAAAATACATAAAAAAAATATATAAAAAAATATATATATATAAAAAAGAAAAATATATAAAAGAAAAAATATAAAAAAGAAAAAAATAAAAAAAAAATAAAAAAAATATGAAAAAATATGAAAAAATATATAAAAAGATATAAAAATATTAAAAAATTATAAAAAAAATATGAAAAAAAAGAAGAAAAAAAAGCAAACTGTGGTAATAGTTCTTTGTATAACACGTTTGCATTTATCTTTCAATTTAACTTTTTTTGTAGTATTCAACTAAAAAACACTAACAAGTTAGTATTATGCATGCAATTTTGTTTTTAATGTTCTGTATAATAAAAAATTGCATTCCTCATTTTATTTATCAATAAACATTGAAAATTTTTTCTTTAATAACAGTTATTTCATGCATTCCTTTAAGAGTTTAACATTAATTCATTAAGAGTTTCTTTTTTTTAAGGCTTTGATTATTTTATTTAATTATTGGCTATTTGTTAAATGTAATAATTTTTTAAAACTGGTTTATTTGAATCATTTTGTATCATTAACAAAAAAATTAAATCTTTGCATCAGTCTTTCGTGCCTTTTTTTTTGTTTTAAATTGCGTGAGATGTTTTAATTTCGGAAATGCTGAAAACCCTCAGTAAAATGTTATATTTTTACGAATTAAGTTTTATATGAAGCAGATGATAAGAGCAGAGATTATAAGAACGAATTTAAGGGATTCGAATCAAACAAAATTACTTTTTCAATTCTTGAATATCTTTAAACTAATAGATTCGAATCAAATATTAAGGACCTCAAAAACAATTGAATCAAATGGATGATTCAATCAGATCATCGGCTATCTATTCAGATCATCGACGCAATATTTAACTATAATTGGCAGTATCATGTAATGATATTGAAAGGACGTTTTTACAATGTTGAACCTGTAATTTTTTTGTTTTAAATATTTACTATGAAATATAAAATTCTTTTAAAAACAGGGCGAAGCAATACCTCTTGTGTCAATTATCGTTCCAATTACTGGAAGCCTGTCAAAAAAATTATGTGCTGAACTATTAACTGGAGCTCTCAAATCCATTGATGTGTAAATTCGATTAAAATATTTACCAGACTTCAGTCTGTTGAACTGAACTTAATTTCAATAAAATTAACAAAAGTGTTTTTTTGTTTGGGGGGAGGGAGGGAGCGATACTCATGCTTAATGAATGTCCGTTAATGAATGCCAACCTTTATCATGAGATAATCTTACAAGAGTACCAGATGTTTTCTGAGTACAGAAATAATTACTTTTTCCACTTCAATTAAGCTTTCTTGACTTATTTCAACTAAAGCAACTGTTTACTAAAGATTTTTAAATTTTTGCTTCAATTTTAATGTGTGCAAAGTTTTTATAATATTTTGGAAAAGCATAAAATTATCTAAATTGCATTTTTAATTTTTCTGCCTGTAAAATTAAAATGTAAAAATTAACAAGCTGCTAAAAACGAAAACAATACTAAGTTTAAATGACACATTAGTTGTTTTTTTGTTTAAGTCCAATTTGCATATAGAAGTCTCAAAGGTTTTGAATCTTTTTTGGAAGAATTTTTTGTATTGTACTTGTAGTGTGCTTTAATCAAATTATAAGTCTACAACTTAATGCTTCATTAAAAGCCGCACCTTTAAGTCATCTAATGAATATTTAAAATTTCTGTCTTCGCAAAGAAATATGTTTTTCACCTTTGCAAAGCAATTTTGTGGAGGGAATGGCAGAAAATGTTTCGTCACTTTCTGTTTATCTGTCGCAACTGTTGTTAAAAGAAAAATCAACAATCCAATGAGGTGAGCCGGGTTCGAATCCCAGCGATGACATGGCTGGTAGATCCGAATCCGCATTCGGCTTGGACCGACCACAGGGAATTACGGCAAATCTTGCGCCGCGATGGCTCAGGGGATAGAGCGCTCGCCTCCCAATGAGGTGAGCCGGGTTCGTATCCCAGCGATGACATGGCTGGTATATACGAATCCGCATCCGGCTTGGACCGACCACAGTGAATTACTGGAAATCTTGCGCCGCGATGACTCAGGGGCTAGAGCGCTCGCCTTCCATTGAGGTGAACCGGGTTCGTATCCCAGAGATGGCATGGCTGGTCAATACGAATCCGCATCCGGCTTGGACCGACCACAGGGAATTACTGGAAATCTTGCGCCGCGATGACTCAGGGGCTAGAGCGCTCGCCTTCCATTGAAGAGAACCGGGTTCGTATCCCAGAGATGGCATGGCTGGTCAATACGAATCCGCATCCGGCTTGGACCGACCACAGGGAATTACTGGAAATCTTGCGCCGCGATGACTCAGGGGCTAGAGCGCTCGCCTTCCATTGAAGTGAACCGGGTTCGTATCCCAGAGATGGCATGGCTGGTCAATACGAATCCGCATCCGGCTTGGACCGACCACAGGGAATTACTGGAAATCTTGCGCCGCGATGACTCAGGGGCTAGAGCGCTCGCCTTCCATTGAAGTGAACCGGGTTCGTATCCCAGAGATGGCATGGCTGGTCAATACGAATCCGCATCCGGCTTGGACCGACCACAGGGAATTACTGGAAATCTTGCGCCGCGATGACTCAGGGGCTAGAGCGCTCGCCTTCCATTGAGGTGAACCGGGTTCGTATCCCAGAGATGGCATGACTGGTCAATACGAATCCGCATCCGGCTTGGACCGACCACAGGGAATTACTGGAAATCTTGCGCCGCGATGACTCAGGGGCTAGAGCGCTCGCCTTCCATTGAAGTGAACCGGGTTCGTATCCCAGAGATGGCATGGCTGGTCAATACGAATCCGCATCCGGCTTGGACCGACCACAGGGAATTACTGGAAATCTTGCGCCGCGATGGCTCAGGGGCTAGAGCGCTCGCCTTCCATTGAGGTGAACCGGGTTCGTATCCCAGAGATGGCATGGCTGGTCAATACGAATCCGCATCCGGCTTGGACCGACCACAGGGAATTACTGGAAATCTTGCGCCGCGATGGCTCAGGGGCTAGAGCGCTCGCCTTCCATTGAAGTGAACCGGGTTCGTATCCCAGAGATGGCATGGCTGGTCAATACGAATCCGCATCCGGCTTGGACCGACCACAGGGAATTACTGGAAATCTTGCGCCGCGATGGCTCAGGGGCTAGAGCGCTCGCCTTCCATTGAAGTGAACCGGGTTCGTATCCCAGAGATGGCATGGCTGGTCAATACGAATCCGCATCCGGCTTGGACCGACCACAGGGAATTACTGGAAATCTTGCGCCGCGATGACTCAGGGGCTAGAGCGCTCGCCTTCCATTGAAGTGAACCGGGTTCGTATCCCAGAGATGGCATGGCTGGTCAATACGAATCCGCATCCGGCTTGGACCGACCACAGGGAAATACTGGAAATCTTGCACCGCGATGGCTCAGGGGCTAGAGCGCTCGCCTTCCATTGAGGTGAACCGGGTTCGTATCCCAGAGATGGCATGGCTGGTCAATACGAATCCGCATCCGGCTTGGACCGACCACAGGGAATTACTGGAAATCTTGCGCCGCGATGGCTCAGGGGCTAGAGCGCTCGCCTTCCATTGAAGTGAACCGGGTTCGTATCCCAGAGATGGCATGGCTGGTCAATACGAATCCGCATCCGGCTTGGACCGACCACAGGGAATTACTGGAAATCTTGCGCCGCGATGGCTCAGGGGCTAGAGCGCTCGCCTTCCATTGAGGTGAACCGGGTTCGTATCCCAGAGATGGCATGGCTGGTCAATACGAATCCGCATCCGGCTTGGACCGACCACAGGGAATTACTGGAAATCTTGCGCCGCGATGACTCAGGGGCTAGAGCGCTCGCCTTCCATTGAAGTGAACCGGGTTCGTATCCCAGAGATGGCATGGCTGGTCAATACGAATCCGCATCCGGCTTGGACCGACCACAGAGAATTACTGGAAATCTTGCGCCGCGATGGCTCAGGGGCTAGAGCGCTCGCCTTCCATTGAAGTGAACCGGGTTCGTATCCCAGAGATGGCATGGCTGGTCAATACGAATCCGCATCCGGCTTGGACCAACCACAGGGAATTACTGGAAATCTTGCGCCGCGATGGCTCAGGGGCTAGAGCGCTCGCCTTCCATTGAAGTGAACCGGGTTCGTATCCCAGAGATGGCATGGCTGGTCAATACGAATCCGCATCCGGCTTGGACCGACCACAGGGAATTACTGGAAATCTTGCGCCGCGATGGCTCAGGGGCTAGAGCGCTCGCCTTCCATTGAAGTGAACCGGGTTCGTATCCCAGAGATGGCATGGCTGGTCAATACGAATCCGCATCCGGCTTGGACCGACCACAGGGAATTACTGGAAATCTTGCGCCGCGATGGCTCAGGGGCTAGAGCGCTCGCCTTCCATTGAAGTGAACCGGGTTCGTATCCCAGAGATGGCATGGCTGGTCAATACGAATCCGCATCCGGCTTGGACCGACCACAGGGAATTACTGGAAATCTTGCGCCGCGATGGCTCAGGGGCTAGAGCGCTCGCCTTCCATTGAGGTGAACCGGGTTCGTATCCCAGAGATGGCATGGCTGGTCAATACGAATCCGCATCCGGCTTGGACCGACCACAGGGAATTACTGGAAATCTTGCGCCGCGATGGCTCAGGGGCTAGAGCGCTCGCCTTCCATTGAAGTGAACCGGGTTCGTATCCCAGAGATGGCATGGCTGGTCAATACGAATCCGCATCCGGCTTGGACCGACCACTGGGAATTACTGGAAATCTTGCGCCGCGATGGCTCAGGGGCTAGAGCGCTCGCCTTCCATTGAGGTGAACCGGGTTCGTATCCCAGAGATGGCATGGCTGGTCAATACGAATCCGCATCCGGCTTGGACCGACCACAGGGAATTACTGGAAATCTTGCGCCGCGATGGCTCAGGGGCTAGAGCGCTCGCCTTCCATTGAAGTGAACCGGGTTCGTATCCCAGAGATGGCATGGCTGGTCAATACGAATCCGCATCCGGCTTGGACCGACCACAGGGAATTACTGGAAATCTTGCGCCGCGATGGCTCAGGGGCTAGAGCGCTGGCCTTCCATTGAAGTGAACCGGGTTCGTATCCCAGAGATGGCATGGCTGGTCAATACGAATCCGCATCCGGCTTGGACCGACCACAGGGAATTACTGGAAATCTTGCGCCGCGATGGCTCAGGGGCTAGAGCGCTCGCCTTCCATTGAGGTGAACCGGGTTCGTATCCCAGAGATGGCATGGCTGGTCAATACGAATCCGCATCCGGCTTGGACCGACCACAGGGAATTACTGGAAATCTTGCGCCGCGATGGCTCAGGGGCTAGAGCGCTCGCCTTCCATTGAAGTGAACCGGGTTCGTATCCCAGAGATGGCATGGCTGGTCAATACGAATCCGCATCCGGCTTGGACCGACCACAGGGAATTACTGGAAATCTTGCGCCGCGATGGCTCAGGGGCTAGAGCGCTCGCCTTCCATTGAGGTGAACCGGGTTCGTATCCCAGAGATGGCATGGCTGGTCAATACGAATCCGCATCCGGCTTGGACCGACCACAGGGAATTACTGGAAATCTTGCGCCGCGATGGCTCAGGGGCTAGAGCGCTCACCTTCCATTGAAGTGAACCGGGTTCGTATCCCAGAGATGGCATGGCTGGTCAATACGAATCCGCATCCGGCTTGGACCGACCACAGGGAATTACTGGAAATCTTGCGCCGCGATGGCTCAGGGGCTAGAGCGCTCGCCTTCCATTGAGGTGAACCGGGTTCGTATCCCAGAGATGGCATGGCTGGTCAATACGAATCCGCATCCGGCTTGGACCGACCACAGGGAATTACTGGAAATCTTGCGCCGCGATGGCTCAGGGGCTAGAGCGCTCGCCTTCCATTGAGGTGAACCGGGTTCGTATCCCAGAGATGGCATGGCTGGTCAATACGAATCCGCATCCGGCTTGGACCGACCACAGGGAATTACTGGAAATCTTGCGCCGCGATGGCTCAGGGGCTAGAGCGCTCGCCTTCCATTGAGGTGAACCGGGTTCGTATCCCAGAGATGGCATGGCTGGTCAATACGAATCCGCATCCGGCTTGGACCGACCACAGGGAATTACTGGAAATCTTGCGCCGCGATGACTCAGGGGCTAGAGCGCTCGCCTTCCATTGAAGTGAACCGGGTTCGTATCCCAGAGATGGCATGGCTGGTCAATACGAATCCGCATCCGGCTTGGACCGACCACAGGGAATTACTGGAAATCTTGCGCCGCGATGGCTCAGGGGCTAGAGCGCTCGCCTTCCATTGAGGTGAACCGGGTTCGTATCCCAGAGATGGCATGGCTGGTCAATACGAATCCGCATCCGGCTTGGACCGACCACAGGGAATTACTGGAAATCTTGCGCCGCGATGACTCAGGGGCTAGAGCGCTCGCCTTCCATTGAAGTGAACCGGGTTCGTATCCCAGAGATGGCATGGCTGGTCAATACGAATCCGCATCCGGCTTGGACCGACCACAGGGAATTACTGGAAATCTTGCGCCGCGATGGCTCAGGGGCTAGAGCGCTCGCCTTCCATTGAGGTGAACCGGGTTCGTATCCCAGAGATGGCATGGCTGGTCAATACGAATCCGCATCCGGCTTGGACCGACCACAGGGAATTACTGGAAATCTTGCGCCGCGATGGCTCAGGGGCTAGAGCGCTCGCCTTCCATTGAGGTGAACCGGGTTCGTATCCCAGAGATGGCATGGCTGGTCAATACGAATCCGCATCCGGCTTGGACCGACCACAGGGAATTACTGGAAATCTTGCGCCGCGATGACTCAGGGGCTAGAGCGCTCGCCTTCCATTGAAGTGAACCGGGTTCGTATCCCAGAGATGGCATGGCTGGTCAATACGAATCCGCATCCGGCTTGGACCGACCACAGGGAATTACTGGAAATCTTGCGCCGCGATGGCTCAGGGGCTAGAGCGCTCGCCTTCCATTGAGGTGAACCGGGTTCGTATCCCAGCGATGGCATGGCTGGTCAATACGAATCCGCATCCGGCTTGGACCGACCACAGGGAATTACTGGAAATCTTGCGCCGCGATGGCTCAGGGGCTAGAGCGCTCGCCTTCCATTGAGGTGAACCGGGTTCGTATCCCAGAGATGGCATGGCTGGTCAATACGAATCCGCATCCGGCTTGGACCGACCACAGGGAATTACTGGAAATCTTGCGCCGCGATGACTCAGGGGCTAGAGCGCTCGCCTTCCATTGAAGTGAACCGGGTTCGTATCCCAGAGATGGCATGGCTGGTCAATACGAATCCGCATCCGGCTTGGACCGACCACAGGGAATTACTGGAAATCTTGCGCCGCGATGACTCAGGGGCTAGAGCGCTCGCCTTCCATTGAAGTGAACCGGGTTCGTATCCCAGAGATGGCATGGCTGGTCAATACGAATCCGCATCCGGCTTGGACCGACCACAGGGAATTACTGGAAATCTTGCGCCGCGATGGCTCAGGGGCTAGAGCGCTCGCCTTCCATTGAGGTGAACCGGGTTCGTATCCCAGCGATGGCATGGCTGGTCAATACGAATCCGCATCCGGCTTTTACAAACCACAGGGAAAAACTGGAAATCTTGCGCCGCGATGGCTCAGGGGCTAGAGCGCTCGCCTTCCATTGAGGTGAACCGGGTTCGTATCCCAGCGATGGCATGGCTGGTCAATACGAATCCGCATCCGGCTTTTACAAACCACAGGGAAAAACTGGAAATCTTGCGCCGCGATGACTCAGGGGCTAGAGCGCTCGCCTTCCATTGAGGTGAACCGGGTTCGTATCCCAGCGATGGCATGGCTGGTCAATACGAATCCGCATCCGGCTTGGACCGACCACAGGGAATTACTGGAAATCTTGCGCCGCGATGGCTCAGGGGCTAGAGCGCTCACCTTCCATTGAGGTGAACCGGGTTCGTATCCCAGCGATGGCATGGCTGGTCAATACGAATCCGCATCCGGTTTGGACCGACCACAGGGAATTACTGGAAATCTTGCGCCGCGATGGCTCAGGGGCTAGAGCGCTCGCCTTCCATTGAGGTGGACCGGGTTCGTATCCCAGCGATGGCATGGCTGGTCAATACGAATCCGCGTCCGGCTTGGACCGACCACAGGGAATTACTGGAAATCTTGCGCCGCGATAGCTCAGGGGCTAGAGCGCTCGCCTTCCATTGAGGTGGACCGGGTTCGTATCCCAGCGATGGCATGGCTGGTCAATACGAATCCGCGTCCGGCTTGGACCGACCACAGGGAATTACTGGAAATCTTGCGCCGCGATAGCTCAGGGGCTAGAGCGCTCGCCTTCCATTGAGGTGAACCGGGTTCGTATCCCAGCGATGGCATGGCTGGTCAATACGAATCCACATCCGGCTTGGACCGACCACAGGTAATTACTGGAAATCCTGCCCCGCGATGGCTCAGGGGCTAGAGCGCTCGCCTTCCATTGAGGTGAACCGGGTTCGTATCCCAGCGATGGCATGGCTGGTCAATACGAATCCGCATCCGGTTTGGACCGACCACAGGGAATTACTGGAAATCTTGCGCCGCGATGGCTCAGGGGCTAGAGCGCTCGCTTTCCATTGAGGTGGACCGGGTTCGTATCCCAGCGATGGCATGGCTGGTCAATACGAATCCGCATCCGGCTTGGACCGAGCAAGTTAATTACTATAAATCTAAATCTAATCAAATAAGGAATCTAATCAAAATACTACTATGGAAGTAGGATTTGCATTTAGATTCTTTTAACGGGTATTTATATCTTGCAGTATTTTTTACGCTGCCAAATTTATTGATTAAAAAGAGAATGTAATTTATGGATTAATTTTAAGCATAATTAAGTGCGCCTTTAGTTGTAAAAATTTAAATTTACTAAGTTGTTTCAATTTTTGATGAATAAGAAATATGAGTTTTGAAATATTTATTCTTGAATCAAACTTCAATCGTTTATTTAAAGTGTTTTCGAATTGTTTTAGCTCTAAGTGTGTGCCAATTAATGCACAAAAATGAGTGAAAAGTTTATAAGCATGAAACTAATATTTTTGCTCTAGTTTTATATATATTAACGTATAGTTTTTACTTTGATGCAAACCTTTTTTATGATTTTAATGACAAAGAATATATTCATTATAAAAAGGAATCCACACTATGCAATGCATTACAAAAATGAAGCTTGTACAACACCGTTTAGGAGTTTTATAATAATCCCTTAAGCTTTATTAATCAGAAAACGGGGATTTATCAAGCAAATTATTTTTCTGATTATCTATTTGCGAACTAATCATGTACTGTTATTTATATTGGTCATATTTGCTGTTATTTTCAGAATTTCATTAGTAAATGATTGTAAGTAAATATTTAAGTTAACTTTAGCAATTAATGTTAATATATAGTTTGATTTTTTTTTAGAAATTTATTCTAAAAATGTTCTTTTTCTAAAACTTGCTCATTATCTTTCCATGAAAGAAATTTTTATGCCTTTTTAAAAAATTAAATTTTTAAGAAACAATTTTTTGAGATTTTTAATTCCAAAAACGTTTCTGTTCAATCACAGGCTTAAAAGCACTTCTTTATACTTCAAATATAAGAAAAAATAAATTTAGTTAATTTGGTTATTTTTTTATCACTAAAAATATTTTCTCTGAGATATTATTTTAAAGCTATTTTTTGTATGGAAATATTTTTGAAGGGAAAATAGTGCATGATTATTGTAATTTAATGATTATAATTAAAAATAGTCTTTGTAATTGTTATTATAAACAAAAATATTTCTTTTCTATAACCTCTTTTTTAAAAAATAAAATTATTTGAACGAACGTTTGATTTGAATCGGTTAATGGAACCCTTAAAAAAATTGAATCAAATTAACGATTTGTGAAGCTTTTTTATTGATATTTACATAATATTTAACTATGATCAACAGTGTGATAAAATGATATTAAGAGGACGTTTTTCGAAAGTTGAAACTGTTATTTGAAATATTTACTTTGAAATTACTAAAATTCTTTTTAAAACAGGGCGAAGCGGTACCTCTCGTTTTACTAATTGTTCCAATTACTAAAAACGAAATTATGAATTCAAAGTACTTTTAAACACAGAGTGATGGAAAGTCTTTCTTTCGTTTTGAAGTGAAAACTTTTTTCCATACGCAGGTAATTAATCAATAAGATTTCTGCGCCGACTTTCTTAACTTGTTACCTTGAAATACAATTTCAAAATTTAAACTTTTATTCAAGTTCTATTTTGAAACTTTTGTTTGACTAAAACCTAATCTGTTTTTTTTTCTTCTTCCTGTGGCGTTGTTCACGCTCATGCTTAAGCGATTGTACTTAAGTGATGGCAAAGCTTTTTCACGATATCCTCTTGCATGAATTCCAGAAGGTCTCAGAGTAAATAAATATATAATAAAATACTCCTTACTGTTCAATTATCTATATAGTACTATATAGTAACTATATAACTTTGTAACTTTTCATAAGAAACACCAATTGACAAAAAATGTCCAGAAATGTTTTTTTTTTAAATGTTTATGAGAAATTTTTATAATGTTTGACAAAAACCTAAAATTTGTAAAAATTTCTTAATTAAAGTCATTTTCTGTCATAAAAGTTAAAATATAACAGAAATCAATATTTAAAACTGAAAATGAGTTGATTAAAAATCACATTAATTCCTCTTATGCTTTGGCATAGGTAAAAATACAAACTTATTTTTTTTCCGATTTAGCTAAGTTACGGTATTGTGCTTGCCGCGACCTCTAATTATAATAATAATCATATTAATAATATTTACAATTCAACTTTTATGAACGTTTTTATTAGTTTTGAGCTTTTTATTTTTTTGTCTGTTTTTTTTCTTAACTCGTACTAGACATTGGCAGAAAATGTTTCTTCTTTGTGTATTTATCAGCCTCCCTGATTAAAATAAAATTGTTTTTGTAACTAATGTTGTGAATTATTATCAAAAATTTAATTTTATAAATTTTTCTAAAACAAAATAAAGTCTTGAAAGCTAATATTTATTAATAATTATTATAGATAGTTTATTTTTGAAGTAGTTTTCTTCCATAACTGATGTTTATCAATTTCAGAAAAGATGCAATAGACATGTTGATTTACAACATTTACATATCTATCTTATTTTTAAGGAGTGCATTAAATAGCTAGTTGCATTTACCTGTGCCATTGACGGAGATTTTTTTTAGAAAAAAAAATTCGCCATTAATGTGAAAGTAATGAACCTTTAAAATAATGATTCATCTACTCCTGGGATAATTTTATACCTGACCTGTATACCACGTGACTCAGGATAAGGAATCTAATCAAAACCTTACTATGGAACCAGGATTCGGTTCTATTAGTTGATTATATTGATATTTGGAACATTTTTTGTCAATACCAAATTTTAAATTATAAAAGAATATAATTTTGATCCATTTAATTCAAATATACTAAAATTTATTATCAAATTTTACATTTAAAAGTTTTTCATTTCAATTTGTGATGAACAGGAAGCATTAATAGTTTCTCAAATGATCTTTAAATTGTTTCAGTCTCCGTGGGTAAAAATACAAGAATTGGGTGAAACGTTTATATCCTAAATCTAAGCTTTTTATTTTAACTTTATTTATAAAGTATTATGTCTTCTGTATTATTGAGGCACACTTTTTTATGATTTTAGTGAGGAAAAATGAATATTTAATCAAAATTTTTTTAAAAAAGATGCTCGCTAAGCAAAAAAGTACTTAAAATATTAAATTTTCCCAAAACTATTATATCGTTTTGAAATTTTTAAGGCTCCTTACTCATTCATGAGATTTCTGAAATAAAATATTTTTTAATGAAAGAACTAATCATGTACTGTTATTTTTAAAATTTTATTACTAAATAATTGTTGTTGAATGTTTAATTTATCTGCAGTAATTAATGATAATTATTCATAGTTTGATTTCTTTTTCACATTTTTGCAAAACTCATTCATTACTTTTTCAAAACTTGTGAATAAGAGTAACTACCATACAAAATATATTTTTACGTTTTTTATTTTTAGTTCAAACTTTAAAACTCAGTTTCTCAGACATTTATTTCGAAAATGTTTTAGTTAAATACATTTACTTAAAATTATTAGATTAAAATATTAAAATAAACATTACTGACTATGTACGGAAGGTATTCACTTCAAAGTGTAAAAAATCAACGGAAAAAAGCAGTTTGTTCTCAGTTTGGCAATGGGTATCTATATCATATTTTGGGTTGTAATTAATGGGTTAACTTAGACTTTTTAACTACTTTTATACATGTGACTTTTTAAATTGAAGAGTCACATTTCTTAAAGAGAATTAGTATTCTAAATATAACGTTTTTCTTGTTTAAACGTGCTTCCTCTCTTTGATCTTATATTTTACCAATGATTAAAACTGAATTTTTGACTAATTAAAAAGTTCGCGCTTGTTCCTATTATAAATTTTTTTTAACTATTTCCAAGTTAGAAAAACTGGCAGAAAGAAACAAGTACCCTGAATTTTTAATGTTAATGAGCTCAATGCTTGCTTTTAATTATTAAACCAATAATTATAACAGCAATTGATGGTCTCTGCTAAACATAGGCATTATTACAGCTTAATAAAAATATCTCAAATATAATTATATTTTTAATTTAAATCTGTGTCCTCCCTATGGTTTAGCATTTGACCAGTATATAAACTACAGTGGTGAACGGTAATTTTTTTTCCTTAAACTACTGCAAATTTGTTAGAGTTTTATGTCGTTGGTTGGTTAATCATATAGTCAAAAAGAAACCAATATTTCATAAATGTATCATTTTTAAAACTTATTGTGTAAAATCCTTTTTATTCTCTTAATAGTGTACTAATCAATATTTTTAGAGCTTGAATGCAATGAAAATTTATTGCAATTAAAAGCACTTCTATTTAAACAAGGAACTGTCAATTCTTTCTTAACTTGTGAATTAATAATTAATCATTTTTTCAAAGGAGTTAAAAATGTTTTACAAATGTCAGGTTTTTTTACAAAAAATTTAGAAACGCTTTAGTTTGTTGATAACCAATAATTAAAATTTAACTAGTTAACGCTCAATTTAAGCTTATTGGGCGTTCCTAAACCATCAAATTTTAGTATTTTTAAGCTGCTAGTAAATCTATCTACACACATCTCTGAAACGAAACCAATATGTTTTGGTATTTTATATACTTTACTGTGTTCATGAAACCATTTAACTAAGTATAATAAAAGACTGCTAGAAGAATATTTACCATTATCAACTGATTGATGAGCTTAACAACATAGATTTCTCTAAACGGATCAAACATAAGTACAAACGACTTATCTCTATTTTTTTCTATTTTCTTTATTTCAAATAATTTTAATACACTTAATAATATATTAAATTTGTAAAATCTCTTTTCTTTGTGATTGACGCTTTACCTGCAAACTGTCATTTCAACATTATATAAAACGACAAATTTTGCATTTAAACTTTTCTTAAGAAAGTCTTTTTGCTGTATTTTTACCCAAATTTTTTGAAATTCACGAAAATAATCCACACGTATGGTTTTTCAGTTTCTTTCCTCCCTTTATATTTTTTTTATTGTTAGTGTAAGAAATCTGAAAATTAAAAATGTTATTTCAAAATGAAGCATTATTAATTGGTAAATGCATAAAGCATTTTAAATAATATTACTCTCAGCGTTGTTGCAAATATCTGTGAGAAGTTCCTTCTAGTAAACGTATTTTGCTTTTTTTGGAGCGATAAAGAAAAGGCAAAATCCATAGAACTGCCAATGAGGTGTTATTTTCTGAATTTGTGACTGTTAAACTTAATAAAACTGATTTAGTGATAAATCTATACAAATTCTCGATACTCTTCCGATATAGGAAATTGTGTTAAAGTACTAGGGTCTTTTTTAAAATAATAAAAATGCAAAATCCAAGAAATTGCCAATACGTTTTCATGAGTTTTGAACCCTTTAGAGTAATAAGGAAAAAAATGTTTCAAAAGAATTTTCGGATTCTTTTTCTTGTTTAAAATTTACAAAAGTACCAGAGATTTGTGTTCCTCAAATTTAATAAGTTTATATTAAGTGGGCGTACGCAATCTGGCTGGATCGAATGATTTCACTTCTCTGAATAACTTTTTGAAGTTGCAAATTCATTGATTTGTTTGAGAACTTAAGAGATTTAATGAAATGAAATTTGCCAAATTAAATTTGAAAAGGAAAAGACTAATAAGAGGTGAAATTTTTGAGAAAGTAAATGCTAGAAAAATAACTTATTTGTACCATTAATTTATAATTTTGTTAAAACAATGTAGTTTTATTAAATATGATTGGGCAATTTCAAATTATCTACTCTAGTATGAAGTCTAATTTGGTGCGTTTTATAATATCCTACCTAAAATATATATAAATATAAAATATATATATATATAAAAATTTTAAATTTAAATGCATACATAAATAAAATCAATGATTATGTTTTTTTTAAAGAATCAATAGTATAACCTATTGATCAACAAATATAGCTCATAAGACCTGTGCAATTCATCTTTTTAGAAAACTACTTTAAATGTCTCAACTAGTAATAATGATTGTATAAACTATTTCTTAACTTTTAAGAAAGAAAATTAATGGTGTTAATTAACGGTGTTACGTTGTAGCATGTGCTCAGCCATACTTACATAATTAATACTATATTTCCTACTACTGATTAATTAAATGTTGTTTATTAGTATTTCTTTTATCGTTGTTGTTGAATGTTGGGTTTAATAGCACAAGTGCTGCAGACACTCTTACAGCCAAAACATCGCTGCGTGCTCAATGCAATGAAATCATACAGTGATATAAAACAAGTTTGAGAAAATAAGAGGTACAAAATAATTTATTTCTCACGCTCATTTTAAGAGCAAAATATAAATTTGAATGGATTATTCATTTCAATGCGTAATTTATTTTATTTTTTTCTACATAAAAGTTAATTCTTTCAAATCAAGTATTCTTTGTCCTACGTTCACTACTTTTTTTTAATTTATAGCTACTGTCTTGGTCTAATATTTTAATGTAATTTGCAAAGTAATAGCTTATAAATAACATAAAACTGAAAGGTTTCTTTTGCGCTAATATTTTTTTAAAAGAAAGAATTTCTTTGGAATTTTAGAAGGAGAATAATGTCATTCCTTAGACAGTACTTAATGACAAGTGTTCTATTTAGAAATTATAAACAAGAACGCGGATTATACTTTTTTGTAAAAAAAAAATTAATAATTTTATTAATATGAAACGCATGTAAAATAAATATATTTTCGATATTAATTTTTAAAATATTCACCAACTATTGACATATTTGTCATGTGATATTGAAAATATTTGCCATGCGAAACATTTCCATTAGATAATTGCACTTATCCTCAAAACACTTATTCAGATTAAGTGTTTATATACTTACTATTTCTTTCAAATATTTTTTCTAAAATATTATTTAAAACTCATTAGTTTTTTTTAGAAAAAGAATATAACTTAACAAATTAAGAGTTTTATAAAATTTCTGAAACAAACTCAAATTAGTGATGACAATATCTTGTAAAAAATTCAAAATTATTGGAAAAAATTGCACAATTTTTTTTGTTTTAAATTCACATGGTCCAGTCCCCTTAATCAATTTTTTTAGGAGTGTTATTCACTTATGAATTTGATTGCTGCCTCCCACAATAGGTGAGAAAACTTCTCACATCAATTCACTGCAAAAGGGTAGAAAGTGAGAAACTGGGAATATACAGATCATTAACGGCATCGTTCATCAGGACGGAAAATATTTTAAAAGTCCCAGAAACTAAATATTATGAGTCTTTTTATGCGTTTTTATTTTTCATTATTAAAAGGAGAAAAAAATATCTCCTGACACGCTTTATATTGGTGCACCTTATTAGTAAAAAAAAAGTTTCAGATTCATCTTTTTTAAAGATTAATAGTTTTCAAAACAAATATATTCCGAATATCTTGATTAATGGAAAAGAGTTTTAGACCGGTAATATTTATATCTCTGGTGCAAAACAAATTTGCAGTTGTTTTTTAAAAGGTAAAATTTCTTAATGAAGAAAACTGCCATTTTTTAATTCAAATTTTCTTAAACTCCTTATTATTTTTTATTTTATTTATTTATTCAAACAATCCGTTCTCAGAAAGGTTGTCTTAAAACACAAGATCGTCAAGTAAACAAAGCAACGATAACTTATCAACAGATTTTAGTTACCGTTTCTATATTTTAAAAATAAAAATAGCAATAAAACAAAATTAAAAAATAAATTAAAATTGTTCTTCTTTTCTCAAAAGGAGAAAACTTTACTATAATTTTTTATTCTACTCTTATTGCTAAAAA
Source organism: Parasteatoda tepidariorum (assembly GCF_982258835.1). Taxonomy (NCBI): domain Eukaryota; kingdom Metazoa; phylum Arthropoda; class Arachnida; order Araneae; family Theridiidae; genus Parasteatoda; species Parasteatoda tepidariorum. The sequence continues at coordinate 131,364,392 of NC_141756.1, read as the reverse complement.
TAAGCATACAAGTTGAAAGCTTCGAATGGTTGCTCATCTATTTTTGTAAAGTAGATATTTTCTGATTTATAGTGATTTGAAGCAATAATATAATTGATATTTACGTTTGTCAAATTATTACTGTTTTTATGAAAGTGGCCTTAAAAATATTTAAAAAATCAAATGATAACGGCAAATAAAATTTTATTGTGCACAAGTAGGATTCTTATTATTTAATTAATTATAATTAAAATATTATTTTGATATAATATTGTAAAATATTTTGATATTCATCTTCAAAGTCATAAAAAAATCATATTGAACATTATTATCAATTTGAAAGAATTTCAAAATCATTGATTTAAATGACATCATGTAAAATAACTAGAATGATTAAAATGTACTATTTAGTTACCCGCTTAAATGGAACATTATTTACAAATTTTTACTAATTTTATCGTAGAGGCCCATCCTCATTAATGATGAATCCCATGATTAGTAGGAAAATAATGCAGCTAAAAATTCGCAATTGATCCGGCTAATTGAACTAATTAATTCTAATAATAGGTTATTAATTGAACTATGAAAACTTAATCTAATGTTTGTAGCGTGACGTTCCTTTAAATACATTTTACTAAAAAGAGTTAAATATTTCATAAGTATAAATTGCAGTTGTATTTGGTGTGATAACTTTAAATAGCATTTTTTTAAAGTTAAGATAAAGTCTTATAATTTTTTTAAAAAGAGTTTAAGGGTTAAAAAATCAAAAGGTTTTGATAAACAGTATTGGTTTTGAAAAAAATAATTAATACATGTTATAAACAGCTCTTCTACATTTATTGAAAATTATTTTGAGATCCTTTAACAGTATTAAATACTACTTGCTTAACAAAATCAGTTACCACTATCCGTTGAATGGGGAGGATTTCGGCAAGTACACTAAAATCATCGCAAATATTTCTGCACAATGGCCCACTAGAAACTAATAAATAACTAGCAGATTAGACCCAGAAAAAGAGGAGAATTGAACTTATGATGTCTCCTATTCTTTTGTTTTTATAACTTCAAGTTGCTTGATTTTTGGCTTACCTTAGTTTGAAATGAAGCAATTAATAAATGGCCCTGCAAGTAATTTAGCTTGGATAAACCTTCAGTATTTGACAGCTACGTAAGATACATTTTAATTTCATTCCTCGGTTCATGATTACATTGTAAATAAAACTAGATGTTAAGTCTCGAAACAAGCTTGACTGAAGTTTTTAGTAAACTTCTGTTTCAAATTATTCAAAATAAATTTGCAAATGAACGATTTGCAAATCGGCAACTACAGGAGGAAAAAATGTCTCAAAAGCTATATATATATATATATATATATATATATATATATATATATATATATATATATATATATATATATATATATATATATATATATATAATCTCTCTCAGAAACCGTGCAGCTTGGTCACGGGCACTGCAGATTTTTTTTTACTTCTAGGGAGAAATAGAAAAGTTGTCTTTGAAAAGATAGAAAGTTTCAACATTTAACTGTTGTTACCAAAGCTATCCATTTTCAACCAGGCTATTTTTTTAAAACGTTTTTAAACTAATTTTCAATCAAAAATATATAGCTGAATTGCCAGAAAAGCAAAAATAAATTGTTCGTTATGTACTAAATTAAAACTAAAGAAAAATATTTCAGATAATTTTGCATGTCTTGCAATTGTAGAAAACTTCAATTTTTATATGTTAGAAATGAAGAAAAAAAAAGAAAATTTTGGAAAAAGGGTAACTATTAAGTACTATGAGGGGGAGGGAGGATTACTACCTCTGTAGATGCAAAATTTTTTGATTCATCTAAAATTCGGATCTAATTTGCAGATATATAAACTAACTAAAACTTATTTTTTTATTTAGCTAAAAACTTTAAAACTAAAGAAAATTGAGAATAAATATAATAAATTCCTTTCATTATTTTCCAAAAATTTTGGATAGTCAAATTTGGTTTTTTCTCTGAGTTTTGTCTAATTTGGGTTGATCGCGTAAACTTCACCCATAACAATTGTCAAATAACTTTAAATGTACTAATTTTGTTAGTTCATACTTATATATTTTTTTATTTTTGATAAGGTCAAAAATAAAGTGTTCAATTTCCTATTAGATTACTAATGAAATATTTTAATAAATACAAAAATATGAAATCTTTTCTCATAGTTTTAGATAATGTTCGATTTTGAAATTCTTGGACAATTTTAGACATTCTTTATAGAAAATATCTCTGAAAGGTTGTTTATGAAAATAGATATAGTATTTTTATTAATTGTTCAGTCCATGGTTTGCATCCGTTAACACTCGTTCTCATTGTTGAGTGTGTTAATCTGAATATCGTAAACACCATTTTAATTTTTCTTCAGTTCAAACGAGTCAACTGTATGGAAATCAATATTGGATTTTTTCAACAATTATTGTTATTAAACATGACATTTTTGCTAGGATTGGTATTGGATATTTGCCTTCTCTTGCAAGATGATACAAAAAAGCATCGATAACGCAGCGTGAATGTTAAGATTGCTTACGTTACCTAAGAGAAAGAATTTCAAAGCTTCATATTATTCCAGATTTAATGTTCGATATGTAATCAATTGTTGCTTAAACCTATAATGTTGTTATTAAAAATTTTAAACTATTTCTTATGATGTTTTAGAATATAATGAAATTTCTAGATTGAAAAGAAAATATTGTTAGTAGGGAGCTAGATCTAGAAGAGTTAACCTTTTCTCACCAAATTGTTTCTTAACAAGCCAGTAAAATACAGCGAAACCGGGAAATTCCATAAATTTGAGGGGAAAATATTTTCGCCTTCAATATTCATAATCGCTTGGATAAAATTTCCTCGCTTATTTATCCCCTTCTCTATCATACTTATATGGTAGTTTCTGACTACTAAATATGTATCATACAAGGATAGGTTGTTTCTGACAATGAATTTATTTGAACCTGTTGACTGAGCTCAAATGGTGTGCACTATACATGCTTAATGCTTGCTTGGGGCGCTGGTCTGGACCCCTGAGCTCGTGTGATAATCAAATTAGTACAAGAAAATATTTTCTAGATTTGAGATGCAGTACTGAAATTGCGTCCAATTAGTATTTACAAATAATATCAGGTTAATTTTCACCAAAGAAGGAGGCTTCAAGATTGCTTAAAAATTGATTGAAAGGAATAACTAGACGTAATTTATTTATGTTTAATTTTAATACACAAGGTTAATATATTCTTAACACTTGTTTTAAATTAATGAAATGTAACACTATTAAATAAGCAAGACTGGGTGTATGCCAACGATCCATTTTCAAAAGAAAATTCCCTCTTTCATTTTCTTATCAGTGAAAAGGTTAGGAATAGCAATGAAAAGAGTGATTAGCATAAAAACAGTGGGTCAATGACAAAAAGAGAGAGAAAGAAAGAAAAATGTAACAACGGTGGACAATGAAAGTGACAGAATTCGAGATGGTGTGAGGGAGAATCAAAATAAGAATGTTCGATTGCTTGTTTCGAATGCTAGAAAAAATAAGAAGGGTTTCTAACACGAATATTAAGAATGCGCCCCTGAAAAACTCCATTTTTTCCCCATCATGAATGAAGTTATGGAGTTTCTTGGTCAACTCAATGAACTCAAAAAAAAAATATCTAGACCTTAAATACAATACAAATTCCCTTTTTTTGTTTTCTTTATCGGGCAATTAAATTTAAAATTCATGGTTACTGTTTGCAAAAGGAAGTAAACAGAAGTAACTCAAAAAGTAAATCAAATTTTGTATATTTGCAAAAGTAGCCTGGGCGTATCAGATGTGATGCTCCCAGTTGCATATGCCCCGGGTAACGTGTGGAATATTCATCATTGCCTCAGTCAATGGTGTGTCGGGGAGGCAAATGTATGAACGTACTTCTCCATGAGTGCATCATTGATCATTGAAGAACCCTGAAATTTATAGGGTGTCACACTCTACCACAGTTTCCTCGATGGTGCTTTCATAAAGTAGTGCTTTCATATGTATGATCTGTGATATTCCATTGATGAGAGGCTGCGATAGATATTCAAAGAGTATACATTAGGCCGCACTCAAAATTTTTTTCCTTCCTTTTCCTACGAAAATACTAAATTTAACTTACTTCTTGAATTACTTTCATATTAATGTATAATATCAAAATGGGAGGGGGGGGGGTATTTTTCAGATGTATATTTAAAATTTTTTCCCCGCATATTTACTTCCTTTTGCATATTTTTTTTTTCTTAAATCTCCCGATTTATTTTTTATGGTTATTTTTTTTTAAGCTTGCTACTCCAGTTTTAATAAATATTATTAATTTCGATTGTTTCTTTTTTAAATAATCATTTCTTTTTTCTCTTTAGCTTTATATCATAATTGCTTTTCACCTTTCTGTCCATAGATTTTATTTATTTCTAATAACTAGATTTTAATTACGCGTTGTATACCTATACCTTACTTTTTATTCATATTTTATGCATGTTATTTTACAGTTTATTATTTCTGCTTATTAATCCAGGGCTTGAAATTTTCTTGAAAATGCATAATCAATTAAATGTCCATTTTAAAATTTTATATTAAAAAATATTTTTTACTTATAATCTGATTGGAAATCTGATTGGAATCATCATATTTAGTCAGTATAATAGCGTTACAGTTAAAATTAGAGTTTCGTAATATATGTTTGATTACAAATGCGAATAATTGACAAATTCCACGAATTGCTTTTCCTGCATTTTGAACGACATGCAAAATCGACGTGGAATCTCACAAAGCAATTTTTATAGATTTAATGTTTTGTCTATAAATCCTCGTAACTTTGAACGGAACTCAGAAGGCAAAAAGCAACTACATAGAGCTATATAGTAACTATAATCAAAGAAGGAATATGTAAGAAATAATAAAGAAAAGTGTCCCGTTTGTATAATCCCGATGAGACTGTTATGATCTGTTTGTTTATTAGGGATATTTTTTAAAGCACACGCGAAACAGTAAACTCCAAAGCTGGAATCCGAACCTCAAAAGGTTAAGTTTTTTTTTATACTAGAAGGTGTGTTTGACTTAGCTAATTGTTCTTCAAACTAAATCAAAATTTCCCCCAGGGGGTTTGCTTAACCCTACAATGTGAATTTTTTTTTTTACTGTATTCTGAATTTTCACTTTTTTTAATACTCACATTTTGAATAGCTTTTGTTCATGTGTACTTATCTTGAAAAAAAAACATTCTCATTTAAGAGTGAAAATAAATTTTTTTAAATCAGAAAATAAATAAAATGTTCTGTTTTTTTTCTTAATTTATCAGTTTCAAAATTTTAATACTTCTAATTTCAGAAAGTCTTAAAATTTATTTGCAAATTTTTAAAGAAATTTTTGAAGTTTAAAAGTCAAATTTTTTACCTTTTAAATATTAAAAAAAAAACTATGAAAATTGAAGATCAAATCAATAAGAGGAAAAAGAAAATTGAAGATCAAAAGAGAAGAACGGCTTATGTCCATTTTTTTACAAAAATTTCGATTGGATCGTCATGTTGTCCATATGAAGGTTACTAATTTTTGACAAATCATTAACATGAGAAATCTTCACGAGAGTTTTTACTCAGTGAAGATGGGCCGTGTTTGGAAAAAATGGTTCATATCCATGCATAAACGAGAAGAACTAAGAAAAGTATCGTGAATAAGACAAGACTTAGTGAGGAAAAAGCGATTCTTGTCCAACCAGATTTTATAATTTACTTTTCTCAACATCAAAAATTAAAATTTTGTTTTATTTTTTTCTAAATTTTAATCCTGAAAAATTCACTAACCTTGACATTCCAGCTTTCATGTACATAAACAGTCCCTTCCATGGATCTTCAGTTGTTACTTCATCGGCTTAAATTGTAGTGTTAAGCAAATACGGGCTCCACGCACCCGGGTGCCCCAGTGACGTCCATCTTCATTTACATCAGTAATTATTGGCGTAAATCATGCTTAATAAATTTCTATAATATTTACTTTTAACGACTAGAATTTTAATTTTGATTCTTTTTAAGGAAATAATTGATAAATATGTAAATGTCAAAACAAATTTTAAGGCTCAATTATTGTTTATATTATGTTTTTTTAAATAGTTCGAAAGTGTTTTTGGAATAAATTCCATCATGTCTGATGTCTCTGCAATAAATTCGGATTTCTCCCATAAAAATGAAGATGGACGGTTTCTTATCGTTACACAGTATTTTCGTATTAACTAATTTTTCAACTCTATTCTCGGTGACTTTTTAGATATTAGTTAAGATTTTATTCAATTACAAAAAATGGCCCCCAAAAACTTAAAATTATTACTCCATTAAACAAATATGACTTGTTCAAAAAAAATTTAATATCTGGCTTTTAATAATAATGGAAATAGAAATATTCATTTTGTATAAGTGGAAAGTTGAATTAATTAGAAATGTTTTTCCATTATTCATTTTTACTTAATGTATTTGATTTGTATTGTTTAAAATATATTATTAAACATATTATTAAAAACATATTCAATTTGCATTGTTGAAAAATTTTTTTTGAAAAAGGAAAGTTTAAACTGATTTGAAAGAAAAATCCAGTAATATTTGTTTTTTCATGGGTGTAATATTCTAGAGTTTTCTATTCACTCTTATTATGTAGTTAGATTTTTGATATTTTTAATGTATGGAAAAACAAATGCCCTCAGAAGGAAATATTTTCCAAAAAGTTTCATTAATTATATGTGTTACTTTAATGAATTTTTATGGATATTGATTTTTAAATCAAACCAACCTACCTGGAAAAAATCCATTCAAAAAAATTGTACCTCAATTTCTTTCTGCTATTATAGTCGTTTGATTAAAGAGTAAAAATAGAATGTTTTCCTAACTTAAATTCCAATGCATTTGTTTTTCCAAATTGAAAGTTTCTGCTCTAAATTTAAAGAAGTTTTGCAGCTATTTTAAATCACAACATATAAAACTATTTGTTCGCAAAATTGTATTTTGCTTTAAAACCGAGCACAAAAAATGTGTGTGGCTAAAAGTTATGATCCTTACATTTATTTTACAAATTATGCATATCTCACAGTATTAATCATCTTACTTTTTTTTTAAAAGAGAAGAAGTTGTCTTTCTATTTCTATTTCGAAACAGATGCAATAAAAACAGCTTTCTTAAGTGCAGAAACATTCTTTCAATAAATTTTTGTATATGTATTTATGTTCCATGCTTTGAAAAACTGCAAAGTTTTCTACAAATCCTCACTGTGTTGTTGAAATTTTTAAGGTAATCAAAATAAATCCTTAAATGGAATAAAATTTCTTTAAAAACTTAAATGCAAGTTTGTTTTCATAAGACCTGGATTATCTATTTTGATTAATTTCTATATTGAAATACTCTTCACAGTATTCATTGTTTTCCTATTTGAAACAATTTTCCTTATAAGTTTTTTAATACATGAGTATGGAAAGTTTTCATTTTGTGAATATTAATTATGATGGTTGAATAAGTATTCAATTATCACAGTTGATGGTTTCAGAATTGCTTGATTCAGATCATTATTTAAAAATACCTTTCTGAAAATAATGATTTGTTCAAGAGATTTGCTTTACATTACAATATGAAAAAGGAATGCTTGTGTAGACGGAAAAAAAATACTTGCAGTGGACTCGCTGTCATTCTAAATAGTTTGAGTTTTTTGGTAATAAAAATCATGGCTTTTATCTCCCACGAGATGGTTTTAAATTGAATATCTTAAAAAGGAAGCCAAAATGTCTTATCTGTTATTTTCGAATTTCGATTTTGCACACACAGAATATTATGCGCCTAAAATGTATCTTAGAAGAACATTAAATTTACTTTCTTTTATTTAATGTTTTAACTAAATTAACCATCAAAATCTTCTCAATTAAAAAATATTTAAAAGCTGCTGCTTCCTTTGATTAAAAAGTTATAACTAAGAAATTTATTCATTAAAAGCTGATTGTTACATTTGTGTATTTACATTGTTACAATGAATTATTAGGAAAAAACGATTCTATTTTATTTCATGTATTGCGCGCGTTTTACCAGTTTAAGACGTTTCAATAGGAAAATTTTAGTAATTGATTCAATCGAATATTTGTTTCTTTCCTGGATTTAAAAGAGTAAAACTATTATTTAATTTTGAATCTTTTTTGTAATTGTGACTTTTGCGCATTTACAATATCGTGTCATGTAAATACATAAATTTTTGTTTCATTATGTGTTTATGATTAGAGGATGATATTTTTGTCTAAATTGTTTTAAAACGTGAGTTTTAAATAAAAAGTTTCATAATCAACCACATGCAGCACAAACAAGCAAAAATTTTCGAAAAGAGTGAAACAAGTTTGTTAAATGTAGTAGTTTGTTTATATGAATGAATTCTTTTTGTTAGTAAATATTTAAATTTAAAAAAAAATCTTGGCGATATTTTCCAGTTCTAAACACAAGTTTTTAAGATGTCATTTTATAATTGAGAAACTTATAGTGTTCAACGAAACGCTACTTTTACACATTTTCAGCATTTACGAACTTAAATGCGTGTATGAAAGTTGTTGAGGAGGCTCATTAGCACCTATTTTCCAATTTTATTTTCATTTTAATTAGACTGGAATAAAACATCCTAAAATCTTTCTAAGATTTAAGAAATGTAAAAATTTTGGCTTCGGAAAATTAAAAAATAAATCTTTGATACAATTAAGAAGTAAACTAGCTCTATATTTTGAAACTTTCTATTTATTTCTTCTATTTAAAGAAGCGCCAACTATTGCAATTTATCCATAACTGAAGTTTCTTTTAGTCTAAATAACGATATTACAGCTTGGTATTATTTGCGATAATATTTTCCGAATAATCTGCTGAAAACAATTATCTTTTTTTTCTCCGTTTACAGCAAATATTCGAAAAAAGTATCAATTAAGTATTAAATATACATAATATCATTAATAGTAGGTATATACCTATATTGAATTAAGTAGTTAATTTGAAATTTACTTATGTTATACATATTATTTCATATGTTATATATGTTTAGGTTATATATATTATTGTATATTGCATATATTATTGTATATTACTGATATCTAGTTTAGAAAGTTGGCACTTCTTTATTTATTTTTAGTTTTAATTCCTTGATTTTAAAAACCTTAAATTTTTGTTCCAATTTATAAAAAAAAGTAATTTCGGATTTGTGGTTTTAATGATACTATTGCACTTGTTCTCTAAAGAGCTTTTAAAGTGCTCTTCTGAGACCAAAGTTATGCAAATTAAGAACTTATAATTGTGTAAATCTATTACAATTGAGTTATTATTATATGCCTTCAGTATTTATAATTTATATTAGTCCTCTCAAATATGTTTTGTAATATGTGTTTTCCGAAATAGAAAGCTTCTAGAAAAAGTGATTGTTAGCTTAACATTCAAATCAGGAGTTTAAAATTACCCATAGACAAATAAAATCGGATTAGACTGTTACCCCAATCGTAAAAACCACCCTTCCTCTTAAAACAAACTTACCCTGAAAAATTATCTTTCCCCCTTTATCACATTAAATTAATCAAACCAGGCTCCGGGAATAATTATTTTTTTAGAAAGATTCAATGGTTTTCAAGTTTAGCGAAAATATTTTTTTAGAAGACATATTTTTTTGGTTGGTTTCGTTTAAATAATTTTATGTGGGTTAAACAAATGGAAAAGCTAATCTGAAAAAAAAATAAGCAAATAAATAAATTAAAAAAAAAAATTGACAGTTATTTTTCAATGTTCAACGATTTTATTAATTTTTTTTCTCTGCAACTAGTCAACTTATATATTTTTAAGTTGAGTTATAAATGTTAAACTTTATGAGTAACAAATTTACTTAATCGGTAAGTTTCGTCTATATTAAAATTGTAAGATTTTCTTTAAGAAAAATGAAGGAAAATAAAATTAAATAAAAGGAAGTAAATTTAAAATGAGTAAAATTAAAATTAGTAAAATTAAAAAGATTAAAATTAAATTGAGTAAAATTAAAATAAGTAAAATTAAATTGAGTAAAATTAAAATAAGTAAAATTAAATTGAGTAAAATTAAAATAAGTAAAATTAAAATTAAAACAAGGAAAAAGTAAAATTTACTCATGCGGAGCAAAATATAATGTAGGTAATTGAAAAGAATTTGTAACTGTGAAGAGTTTGGACAAAGTATAATTATTCTTTCAAATAAATATTTCATAAATTTAATTTCAATCTAATTGTTTTCAATCGAATTTTGAATTTAATAAAGAAATATTTTATTATGAAATCCCTATTTTTTTATAAAGTTTCGGTTTAAATAGCTAAATACAAAACCAAAATTTGATTATTGAACGTTTGTTTAAATTCCTTTTACATTTTTTATTAAATTTTTAATTTCAAAGACCCCAAACTAGTAAAGCAACTAAGTAAAGCAAGCTATAATATAAACTTGGAGAGTTTTGGTTATATCTTGAATTTTTATCTAAATTAAGACAAAATATTGAACAAAAAATTACAAGTTTTCAAAATAATTTCGTGCAAATTTTCATAATTTTTTCAATAAGGAGATTATTAAAAATGCAGCTTTTAAGTCTTAAAATTGTCTTTAAAGAAAATATTGATAAAATTATTTTGTATTCAACTTTATTGAAGTGAATATAAAAATAAATTTTAAAAATAACTTTAAAGCACTAATCTTTCTTTTTTAAAAAACGTGTTATTAAATACTCGTTGCATTATACAATCATAAATAAGTTTGTGAAAAATCAAAAAAAACTTCATTTTGATTTGTCTAGTGATTATCTCAGACAAAACATCTTGACACAGTAACTTTTGTTAAAAAATATTGATTTTTTTTCCATCTTACTTTCGCGTTGAGTTCTACTAGCAATAATTTACCTTGCTTTAGCATTAGAGAAAATATTAATCGCCTATGAAATTTTTTAATGGAAATTATCAGAAAACAGAGTGTCAAAAAAATTAAAAGAAACACGTATGAAAAGTTAAAAAAATTTTTTTGTAATATTTTTAAAGAAATCACGAATGAATTTTCTGCCCATTTTATTTGGCACTCCCTAGCGATTGCTTAGTCCGCCCCTACCCAAACTCAGTTAGGTTTGTTGAAGAAACTTCCTGGTCGCCAATTGGCAATCATAGATGAGCAGTCTACCTATATTATTAGTCTATGAAAGAACTCTTCTGTATGTGTAGCTAACTTTATTTATTCTGTTTTGTGCTTTACATAAAACAGACAGTAATATTTTAAGTAAATGTGGATAATGGAATGTTTTTAATGCCTTCTGAGTTCATGTTTCAAACAAATATGTATATAATGCAGTAAATATGTAAATAAGTTGATTGATCTAATGGTCAAAAAATTGATTATCAAACATCTTATCACATACGTCTAGCAAAAACGAATCAAAGAATTGCGATTTGTCTATAAAATTTGTATATATTATTTTACAAATTAGTGATATTAACGTGTTGTGTTATCAACCGCAAACGGTTGCGCTTAGTGAAAGAAAATACGCAAAAAGAATTTTATAATCGCCAAATTTAAGAGAAAATAATTGTTGTCGATTGACTATCAAATTTACTACATCGATAGTCATATGTCTACTTTTTACTCTTTAAAAATTGTTGTGCATTGTCTACTTTTTAAGTATTTCATTTATGATTTTAATATTAAATTTTTTTTACAGGAGAAACTAATGAATATTATAGATTTTTTTAGCTTATCGAAGTCGCTGTTTAGTGTTCTCTGATCTTATTCGTATGGATGATGATTCGTATGGATTCGTATGCATAGATGAAGAGAGCAGAAATATTCGAAAAATTATCCAAACTAGTCTTTTTGTATGTTAGGTAAGTTTAACAATTGTATAGTGATGAATTCATAAGAATTTAAGACCCATTTACATAAAAACTAAATTAAATAAAAGGATATTTTATTTACTATTGAGTGAAATCCACTAGAATTCAGAAAAATGTAGTATTTTTAAAATGGTACAATTAGTCAAAATGGAAAGAAAAACTGAACTAATGGGCGCATTTTTACGTAGTATATGACTCAATCTTAATGGCTCAAGGGTCAAATTTTTAATATGCTAATTAATTAGTGCAGATGATATTTCCAGTTACGAAATCTGATACAAAAACGCAATTTCTCTGAATAAACATTTTGTCCTCTACTGATTTGGATTCCGGACCCATAAAATATGGGGGTGGGGATAGTCAGAATCAGGAAAAAAATGTTTCAATAATTTGATCAGGAGAGCTGGCCGAAATTTGAACCCTGGAGCATTTATTTTAATTTTTGTGTATTTTGTCAGATCTCTAGAACTTTTTAAACAAAGTGAATAATTTTTGTACTCAATTATGCAATTCATTTATCCAATGACAATTCCATGCAACAAAGTATTTTAAATAATTATTTATCATCTTATTTACTAATGTTTGATAAAAGTTCGAATCGTCAGGTATACGAAGTTATACATAATTTTAAAGAAATAATTTTAAATTACCATGTAGAAAATTTCAACGAAATAGACAAATAGTTATAGAGAAATCTGGTTTTGAATATAAATTTTTTTATAAAAAAAAAAAAAAACGCGCACTGATTCACGTTTTGTAAACGGGTCAGAATATTGACTCTTTATCATACAAATAAAACACGTAACTCAAACAATATCTACAGTCCAACTTTTCTTCAATCCTTTCGTTATTAAGTTCTTTCAACACAAGCATTATCGCTATTCACCGTGATAAATATTGCAAAGCTGAAAAAGATTGCATGTTTTAAATATTTGAAGTACTAAAACAGAATCGTCAACAGTTTAATTTTTAACAATGGCTAATGCATATCCCATAAGAAATATTCTTTTTTTAAACGTCTTTTCCCAACAAATGAATGAAATTTCTTGAATCATTTTTAGGAAGGGAGGTTAAAATTTCTCCTCGAAGCCGCTATCCAAATTTTAGAACCCTGATACGCAAACGATTCTGGATTTATAGGAGGAATACACGGACACAAACACTTCCTTTTATTATTAATGTAATGTTCAAACTTGTTCACATTAATTATTACAATTTGTACAATTAAAGAAAGAAAATCGTAATGTCATTTGTTTATTTTTAGAATCAAGTCAATAAATATAGCCAACCAATTAGTTAACAAACTTTTGAACTTTAACCACATGAAGCAGTATATGATCTCATTACCTTGGGACAATGAGGAAAATACTTGATTCTGCTCTTTAACGGAGCAGTTCGGTTAATCTGCAAATTATCTAGATAGGGATTTTCGATTCTGACATCTTAGTTTTCATAATGTTAGGAAATTTAAGAAAGAGGACAAAAATATTCCATTAAAATACAATCATTCTATTACTTTTACGACATTGATGTAATGATTTTAATATAATGATCTTTAATTTTCCCTCAGGATATCAAGAAAAATTAGCAAGAAGGCTTGTAAAGACCCATCTAACAGTCATTAATCTGTAGGTACGGTAACTACAGGTAAGTTTTACTAGCTTAAAAAAATATTAGGCTCTATGTATTCAAAAAATAGTATGATACTCTTCGTAAGCTTACTGATAATTCTTAATTTTAAGGTAAGTTATTTATTTTTCCTGAATTTCTGCTTCTTATGATATTCAAAGTAATCGTAAGAAGGCAGAGTGACTGATCTAATATTGCCGTTTTTCTTCGGGAAAAAAAAGGCAACATTTTGTCCGGTTTTTTTCCTTCTTTTTTTCCCCGTTTGGTACATTTTCGTCCGAGGGATCCCGTCTCACATCGCCGCTTGTTAAGTCGAAAAATTCATCATTACTACGTTTGCGTTACATGCAACGAAATTTGGTCGTTCCGTCATCTTATTGCGTTTGCGCATTCATATTTTGGTTACTCTTTTTTCACAGTATTTTCCATTTCTTTTTAATTTTTCTTTGTGTTCTAAGACTTTTACCACTTTTTTTTCTCCACTTTTCTTAATCTTTTTTCCATTGTGCTTTTTCCACGTTTTATTTTTTTCATTGTTTCTTTTCCAATTTTTTTTTAGCTTATTTTATAATTTTTTTTTATTGATGCATTTTAAAATTGTTTATCATTGTTTCTTTTCCATTTTCTTCCCATATGTTTTTCCTGTATTTTTTTTCCATTCGTATATTTTTTTTTCGTAATTTTTTCTATTTTTTTTTTATTGCTTTCTAATTGCTTCCAATTTCTTTTTCTATTCTTCCATTGTGTTTTCCCGATTCTTTGCAGCGTTTATTGTCTATTTCATATTTGTTATCCATTTGCTATTTTCCATTCCTATTTTCCATTATTTCAGTGTTTTTTTCCAGTGGGTTTTTTCCATTCTGTTTTGTTTCTATTTTTCCCTGGTGTTTTTCGGATTCTTTGCAGTGTTTATTTTCTATTTCCCATTTGTTATCCATTTTCTGTTTTCCATTCGTATTTTCCATTATTTCAGTGTTTTTTCTATTTTTTTCCAGTGGGTTTTTTCCATTGTGTTTTTCCGATTCTTTGCAGTGTTTATTTTCCATTTCCCATTTTTTTATTCATTTGCTTTTTTCCATTCGTATTTTCCATTATTTCAGTATTTTTTTCTATTTTTTTCCAGTGGGTTTTTTCCATTCTGTTATTTTTTCTATTTTTTCCATTGTGTTTTTCTGATTCTTTGCAGTGTTTATTTTCTATTTCCCATTTCGTATCCATTTGCTATTTTCCATTATTTCAGTGTTTTTTTTTTCTATTTTTCTCCAGTGGGTCTTTTCCATTCTGTTTTTTTTCTATTTTTTCCATTGTGTTTTTCCGATTCTTTGCAGTGTTTATTTCTTATTTCCCATTTGTTATCCTTTTGCTATTTTCCATTCGTATTTTCATTTATTTCAGTGTTTTTTTTTTCCTTTCTGTTTTGTTTCTATTTTTCCCTGGTGTTTTTCGGATTCTTTGCAGTGTTTATTTTCTATTTCCCATTTGCTATCCATTTGCTGTTTTCCATTCCAATTTTCCATTATTTCAGTGTTTTTTTCTATTTTTTCCCAGTGGGTTTTTTCCATTGTGTTTTTCCGATTCTTTGCAGTGTTTATTTTCCATTTCCCATTTTTTTAGTCATTTGCTTTTTTCCATTCGTATTTTCCATTATTTCAGTGTTTTTTTCTATTTTTTTGTTTTGGGTTTTTCCATTCTGTTTTTTTCTATTTTTTCCATTG
The DNA here is from genome assembly GCF_982258835.1 of Parasteatoda tepidariorum. Taxonomy (NCBI): domain Eukaryota; kingdom Metazoa; phylum Arthropoda; class Arachnida; order Araneae; family Theridiidae; genus Parasteatoda; species Parasteatoda tepidariorum. The sequence goes on along the minus strand of NC_141756.1, from coordinate 131,349,138 downwards.
TGTTTTTCCAATCCTTAGCAGTGTTTATTTTCTATTTCCCATTTGTTATCCATTTGCTATTTTCCTTTCGTATTTTCCATTATTTCAGTGTTTTTTTTTCTATTTTTTTCCAGTGAGTTTTTTCCATTCTGTTTTTTATTTCTATTTTTTCCATTGTGTTTTTCCGATTCTTTGCAGTAATTATTTTCTATTTCCCATTTCGTATCCATTTGCTATTTTCCATTATTTCAGTGTTTTTTTTTTCTATTTTTTTCCAGTGGGTTTTTTCTATTCTGCTTTTTTATTCTATTTTTTCCATTGTGTTTTTCCGATTCTTTGCAGTGTTTATTTTCTATTTCCCATTTTTTATTCATTTGCTTTTTTCCATTCGTATTTTCCATTATTTCAGTGTTTTTTCCATTTATTTCCTGTGGGTTTTTTCCATTCTGTTTTTTTTCTCTTTTTTTTCCATTCTGTTTTTTCAATTCTTAGCAGTATTTAGTTTCTATTTTCTATTATTAAACTTATTATATTTCAGCTTTTCAGGATTTGCTCAATTACCCCACATAAATGAATAAGTGTGACTTATTGGAATCAGCCAGATTAATTCCAGCATTGCCTGACTCCTTTTCGTGAAGCAGCATAAGGAATGGCAGCTTTTGAAAGATAAAGACTGTAAGTAGAAAGTTCCATCCTTATTTTTCTGTCTTAACTGTTTTATGCATAGTAATTTTTTAATTTTACGCACCAGTCATGGAACAGTTTTTTTTAATAACTTATTGGAGATTCTAACTCTCTTAAGATCTCCCAAAAGACGCCCTTCTTAAAAGCATCATCCTTAGTGCAAAAGGATTTTAACTTCCCTCCCCCCGTCTACTTTTTAAAGAAATTATTTTTAAAAATGATCACAATCAGAATTTTTGAACTCCATATAAATTCTATTAGTAATTTTTACCATTTTAAATGAATAGCTTCTCCAGTAAAAGATTTGGTTTCTATATTTTATTACTTTAATTTTATTTATTCATGCCAGTGAAAGATTTTAACTTATTACTTATTAATTTATTATTTAACCTAACAATGTTGGTAGGTTATAATAAACTATAACGAAATAATTTCCATTTGCCTATTTGCAGGTTAACTTCACTCAACTTCTGCTTCAAAAAGTTGCCCGTTTTAGAAAATCGTTATCTCGCTCCCGCATCCCAAAAATTTTCGTTAACTCAAACAAAAGTAATGACCAAAATAGGTTTTAGATAATTTTTAGCCCAATTTAGAAAGTCATTTGGCCAACAAAAACTTTCGATAAATCACCCAACAAAAAAGTTTGACTAAAACAAGTTTTTCAACCAGAAGTTGTAATTCTGCCTCTTGAAAATCATGAATTTATCGTAAATTTTCGTAAGCGCATTCGTCTGAAAGAGTTACGTTAGAGCAGTGGTTCCCAAACTTTTTTGACCCATGGACCCCTTTTTATAGTCAAAACTTGCCCACGGACCCCCAAGTGAAAAACTGCATATATGTACGGTATAAAAATTACAAATTAAAAAAAAAAGAAACTTTTTGTTGGAGAACTATTTATTGAAATTATATCTTTTGTTTAAAATAAAATAAAAAATTAATGACTTGGATGAACTTGATGAGATTTCAAGAGTGTATTTATATCCGGCTCAATGTTTGTGAGCACTGATTTCTAATCATTTATATATTATTTTTTTTGTGTTGGGGTTTATTACGGCACTGAAACTGAGAGAACAATATCCTCTTCCCAAGTTTTGTTTATACAGAAAAAGTTTTGCAACAAACGCAGTTTTACGATTTTACTTTTGATTAAAATTAATTGTTCATCTTATAGTTTCAAATTAGTTTCGTTAAGTTCGGCAAATGTACTGAAAATAGCCAGAAAACCTCGGTATCTTTCTACCATTGCCGGAGTACCGTCAGTAGCTACAGAAATGATATTAGTCAAGGGTATAGCTTTTAATTCAGTCAATAGCGTTTCACCTTTCGTATCGCTTTCCAAACATTTAGCAAATAACAATTCCTGGTAAATTTTTTATTCTTTTACAAATCTTACATGAGCTAAAAGTAAAAGTTTCGTTTCCAGGATAAGTGGACTCGTCAAGCTGAATAGAAAATTCAGATATTTTTAAGTACTCACATAAGGAATTTTCTAGACACTGAGATATTTTGTCAGTCCTTCTTTGTGCATTATTATTGCTCCCTGGAATTCTTTTTACAATATTGAAAGCTGGTTTGTGCAACCCGGTGAGTATTATCTCACTTACAGATAGTAAAATAAGTTCTTCAATAGTGTTAGACTTTCCGGATTTTGCAATCATGTAATATGTAGAAACATGCGAAATTATGAAAAACATGCAATCCATCGTCACCTCGCTCAGATGTTGTCCCAATAAATTGTTGCAGTGACGATGTTTACAGATATTTTTCTTTGACTGTTTGAAAAATAGTTAAATCCTTATCTTTTTTGTCACTATGGATTTTTATCAATTCTTCGTTAAGCTTGGAATGTTTCATTGAATCAGTTATAGTTTTATTACATAGAAGACACATAGGTAAAGTACTATTTCCTGGTGAAGAAATATAGATATACTTCAAATATTCCACACTGTATTTTCGGCGTTTTTGTTTCAACTCATTCATACTGTTATCTCTTACAAAGGGAACAAAAGATATAAGAAAATTTGTAAATTAACTGTTTAATTTGTAACAAACCACTGTTAACAATTATAAGCACCCACCATTATTTATTGTTTACTTAGGATATAAAAATCGCTACTATTTTATTTATCTTAATTTCCATAATAATAAAGACCAATCACAATGTTATTATTTTATATTAAACCTCACGCGGACCCCCTGACGTTGTTCAGGGACCCCTAAATCAGTTTTTTTTCACGGATCCCCTGACTGGTACCACGGACCCCTGGGGTTCCATATGGACCACTTTGGGTAACACTGCGTTAGAAAGTTATAAATCTAAGTTGAAAATTTTTGAAGATGTTCATCAATGATATTGTATTTTAAAAAAGTTCATTACAAATTAGCTATAAGAAAGTACATTTTACGCGTACTCTACGCATGCATTTGTGGTGCATGTCTATGGGTTTACTCAGCCAAAATTTTTTCCCCCGGACTGTTAAAAAAATTAATGGGAAACTTTATCTGATTTCTGAACAAATAATCACAAGTTTGAATTTGAGCTCGGAATGTTTGTATAATTTAGTAACTCGTTCGTCCAAAACAATATTTTCGTTAGCCCACCCACCAAAATAAGTTACGTCTTAAAAACGTTTTAGCCAATTTCTGACAAACAAAGTTTGAATTTTGCCTTGAACGTTAACTTATTGTAAGCCCATCTAAACCTAAATTTTACCCATTCTCCAAAACTTGAATTTTGCCTCGAAAACTAAGCCCTATATTTGGACGTTGTTTAGCTCTCATTTGTCCACCGAATATCTACTCTCACATCCCTCCTATAAAAAGTCTTACTCAAAGAGAATGTAACTACAATTTATTATGAAAACACAAATTTAAATTTTGCCATTAGCCTACTTGTAGTAACTTATTATCCTATCAAAACATATCATTAGCTTCCCCATTATTAAACTAATAAAGTATTAACCGAAAAAAGTTTTGCGATTTTTTTTTGCCTTATAACATGTTTAAATATTGCATCGGAATTCAAATTCATTATAGAAAATCGTTAACCAAACCTTTATCTCTCCAAAAATACTTTTGACAGGGCCCATCCTCTCACAGAAATTCCATCCTGCTTGTGGGGCAAAGGTCATATCAACGGATATAATCCATCAATGTGTCAAAGGGGGAATGTATTGTTACCCAGGTTAAAATGTTTGATTGTTTTCCATTGATAGACCAACATAATTATGATGGCAACCATCCATAATTCCATCGTGAAACATATTTTTGATGGTAACCAACAAAAGTAACCATCATCCTAATGTATGAATTCGGACTGATTTATGATGGTCCAACATAAGAATAGCAACTTGTTTCGATTGTTTTTTATGCTAAACCATCACGAATTTCCATCATGGTATCTTAGAAATCCAATGTTGGAAAGATCATGAAAAATCATCATTCTAATGTAGAAATTTGGACTGATTTATGATGGTCCAACATAAAAAAACAAACTGATGGTATATTCCTGCGAACCAACAAGAATTCTAATTAAAGCATCATGTAAATGTTTAGTTGGAACCATCATGAACCATCAAAGGGGTTGCTAGCTGAAACTAGCAAAAATCATCAAAATGATTTGATGGGACCATCAAGAATTTTGACTTGGGGTATGAAGGACATGGGGATTTTTGAAGGACAGACTCACGAATGTTGACTAATGTTCATCTCTAAACATTTGGCGAATGAATCAGGTTTAAAATTAGAGTTCTAGCAACCCTACATAGCTATAGCAACCCTTAAAGATTATACCACCACGTGTAGTCAATATTAGTAACCTCGTGTAGTTAATATTGTAATAAAATAGAGTAGATAACTTTCCATAATTCGAAGTTCGACAAAAAATTATAGAACATATTAAACATCTCTAATACTTCTATTCGAACTTAAAAATTGAGTCCCGCAGTGAACTGATCATTAAGACTCGGTTCCCAACAGATCACCGAAGTCAAGCTTCACTTGCTGCGGTCAAGGTGCGGGTGGGTGATCACTTGGATTAGTCTGTGTAGGGACCGAAGGGTGTGCGTTATGGGTCCTCGTTAAACTGTTCCACCGTAAAGTGCTCGACTTCGAGTGCAGGTCGTCGGGCCACCGAAGCGGGGGTGCCATCCCCTCGACAGAGGATCAAAATTGTGATGGCATGTCTTCAGATCATCCTCAGGGATGTTTCCCAAACCGTCGCTAATTGCCCATTGTGCAAATTCTAGTTCGACGTAAATGAACTACAAAAACAACAATAAAAAAATAGAGACCGCTTGTATTTGTATCCATAAAAAATGGCTGCAATAATTTACACAATGAATGAACCACCATCAAAGTAATGGCATCCCTGGTCAAAATTCTTGATGGCTCCATCAAAACAATTTGATGGCTTATGTTGGTTTCAGTGCAATTCATGATGGTCCAACATCATTTGACGGTCACCATCATTCACCTTTTTCTAATATGTGTTCATGGTTTTTCATATGCCAACAAACTTCAATTTTTTCATGTCGGAAAATGCTACTTGAATGCTTTGATGGTTAACCATGAAGAGAAGTTTGATTCTCCATCTGTGATGATCCATGATATTTCCAATTATATATTTTTATGATGGTTTAGTGGGAATTATTGTTGGTTCTCAGGAATCAAAACAGTTTTTTTTAATTGTGACCCATCATAAATTAGTCAGAATTCTTACATTGGGATGATGGTTGTTCATAATAGTTTCAGCATTTGATTTCTAGGATACTGTGATGGAAATTCATGATGGTCCATAATTTCTATGATGATTTAACGAAAATTCTTGTTGGTTCAGGAGGAATATACTATCTAAACATTTTTCTTTTCATGTTGGGCCATCGTATATAAGCCCGACTTTTTACACTGGGGTGATTGTTACTTATGTAGGTTACTATAAAAAATATAATGGTTCATGATGGAATTATTAATGCGTATCATCAAGACTATGTTGATCCATCATTGGAGAGCTATTAAAAATTTTGACTTGGGGAAGGCTGAATTTAGTAGTTTCGCAGCTATCGTTTCTTATGATTTTAAAATGATTGGTTACTATAAAAAACCAAAAGAATAAATAAAGAAAAACAATTAAAAATAATGAAAAATATGACAGTCGAAGCTTACGTAGTCAGGGGGTACCAGCCCCGGAAGTCGTAATTGCAAAACCTTTTCGATCGACAAATGTCTCAGTTGCTCTCTCTGAACACAACTCCCTGGATTGTGCCAAAGTCCAGGTAGAGAAAATACAATAAAATTACAAAAACAAAATACAAAAGTATAAAATCTAAACTAATACATAAGAATGCAATGCACAAAAACTTACTTGAAAATAAATCCCAAAACCAAAGTACACAACTGACTACCGAGCATCAACTAATTTGAAATAAACGAAAAAACAACGCTCCCAAATTTAATGAGTAGAAGGAATTAAAAAGTCGCCCTCATTATTGAAAGAAATGCTTGACCGGAGCAACTCTGTCAAGACTTCATCATGCCCTATTAAAAGAAAAGGCGAAACTAATAGTTTTCAATCTTTTTTCTTTAATTTTAAATTAAATATTTCAGAAATTAAAAGTAAAACCAAATTTTACTATAATCAATAATTTTTTTTATAAAGGAAATCAAATGTTAATTTTCCAAATTTTTCAAAAAATTACTTGTTGCCTCTTGAAAGCTCCCAACATGATTGCTAATTTTATTAATTTTATAAGATTGAGAAAAAAGTAAATTTTTGAAAATTTTACTGCATAAATTAGTTTTAAAATTACTGAAAAAAAAACGAACTCTAAAGCCAACCTTTTATTATAAACACCAATTTTAATTTATTTATTAACAATATCGAATTTAAAATCTAAATATTCAACATTTAAGCAATTTTCAGTAGTCTGCTTCAAAACCAAATCCTTAAGATATATATTAAAAATGAAATCATAATTATCACAATTAAATAAAATTGAATCATTAATATACCTAAAAGTCTTAAAATCATTAAACTCAAAAAATTTGGCTTCAAAAAAAGTAAAAAAATATTAGCAAAAGCTCCAGAAAAAGAATTACTTTGCGAAGTCCCTATATTTTGTTTATAAAAATCAACACCGTAAAAGGAACATCTTCAAAAAGATTAAATTTACAAATTTCTAACCAATAAGATTTATCAATATTTTCATTAAATAAATATTTATCATAAATGCAACTACAAATATCAAATATTTATGCATGAGGTATACTGGTATAAATGTTTTCAAAATTAAAAGTATTAATGTAAGAAACCACGCTTTTGTTAATAAAATTCCAAACATCAACGTTACTAAACAATACTTTTCTCACCTTTAATTTTAAGCAAAATAGTTTTAAGAATATTAAACTTTTTACTGATACTAGAATTATAACAATTTTTACCACACGCATTAAATTTAAATTTTACTGGATTTTTATGAAATTTAGCAATAGGAAATAAATATGGAAAAGTAATTCTATCCAATTTAAATTTTAATTTTTTACTAAAAGCAATAATCCTTTTCTCAATAAATTTTTTATCTTCCCTTAAATTTGAAATAAGTATTATTAGCATTATATTCTCCAATAATTAATTTTTTAAAAAAATATTTACGCATGATACAAAAGTTATTAGATGCTTTATCAACAACTGTAATAATAAGCTTATTCTTAAGCATTTTTATCTCTTCAAACAAATCATAATTGATAACGGTACCACTAGGATAAAAACAAAATTTGGAATTAAATGAATAATATTTAACTTTTTCCACAATTTCTGTCTTCCATTCTATTCTGTAAAACACTCAACGGGCCAATGATATTTCCTAGAAATTTCGGCAATAAAAAAAATCGGATCTCTTTTAACCGATAAAATAAAGTCATCATTTTTCATTTTAAACCTTGTTCTGAATTTTGAACCTCTACTCAAAATACTAATCAAATCTTGATCTCCAACGATCTCTAAATTTCCGGTAATAACATAACCATAATCTTCATCAATGTATTGAGAAAATTCGTCTTTATTGCAAAAACAATCAGACGTTGAAATATAATTTAAATACCGAATTAAATTATAATTACATACCTTTTTTCTAAGAGTAGAGGAATATTTATAAGCAACTTTAAGTTGTTTTAAAGGATAAATATCAGAAAAACAATGAAAAACCTGTGATGTCCTAGCAATTTCAAATTTTTAATCATGAAAGTTAATAGTACAAAATACCTTCTGAACAATTAAAACTTTTCCAAAAAGCATATCAATTTTATCAACACCAAGTTTTGATTTAACCAAATCCAAAACAATGTAGTTCAGTATCAAATTTTATTTTGTTCCCAAATTTAAAAAAGAAATTTTTAAGAATTTTATCTTTAAATCCAAAAATATATTTCCTAGTAATAAAAATATTAGTCAGGTTAACACAAAAGTTAAAAATTTTCAAAAATTCATCAAAATTAATAGATTTATTAACCTTTTTACCCTTACCTTTTTTATATCTATACTTTGAATAAAAAGATCTAGGAAAATTAAAACCTTTGAATTTATCATCAATACAAAAATCATCAATATTAATAGTACTTTCCCCACTTACTATTCAAACCTTAATTTACTATTCAAACCTTAAGGAAAAAGAGTTTTAATACTGCTAATATAAATATTTTCTAAATCAAGCCTATTATCTACATTTTCCATAAAATCCAAAATAAAAAGAGTAACAATATCAAAATTATGAAATTGAAAATGTAAAATTTTTAATCTGAAGTACCATTATTATTATTATAAAAATCTTTATAACAAATCAGTGAGAATTAATTTTCTTATGAAATTCTAAACTAGTCTGTGCAATATAACACAAATTGCAACAATTACATTGAATTAAATAAGTTATAGTAAAGCATTTACAAAAAAAAGACATTGGAAAGGCAATCAATTTGTGAATTTTCAGCAAAAGAACAAGATTTTCAACTTTTATTTTTGCATTTTTTTAAATTTTTTAATATTTTTTGATTTATTTAAATTCAAAATTTGACTTAGTATCTTTTTATCCAAAGTAATCTCCAAGTCAAGATTAACATCAGTGCTCCTTATTTTGGCGCGCGACGAGTCCTGCGCTATGAAATAATTATGAATAGTACTTTGCATAAAATTAAATTTAACCTGAACAGCAAAGAATCAATTAGACAAAAATTAACTCGAAACCTAGACAAAGAACAAAACCCCATGAGTTTTAAAGATTAAAACCTTTAATATTTTAAAAATACTTTAAAGTGTTGTTTCTAATTGCTCTATTATTTTGATTTCTTATTATGGTTACTATCAATACAGTAATCATATCATGGAATTTTTGAATTTGGAATTGGGGAATCATCAATTTACAATTCAATCAATTTCAATCAATCAATTTACAATTACATCAATTACAATCAATTTACAATTTATTTTTTCTCTTCATTTATTTTTTTCTTTCATATTATTGAAATCCTACTTTTATGTAATTTGACTAAGAAATTCTTGAAATATATTAAAACTCTTAATCAAATATGATATCTATTACAAAGGAATACTGACTAACTGATGCTGTTTATTTTTTTTAATGCAATATTACTATAGGAATTTTCTATATATTGATATTAATCTATTAGGAATTGTTTAGTGTTCTATTAATTAAATTGTGTTAAAAACTTTAAAGACTTTGTTCTAAATAAAACAAATACGAAAAATAGTATCTAGTTAGTATATTGTAGTATACTATAAGGACCACAATTTCTAGATTGCGGCTAGCCCCCAGATTTTAAAAGTAAGAAATCCATTTCTGTAAAAAAAATTAATTTTCATTGCGAGAAAGTTCGTTTTAGTGTTCGATTTAGTAACTTAATTAATAGTTAGCACTAATTAATAGTTAACACTACTTAATTAGCGAAGTTGAAATCACCCATTAAGATTGGAACTCTTAATCGAAAACCAATGAGATAGATACTTACTTCGTGAAAATCCGATCATTAGAGCGAAAGTTATTCAGGTTGTATTTTTGCTCAAGGTACATATATCTATTTAATTCGTTCTTATGTGGAGGTGGATAAATCTATTACTACACTTTCAGCGTTCCATAGGATGTTAATTTTTTTTCCCTATCCTAATTTATTGTCAAACGCCCGGTGGCTGAATGATAGCGCTTCGCGCTCTTTTTCCACAGGTCCTGGGTTCGATCCTCGGGCAGAGCAAGGTCGACACAGCCTTTCATCCCTTCAGTGGGTCGGTAAAATGAGTACCAAGCATGCTTGGGAAATAAACACTGGGGGTTCCGCATTCGACTGACCATCTAACCGGAACATCTGCTCCTGCACACCAGAGCCCAAAGTCAGGAACTGAGATGGGCACATTAGGCCTTGGCCCTCTATAGGTCTGCCATGCCACTGAGTTTAGTTTTTAATTTATTGTCAATCCCACAAACCTCAAAAAGTTTAAACTTCATTTATATGTTTGAGAAATCATTTCTAAATTTATTTTTTTTGTGCAATATTAAAAAACGTGTTAGTGTCTAAGTGTTTCCATTATTTTGTCCAACCCCTGTATTTAATGCGTTAATACAAAATTTTTGCTACTATTAGGAAAGAAAAATATCTTCTGAAAGTACAGAAATTTTCTAGTACCTGCAGGATATGTTTATAATTTACAGCAAAAAAAATGTGATGACCCTCCTGTTTCAATGCTCAGTCCCCGTTCAGCTGTAAAAAAATAATAACTTTTGAAAAATTGTAATTTAATTAATTATTTCAAGCAATATAATTCAAAACATAAATGACATTTCTACACACAATTCCTATTTGAAAAGCAAAACCATGATAGCTCCATGTAATTCTCAATATTGCATTTTAAAAAAAAAATTGTCAATACTTAATTATTAAATTGCTTTCCAATGAAAAATAATAGTTAGAATAAGGTAAATGTTTTTTAAAGTAATATGTTTAATATTGCAACAAAGTGTTTGTACATTTCTAGGTTTTAGAAGAAGTTCTATGAGCTATTATTTTTATGATTGAGTGGCAACAGTTGCGGCAGTGGTTTACTCAGTGTGAAAACTCCTACCGTCCGGATCGCACGCATCTGTGACTTCAGAAAGCTTTCGGTACGTATTCTTAACTCTCAAAAAATTTTTAGAAAAAAGCACACAAATATTTCAATATTCAGCATTTTAAAACTCTGAAGTTCCTATAATTATTAGTGTAAAAAATATTTTGAGCTACATTGAAAAATTACCTTTTCGAAGAATTGATTCGATATTAGAGCTAATTAATTGAAATATTATATTTAAGATTATTGGTCGGAAAAACTACATTATTTTTGTTGTTTATAACGATTACTGTGTTACAAATGTAGTTAACTGCAACTACAACTACTTTTTTTTTTTTAAATGTAGTGACTACAAACTAATTCAGAATTTAGTAACTACTTCACTACTTTAAGGAAATGAACTTTGCCGGGGAACTTAATAGAACCTAAGTTCTAAATTGTTTTGAATAACAAATTGGCTCACATTAAATATAAGGGAATAATTAAGAAATATTTATGTTCACAAGAATGAGTTTGTTTTTCCAAAATATTTTTTTTAATTTGAATTTATTCATTTAACCTTCAACTTTTTATACCTATTTCGACATCAAATATTTAATTTAAGAAATACGAAATTATCAAATAATTGCGTCTTTTGAATTGTTTAATGCTTTTTCATTTCCTCTTAGAAATTAAGTACATAAGAAATACGTTTCGCTTCTTTGAAATAACATGAGTGTTTTATTAGTGTGCATTCGTATGCAAAGGTGTGACCAAACTTATTATCTATTTTACGTAATAGATATTTTAAATGCTAGTTATTCGTGATTTTAAATACGTAATTTCTGTGAAAGCTCAGCTGCAACCACAGGGTCATTTTCATTGCTTCCAATGATGGACCTGCGAAGACTTGCACCAATCAAATTCGAAAAATTAAATAAGTTAGAACCGTACTTTAATTAAGAATGATCATAATTTAATTTTTTTCTCTTCTATGATTGGTCTACTGTATCTTTTAGGGGACAAAAGTGACCTAAAAGTGAAAATTAACTTAAACAACAACTAAAGTTAAGTCATTTTACCATTTTAGGACAATTAATTTTTAAGATACATTATTAACATAATATTGAAATACGATAGGGTTTTTATTTGCATAAGTTGAATCAATTGTTTCAAAATAAACTATTTTCAAATATCTGTCTTGGACCTGTCATCTTAGTGCAACTATTTTGCATAAAACTAGACACTTCTTATTTGCAGCTTTGAAAGTTAAAAAAATCTCTTGTCAGATCTACTAATAAAATTTTATTAATGTTTATACTTTTTAATTTTTAAATAAGTTCTGAGCAACAGAGAATAAGGACTAAATTATTTAGTAGACTCCAATACTTAATAAGTTCTATATTTTATTGCTCATTTAGTTCCTTTTTAATTCGTAATTTAGAGTCCATTTATTTTCAGTGTGATAAAATTTCAATAATTTATTATTATGAATGTTTTTATCACTCTATTTTTGACAAGATGTCGAAAAATGTCTGCTAAGGGTTGTCATACGGAGCATTCTGTGTGCAATTTTTAAAGTTTCAAATTTTCTTGCTTTTGCTCACGATAACTCCCGCACCACCATCTGAATAAATAAATGAATTTTAATAATTCATTTATTTATCCAACATTTATTATCTTCATTTTTCCAACATTCAATATCTGTCATATAAGAAGTTTCATTTCTAAAGTGTTCTTAAAATATTTATATTTCCATTCAATGTTATAAGTTAGAGCATGAAAATCATTTTAAGAATTTGAAATATATTTTTGAGTTCAAGAAATACTTTCACTTGGTTACCATCACTTACAAAATTAAAAATTTACTCACCACCACCTATTACGGCCTCTACACCACCTAAAAATAAATATTTCAAGATAAATTAAATCGAATAACAACAGTAATTTATGTAAACCAGGGATACAATAAAAGTGCATAAAAAATTTTAAATATTTATCTAATTGGAAAAAATAGTCTTCTATAATTAATTAAAAATTTCATGTTCCAGCATTCTATAGCTGGTACAAGAATTTTCAAAATTACTAAAATGTTCTCCAACATATTAGACATAGTTATCAATTATATCATAAAAATCATTTTTAAAATTTAGAATATATTTTGAAATAAAGAACTTTTTTTGCATGGTTCAAAACATCATTTACAAGCATTAAAATTTATTCACCGTCCCCTACCCCCTAAACATGCTTCCAAACCACCTGAAAATAAATTATTCAATCGTAAATTAAATCGAAATGACAGCAGTATTTTAAATAAATCAGTGATACAACGGAATTGCATAGCGAATTTTGTGTATTTCAAGAATTTCGTATAATGAAAAGTGGACTCTTTTTTAATTTTCTTCTTTGATACATAGTTTAAATTTCATTATAGAGCTCTGAATTCACAAAGTATATTTGAAAAACTTTTTTCAATATAATAAATAAAACATTATGGAAAATATTTAAATAGAAAATTCCACATTTCAAATTTTGGTAGAGCTTGACATTACTAACTCTGATCGTAAATTTTAAGTAAAGAAATATACTTCAGATATATCTTAAGTAGCAATAGCCGCTACTGAAAAAAGATGGAACATTTAGAAGGGAATAAAGTTACATATTCGAGTGGTCTGCAATATTTTTTCAAATAAAGTAGTACATGACTAGGTACTTGATGAGAAAAGAGTCGAAACCTGTAGATTATGTTTTGTTACAGCTTCTTGATTTTAGTAATGATTTATTTTTAAAAACAATGTTTTTTCTCTCAAAACAATTAGTAAGAGAAGCAATTAATCATGCCGAGCAAGTATTAAGAAAATCAAAATTGAACATAATTGCAATTGAGCAATTGAAAATTTTCTTTTGAAAATTTTACTACCGAGTACAGCGGTCAGTACAATCCTGGAATCCACTAGCTGTATTTTGTATTTTTAAGATGGATTTTGAAACTGAAAAAAAGAGGATTTTTTTATCACTGATATTTTTTATGTGTTCAGCGCTTTACAAAAATTATTCTAAAGAATACATTAAATCATTCCTGTTTGTTGAAAAAACTAATTTGTTTTAGCATATGATGATTTCACTAAAAAAGGCTGTAAGTGCTGAGGGGATTAACTAGAGTTGGTTTAGTAAAGTAAAAATTTCATCATGACATGAAAAAAATTACGTGAACTCATGGACTAATAGCAGGAAATATTTTAATTACGCGATTAATTTAGCGCTTTGTTTGAAAAATACGACTTTGGAAATGTCTTGTATTGTTAACAAAAAGATTCTTATTTAGAACTAAAACTTACTTTTTGTCTTTCAGATTCTATTCTCTCGAATCCATTCAGCAATGCAAGAAAGTTCCTTTGAATAATGAGCACGGTAAGATTTTTACATTTAATTACACTTTTTTAAATACTTATAACTGTGAATGCAAATTATCTTACAACAATGTGTCATTTTGACAATTCAAAACACACTTTTAAAAACTTGATGTGTTCAATTAAGTCCAGATTATCTTACAACAATGTGACATTTACACAATTCAGAACTTTTAATACTTGATATGTTAAATTTATGTCGATGGCTTTATAAACATGGGTGCCACTCTTCAATCCTGGGGATTCAGCTGTTGCTCGCTTATTGTAATTATTCAGGTCGCTTATATTCAGCTGTTGCTCGCTTATTGTACTGCTCTTTTCACTTTTTCCAAACGTTTTGAAATGCTGACCAAAGTTAAGATTATTAGCTCATTGGGATACTCTAAGAAATTTGTTGAGCTTATAGATTAACATTTTAAATCATCCTTAATCAATGATAAAGAAAAATATTCCTTTTACAACGATAATCTTTATCATTAATTACTTATATTCATTATCTAATGATAATTTCAATAAGCTCATAAATTTATAGCCATTTAATGAAAAATGTTGAGCTCATATAATTAACAAGAAATATTTTAGGAAGTCATCAACTCAGTGTAATTCAATAAAAAATTCTGTTTTTGAATAATGCAGGAATTCCTTACTAATCTCAGGTTTGCAAGTTACCTGAATAATTACAAGTTTTGGATTATTTTATAAAAAATTATAACTTATAAGAAACATTCAAATTTTTGACTCGAATAAAAATATTGCTATGCTAATATTCATACTTAAGTAATACTTATTGCATACCTTCCTATTTGATGAATTGCAATTTCAATTCAGGTGTTATTTTTTTAATAACTCAAATACTAGACCGTTTAATTAATGTAATGTGAAAAAAAATCCTTTTAAAAAATCGAAGGTGCACCTGCCCTGCGACGTTCTGTCTAGAAAAATATGAATGCTTACAAAATTTTAAGTCAGTTATTGATTTTCGATCTCTGCTCAGCACTATTTACTGATTTAATTTTTAAACTATATCGTTTTCATACGCGCTGAGACAAGAACAAAAATATTTTTTTAATAGGAACCAGTTTTTCACAGCAAGCTAGCTATATTAAGCAGTAACTAAAACATTTGACTCAGTTTAGACAGTACATTATACATTTAATTAATAATAACAATCATTGTAAATGTAATTCGTTTGTCTCTTTAAAAAAAATAGAGGCTATTTTGCAATGACAATCGACCAATTCTTGAATTTTTTAGTAACTACTTCACTAATTTAAGGAGACGAACTTTGACGGAGAACTTAATTTAAACTTATGTTCAAAATTGTTTTGAATAACAAATTGGCTCACATTAAAAATAAGGGAATAATTAAGAAATATTTATGTTCACAAGAGTGGGTTTGTTACTCCAAAAAAAAATTTTTTGTTTTTAATTTATTCATTTAACCTTCAACTTTTTATACCTATTTCGACATCGAATATTTAATTTAAGAAATGCGAAATTATCAAATAATTGCATCTTTTTAATTGTTTAAGGCTTTTTCATTTCCCCTTAGAAATTAAGTGCATAAAAAATATGTTCCGCGTTTTTGAAATAACATGAATGCTTTATTAGTGTGCATTTATATGTGAAAGTGTGACCGGAAAGTGTGAAAGTTATGATCTATTTTACGTAATAGCTATTTTTAATTTCTAGTCATACGTGATTTTAATTACGTAATCTCTGTGAAAGTTCAGCCGCAGCCAAAGGCTCATTTTCATTGCATCCATTGACGAACCCGTGAAGATTTGCACCAATCAAATTGGAAAAATTAAATCCGTTTGAACCGTACTTTTTTTCTCAACTAACGATAAAAATAGTTGCTATTATTTTTATCGTTACACTGCTTGTTTACACTACTCTAAACACTACGAAAAAGGTAGCGACTACAGTAGTTTCACTTGTAGTGCACTAGTTCAAACTACTGTAAGAAATATTTGTTATTGTCTAAAACGAAATGTATCCTCTTGTTAACGTTTTTAAATGGTGTGAATAGTTTATAGGCATTTTTTACACTATCTAAGATCACATTAATATTTTTTTAAATAATTAATTAATATCTTAACCAAAGTTTGCCGATAATTTCGCTGGTCTTTGTTTATTTAAGAAGAAAGCTATCTTAAATTGTTGCACTAGTCATTATGGACGTATTTACTCAGCCCATTATTTATAATGGAAGTTTTTAAAAAGGGCTTGATTTTCCCTTTTCCAAAATAAGATACTTTTTCTTTACCATGTTGATTTTCGCCATGAATTATGCAAAAAGACATTGTTATATTCAACGTTTTCGAAATTAATTCGACCCCTATCAGGGGTCTGTCCAGACATTTTGTGAAAGGTCCGTTTTTCGTGAAATTGTAAAAAAATTACTCACATTCTTTCAACCAGGGTCCGCTTTTATGAATTTGTTTAAATAGGGTCCGTTATTGCAAAATTGTAATTGTAATTATTGCAAAATTACAATTATTTTAAATTGTAAAGATATACAAGATTATGCTCAACACTGTAAAATTATAATTAAAAAAATTAAATTTTAAAAAATAAACAACAATTGCTGCTTCTAAATTAGAGATGCAACATACAAATATTTGGTATTTAGCCTATACTGCTGAACGCAGAATATTAATTTCCGACGAATAATGGAAGAAGCGTCTGCCGAAGACAAAACTTAATTCGTTTATATCCATCTTTCTTATTTTCTGCCCTGGAAAGGGTTTATTCGATTAAGAAAATTTGTCAAGGGTTCTATTAAAGGAAAAATCATTTTCTGAAGGGTCCGTTTTTAAGTTAAAATATTTTGTGAAGGGTCCGTTTTTAAGTTAAAATATTTTGTGAATGGACCGTTTTTATGAAAAGATATTTTGTGAAGGGTCCGTTTTTATGAAAAGATATTTTGTGAAGGGTCCGTTAACGGACCCAAATTTCTTCTAAACAGACCCCTGCCTATCTACTTCGTCGTACTGTTGGGCCGTAGTGTATGAAAAAAACCGTACATGTTTGATGAAATACTTGGGGGTCCGCATGTGCGTATACTGAGCTGTATTCGGTGGGAAGGATTTTTGTCCTCTCATGTGCAACTTTGCTGTATTTTGCAAGAGATTCTCAATTTCGGACTTCAATTTCCACCCTCAGGAATCGAACCGCAAAAAATCTCTCAAACTTTTGCTGATTATGAGAACCAACTACACAGTTTCAATTTTTTTTCCCTAATAGCGATAGAAAATTTTATTTCTCTTGTTAACTTCACCGTGGATGACGCGCCATCGTCTTCGCCATTGGAAAGCAAATGGCCTTCCCGTGATATTCTGTTTACAGTTCAGTACCCTTATCTTCGAACTTGACTTTGGGATCATTCACTAATTACATATTTCCATGTGGATCTCCAGAGCATTGAAGAATCCTAAAGCTTCATCACCTAAGAACTTCCATCTTTCTTTTATTCATTAAATTTAAGAATTACTTGAGAATTTTAGGATTAATATTTCCTAATTCCGTCCACCAATTGCATAAATATTTCATAAATATTTTTTGTACTTTAGTACTTTTTTCCCATTGGCAAAATGAATCTTTTTTTGGATTTCAAGGCTTCCCCACTTTTCAGCTTCAATAATCTAGAGTAATAGTAAACAGTGCGCATGCGTTGCTGTGGCAACCGTTGCTGTTTGATAATTTTTTTTAATTCTTTTGTTCACTTTTAATTTTGTTATGCGTTAAGTTGTTGAGTTTGTTTTTGAGATATGGGACCAGAGAGATTCCATTAGTATTTCTTGAGTTGTGTTCAAACCAGATCGTTTTCATTACTAATTCAGGTGAATATCACAAATGAAGGGAATCCAACCTGATTGACATGGTCCAAAAAGTTAGAGTAAAGGCAAGAAAAATTTGATGCCGAGACCTGAACTTACCGAGATTAGTAAGTTCAGGCCAAAGAAGCCTTAAACGTTACACACAAACGGAAAAATGAAAGTATTCCGTTCACAAACGCAAGCATCCCTCACAAAAGTACCAAAGTGGTTGAGAGAATTGAACCTTACCGAATGGTGACTATCCGAACCCCTTTCATGTAAATACGGGAACTGGGTGTTGATCACCAGTTAGAGATAAAAGGATCCATTTTCAGTAACTTGCACAAGACCGTAGAATGTCTTCCATGATTCATTCACGATTCATTAAAAAAACTGAGATTTCAAGTCATATTTCATGTATGAACTTGTGAATCCGAAGCGGGTGTATGATGCAGCTTACAATCTCCATCAAACACCATTGTACTAATGCGAAAATGTTATTATTGATCTCGATTGGCTGTTCAATGTCTATTCAGTCATGAAAGGAATTTACACAGAATGTTTCTCAGCTACATTCAAGTGTGTCTGAAAAATTGTGTACAGAGCAGTTAAAGATGTCCAAGATGAAAACACAGTGAAGTTTATTTTCCCCAAAAAATTAGACTACAGCCATTTTGCCAATGGATAACATGTGATCGCTTTGTGGCGATCATAATTCTTTTCATTTTGTAGTGAATCGTATTTCAAATTTTTATTAATTATGGTATTATTAATTTTAAAATTTTCAGTACTCTTAAGTTATTTTATGAGAACTCAAAAATAATTAGAGGCAATATTTAAAAAAAAGTTTGAATTTGAATTGAACTGAAAGTTTTTAATATTTTAAATGCAGCAAAAAAATCCAATAATTAGTTATGTAAACAAATTCAGATTTGTCATTCCAAAAAATTTTAAATAATATTTTGAGGATTTTTTTTTTTGTAAACAATTCAAATCCAAAAATTTAATTAAATCATATTTGTTAAATATTAGGAATGCAATAACCATGTAATAATTTACTTCTAACAAAAATGCTTAGCTTCTAAATTCATTATATTTACGTTTCAAAATTACTAAGAAATATTTTCAATCATTTCATTAACGCTAAGGAAGTCATTTTGATTGCTTTTTAATTTCAATTAGAAAAACAATGATGACACAATTTCTTAGAACTTTGTGACTTTTTGTGACAACGTATAATTTATAATTGTTAATATTTACTAATAACTTGTTATATAGCTGTAAATTATATAAAAAATTTAAAAATTAATTTTAAGCAAATTTCTCTTTCAACATTAGTTATTCTTTAACAATCCAGTTATTTTGACTACTTTTGGGCAATATAGGTGTATACTAAGTTTCAGTCTTTCTAGTGTTGAAGAAATACTGAACCAAATAACAAAAATGAATATTTTTAGGGTCCATGCACTAATTTACGTATGTAATATGAATTTATTATAGTTATCTTAGTTTGCATAATTTTTTACATATGTTTACACAAATTCGGTATGATCAATAATATTAATCTTGTTAATGTTTCGTTGAATATGCTTTTATAAATAACTTTTATTTTAATCTAAAAGACACATTCGATAACATTTTCAAAATAATAGTTAAATTACAATTTTGAATTAATTTTTTTATAAAATTAAATAAAGTAATTATTGATTTAAAAATAAAATGAGCCACTTAATATTGAATAGCTTAAAAAGTGTGTATAAATTGTTTTTGTGGTGGCTAATGTAATCAAGAAAAAAAATTCTTCATCATCCACTAGTTATTTTATCATGATCAGTTAAAAGTCTATGGAAATTATTTTGCACCCATGACGGTGACTATGGTAACGAGATATAACTATTGTACGTAGAGGTGTGGGGTCACTGCTTAGGACAGGTTTTGGCTCTGGTCGGCCAGGGAAAATTAATCTTTTTTTCTTCGGTCTATTATGTCAGCCCTAAAGAGAATAGAAGCTATTCCGCACTGAAATGCGCTATTCTAGTTTTCGTAGCAGCAGACAGCCTCAGACTTCGTCACGGGAGGAGTTCTTACCATAGACAAACTAAAGTGCCTACATCCATGTTTTTTTAAGGTCAAGGTTGAATTTGCACTACGGGGGTTTAATCTTAATTTATATATTTATTTTTGATATGAAGCAGAATAATGGTTTTCATGGAAATGAAAACAAATGCTATAAACGTTATAGATATATGTTGCTATGAATGACGGAAATTGGTAATTTTGAAGTTGGCAGTCACATAGTCTGTTTGGTAAATGTCCGAATTTTAAACTAGGTCTAGTTTATTGCCTCTACCCGGAATACATTTGTCCGGTATGCCCTACATCAATGTTTTTTTAAGGTAAAGTGCCACTTCCCTAGTATGCATTTAACCGGTACACACTGATATTACCCCAAATCTATTTTCATCAGATATTAAAATGTCGAATTCATATAATAATACAAACGAATAAGTTAATATAAAATCGGATGTAAGAAATATTTTGGACAATCACCAAAACGACTATGTGATTGTTGACATTTACCAGTGAAAGTCGACATTCTCTTGATTTTGGTTATTCAGGGTAACATATATATGCAACCTAAATTAATGATTCTTACTTTTTGTATCACAAAAATAACTTTACCGACTCACATCTGTATCATATCTTACTGAACTCTTAAATTTTAGCGTTGTTGAATACCAAAATGGTGGTTCAAAACTATCTTTGATTCTTTGTGTAGGAAAACACTTAAATACCAAGAGTTTATGTACAGTGATTCACTTTAGTGTAAAGCAGTTGCCACCATTTTCGGTATTGAGATAACTTTTGCTCTACACAAGTCAAAATTTTTGATGGTTTTCCATTGATGGAACAACATAATCTTGATGGTAACCATCAATAATTCTATCATGAAACATTATATTTTTTGATAGTAACCAACAAAAGTAAATATCCCTTCAATCTAGGAATTCGAACTGATTTATGATGTTTCAACATAAGAATAGCAATTTGTTCTCGTGGTTTGTTCCTTTTGAGCTCTCCTAATTTCCATCACAGTATCTTAGAAATCAAATGTTGGAACGATCATGAACAACTATCACCTAAATGTAGGAATTCGGACTGATTTATGATGGTCCAAAATAAAACTTCTGGGTTTCTGGGTTTTTTAAACCCAGATTGTTTTGATGGTATTTTCCTGAGAACCAACAAGAATTCCCATCAAGAAAATGTATAGTTGAAACCATCAAGGATCATCATGGGTTTTTGATCCATGAGACTTCTCTTGATGGTTAACCGTCATAGTATTAATTTCCATCATGGATTGATGGAAGTCTGTTGGCATATCGAAAACCGTGAACATGTAATGGAAAATCTCGGATGATGGTGACCTTCTTGAATCACACTGAAACTATCAAAAAAACTTTAATGCGACCATCAAAAATTTTGATACGGGAAAATTTGTAACAAAAAAAACGATGTCTCTTGCAGGAGAAATGGTTGTTGCAGTTGGAGGGGAAAGATGACAAAATTTGTCCTTCTCAGTGTGTCTTATCGAATGAATAAGAAGTGGTTGACTCTATCATGCTCACCTTTTGCTATCAGCAAGCACGTCAGTAGCTACCACTGGTAAATTTATATTTTTAAATAAATCTTGAAAGAAATATTTTTTATTTCAAGATTTTTCTTAGAAACGTTCAGGATCTTTAAATATTCTAAGTTAGAGCATTTTTTAATGGCGTGTTCTTGGGTTTATTTCCTATTGGCCTCAGAATTGCTCCACACTTATCGCTACCCATTGGGCACCTGTGGCTAAGCCTCGACGGTGGAGTATCGACGTCCATGTCATTGAACCGCAAACCCGTTCATAGGGCTGGTAAAATTTTTTACCGTCGTTAAACAACCGACCCAATTTTATGGGTTTACGACTACCAATGTTCAACTCCGTAGCCTTGTAATTTTGAGCCCAATCCAGAAGACAAGGGAGCTTCTGCATCGAGTATTGGCAGAAATTTGACTTCGTGGAGGACTTTTTGATGGAGCTAACCCGCATTTGCGTTACATAGACAGGAAGACCACGAGACTCTCCCACGGTTAGCCTGACGGCAAGGGGACTCTCACCCATGATCCATCCGTCTACCATTTAGGATATTTCACGTCAGCATTGTGGTCGGTACAAGTTGGATGCGGAATTCGCATCGACTGGGATTTGAACCCGGTTTGCCTCATTGGAAGGATAACGTGCTATCTCCTGAGCCATCGCGGCTCAGGCTGGTTACATTCACACAATCACCCAGATGAAGGGACTTTTCTGTACCTATCTATCTCTATTTCATAACCAGGGGTCTGTTTAGAAGAAATTTGGGTCCGTTAACGGACCCTTCACAAAATATCTTTTCATAAAAACGGTCCATTCACAAAATATTTTAACTTAAAAACGGACCCTTCACAAAATATTTTTAATTAAAAACGGACCCTTCACAAAATGATCTTCCTTTTAATTGGACCCTTCACAAATTTGGTTATCTTCATTATTATTTTGTTAATCGAATAAACCCTTTCCAGGGCGGAAAACAAGAAAGATGGATGTAAACGAATTAAGTTTTGTCCTCGGCAGACGATTCTTCCACTTTTCGTCCGAAATTAATATTCTGCGTTCAGCAGTATAGGCTAAATACCAAATATTTGTATATTGCATCTCTAATTTAGAAGCAGAAATTGTTGTTTATATTTAAAAATTTAATTTTTTTAATTATAATTTTGCAGTGTTGAGCATAATCTTGTATGTCTTTACAATTTAAAAACTACTTCAAAAAAAAAATTTTTTTTTGCAATAACGGACCCTATTTGCACAAATTCATAAACTCGGACCCTGGTTGAAAGAATGTGAGTAATTATTTCACAATTTCACGAAAAACGGACCTTTTACAAAATGTCTGGACTGACCCCTGATAACCATAAATTATTACATTTCTAAATATAATATTTTACTTATTTCAACCTAAATTATTACAAAATAAGGAAAAAACTATAAAAAATATGTTTAAATAAATTAATAATAAAATATTCTTTTTAAACGTCAAATACCATAGTTCGTGGAAGTATTAATTATTTAACATTGTGTTATCTATAAAAGTTAAATAATCAAGTCATTTGAGGGGTTTTTAATTTAAAAAAAAGTTCTTTTTCTGAATGAGTTCTTATAAAATTAGAAAAGTTCCTCCAAAACTTACTTAAATCAATATGACCTGATTTTTAAATATTCAAGGTTGATTGTTCAAATGGAAAGCTAAAGTTATTTGTCTAGAAGATATTTAAAATAGTCAACTGCTCCCAATTTTTAATTCGCGTAATATAACTTTATGCTGCAGAAATATTATTTTTAACTTTTTTAATTTACACAAATTGAACACAAATTTGAATTTTTTTAAGAACGAATATATGCTAGTCTAAAATTACATTAAAAGTTTATGATCGTCATTACAGAGATCAAGTTGCAAAATGATAGTCGTTTTAATATTCTCATACTATTTTGTATAAATTGTCTGTTGGCTAAAGCGAAATGACTAACGTTCGCATGCCTAATCTGACGTTGAGGTTAAAGCAAAAACGTTTTTTAATTATTGTTATGTCAGACAAAGTGAAAATTATTTGTGTTTCATTAATGAAAAAAGTGGTTTTTCAATTAAAAATATTTTAAATAGACTAGTACTTTCCAATTTAAATCAAATTCTACAGATTTGTATAAAAATTTTGACAAATTAAAACTATTAAATTTAGATAACAAAAATATACTTTTTCTAACAGTTGACGCAGTGCATTGCTCATTTATTCCGAGATTGTTCTAAAAAAGGACGCGATTTGTAGTGTGAAATTTTTAATATATTTTTTGAAGTAGGAAGCATAAATTTTTTCGCTGAGTTTTAGTAAATCAACGTGATCATACAGAAAATGAAATCTTGTCCATTAATTAAATGCAGCAATAATAATAAATTAAGTGCATTTTCTAAAGACTGCTCGCTTTTGCTCGTCAAACCCTGGAACTTCTTACAAAGTTCATATGAGATTGCTGGACGATTTGGAACGTATTACGTATAAAGTAGGAATCATTAAAAACAATGGAGTGGGTTCATGTTTGTTCGTAAAACTAACTCAAGTTCTGAATTGAATTGTTCGGAAGGAATTAAAAAATGTAAGCAAATTAAGACGCATTGTTAGTTTATTGACAAAAGACATGTAATTCTGCTGCTAATAGCTTTAGTAAACTAAGCAGGGGTATCCGTCCCCTGCTCTCCGACCCTTGCGGATTGCTTCGCTTACTGTCTCTACATTGATCTTGCTTAATACTTCAGCTTTTACTCTCTAATATATTATATATTTATTATATTAGTAGATCCACCCCTACTCGCTTTCCAAACATTCCCCGGATTGCCCACAAAGCAACAAAATATTAAAGTAGATTAATATTTTCTCGTTAAAGTAAGAAACTTAACAATATCATATCTGCAGAGCCGCAGTGGCTCAGGGGATAAAGCATTCAACTTCCAATGAGGTAAACAGAGTTCAAATCCCAGCAATGGTTTTTCGATACGAATTCCGCACCCGGCTCGCACCGACCACTGTTGACGTAAAATATCCTAGTCAGCCTAAACGTGGGTGGTTATCGAGGTTTTCCTCTCCATGTAACGCAAATACGAGTCAGTTTAATTAAAAAGTCCTTCACGGAGGCTAATATCTCCCAGTACTTGATCCAGGAGTTCCCTTGTCTTCTGGATTGGGTTCAAAATCACAAGGTGTTGAACAGTGGTAGTTGTAAACCCAAAAAATTGGGTCGGCTGTTTAACGACGGTCTGCCTCTATACTGATTAAGATTCTTTGTAGCGGTAACAAAATTATATTATCTCCGCAAACAGTTAGTATTTCAATATCTTTTTCAATTATTTTGTAAGCAATGGTGGAAAAAATTAATTTTGTTAAATTATGAGAAAATATTAAAGTAGACATTTTATTAATACTCTAGATACAAAAAAAAATGTACCTCAAAAATAAGGAGATTCAGCAGCTACAAAATAGATGATCCGAAATTCATTAGAAATTTAAGCAAAGTTAAGACTTCTTTTTCGGCAAAATATACCTCCGCTAGCTATCGCTTGCTAAACCCCAGAATTAAATGCTTTTGCAGTTCATTTCAGATCGCTTGGTTATTGTTAAGTTCTTACACTTTATTTTAATAATAGTTGATGGAATGCTCTTTCTCAAGAGTGCTGGCAACCAGAATTCGTCTAATATAAACTGCTCACACCTAAGCGTCGCTCCTAAATTAAGATTATTATTATTATAGATTAAAAGTAGTACGCCCTTTCTTAAAAATCATTAACCCATCAAAAAGTTAATAACTCTTTAATAACTCTTCTTCTCGTTAAATAATCTGCAGCGATACATGAAATTAAAAGCACATTTTCGTACTTTATGTGCTTATAACTTTTTGGTGTTCAATAATTACAGCCTGAAATACTTATTAATAAAATACTTATCAAAGACGAATCACTAGGGAGGAAGGTGAGATGACTTAAAGATTTATATTAAGATCGGTCGTTACCAAACACCCTATATATTCTAGGGCAATTTAAAGAAATAATAAAACTGCTTAATTTCATGCTAATATATTTTTGCTTTGAAATAGTAATAAGATGAATCATTAAATCAAGGGCTAATAAAACGACCTTTTCAAGATCGCGTCAACATTTGGTAATTAGTTGCCAACATTTGGTGTTTACTGTTAGGGTAATAAAAATTGCGCATCGATAAATCAAGGTCCAATCAAACGACCTTTTAGCTTTCTATAACACGTTTAGCAATTAGTTACTCTTTTTATGAACAATGTGTAACAAATATCATATGAATTACGATATTCAGGGTTAAAATCATGACAAATTAAAGTATCGCAAAATATAATTCAAAAAAAATACGCCCTCTTATTAAAATTTTATTTTTATCCATATTGTACAATAATGATTCGTTCAACCAAAAGTTTTTTTCTGAAATAAACTTGCTCAACTTTCTACTGTATATCGCATATGAACCCGTTTTAGTGAGGTTAATATAACAGAACTCGGTGAAAATGACTAAGAAAAATTTGTTTTCTTAATAATAATTGCTTTAGAGTTAAAATATTATTTTTATTATGAAATTACTGTTAACGTAATTTCTAATGAGTATATTATTTTTTAATCTTTAACAAATTGTTGAACTTTCGTGTAATAATAAAGGGTGTATACATTTTTGACGTCTTGTCAAAAATGAAGTTAGAAAAAACATACAAATTTAGGGACGTCAATTAAAAATAGAAAAGCGAGAAAAAAAATAGAAATGGTATCGAAACCTGGAAAATCATTAACTAGGAAATAGAGACTATTGACATGAAGACTTGTTTGATTGCTGAAAAAATTGAAAAGCGGCTTATTCATAGAAACACCATAGAATTTAATCTGTTTTTCAAACAAATCTTTTTGTTTTGAATTTTCCGTTCCTCGGTATTAGATTTGTCAGTAGATTCGAGAGTATTTTTCCGATTTTGATGACGTTTTTGTTTTTTACATGCATAAATACTAATTTGAGGCCGCTAATGTGTATGCTTATTGCCCTCGTTTTTAACAAGGAGTTTAGAAGTATAAATTAAGGGCAGTATCACACTATTTTGATCATTTAAATCCGTGACAACGGTAAACAAGTATGTGAATGTTTCGAATATGCCATAGTTTTCGTAAAATCTTTAAAATAATTTCTAAATCTTAATAATTTTCAAATTTTTATAATTTAATGTTTGCATTTATTATCAAATAATAAAAAAATGAATATGCATAATGGGTTTAAATTTAGCACTAATCAAAACTAGTAAAACCACAATGGTCAGTGATTAAGTCTGTCAAAGTGAAGAACCGGGATTCAATCCCTAGTGGCGGCGTGAAACATACCCAGCTTCAGATGGATGAGTACCAGTTTGTCTACGAAGTAAAGGTGGCCTATGCCCTATCCTAACCACATAGCCATAATCATGCCGTTGGTAACGAAATTGTGAAGCTTTAGCATCTATGTTGCGGGAATGCTTTTTTTAAACCAGCATTAGTTAATAAAAATAAAAGCTGAAGTAATAATTTAAGACTACTATTAAAATTAACATGTATAGTATGAAAATATAATTTTTTTCCTTCTTACATTAAAGTCGTAGAGAAATCTATTAATTTAATAAAAATATGAAAAGAGTTTATTTAATTTAAAAGTCTAGATATAGTTCCTAAATATTGATCTATAATTATGTATACAAGTTTTTCAAGCATTCCAATTAAAATACACATTGTTCTGCAATCACCACTCTTAACATAAAAATTTTGAAACCTTGCCAAAAATGATGTAATTTACGCACATCGAATCTATAACGTGCCATTGGCAATAAAATTTTTTAAAGTCCGGCTTATTTCAAACACGTTTCCAATAATTTCTGTTGATTAGAATAATAAAGAAGAAAAGAAGTGGGTAAAGGATTGTCTCTAATAGAATTACAATTTCAAGACAGGAGAAAATCGTTATTTTTTTGAGTTAATCATCCCCTCAGGCAGCATCAGATATCCTCTTCTATTAAGGACATTTATTAAATTTTTTAATAAAAAAATAAAACATATTCATTTAAATATGTGGTGGTTGGTTGTGTTCAGGACAGGGGCGGATCCAGGAATTTTTCCTGGGAGGGGGGTCATAGACTCAGATTCCTCAGATCCCCCAGACTCAGATAATTTTTAAAAAATATTATTTTTGAAAAAATAAACTAGGGTTTTTAATACTAGTCTTCTCATTTATTTTTTTCATAATGAACAATACATAACTATGACGAATTTCGTTTTAATCTTTTGGATTATGATTCTTGAGACAGTCAAGAACATAATTAGATGGGGGGGGGGAATCGATTTTTCCGACCTTCCTAGGTGCGTATGCCCCTTTAAATAATTTTTAAAATATTTTATTTCTTTTTACGATTTAGTTGAGTCGCCGCAAATATTTTTAAAAAAATTATATTGAGCTCTAAAGATGCCCCATTGTTGGAGACTTCCTGCCTTCCATTAGAAAAATCCTAGCATCACCCTCTATTTTAATTATTATTTTTCTTACTGTATTCTAAATGCATGACTTTTGTTTAGAGATCGCTGAAATAGATCTTTAAAATATATTGCCACATAGATCTTCAATATGAAATATATTGCCTAAAATGCAAATATATATTGATTTAAAAGTTAGCAGAATAGAATTAGCTTTTAACTGCTTATCAGAATAACTATTATAGTAAAAACTATGTATACGACAGGGTGCTTAGCTTTTTTAAGAAGTGCTCTTTTTCCATTGTCGTTTTTTAAAAGCCCTTAAAGGTGCTTTTTTCATGGGGTATTTTTAAAGTGCTTAATTTTTCCCCTTTTTCAAAATTAGTTTTTTTCCTTTACTATGTTGATTTTCATTTCGAATTATACAAAAAGACACAGTTCACATTGTTCTATACAACGTTTTCACAATTAATTCAACCCCTATCTATTTTGGCGTATTGTCAGTCCGTAGCGAATGAAAACGCCATTCGTTTTACATGATTCAAAATTTTATGATTTTGGACAATTGTCAAAAACAATGCAAAAAGTTTTTTTTTTTTGACATGACGGTTAAAACAAGATAAAACCGCCAATTGTCAAAAACTTTTCAGCTCTGCCTGATTATGATATTTTTTTAAAGTGCTTAAAAATATTTTTTGAGAGCTCGAAAAGTGCTTAAAAGGTGCTTATTTTTTGTTGAATAATTTGGCTACTGAGCCTGTCTAAGAATGTGATAAATATGTATTTTTGGTATTGAATTTTATATTGGTATCACATATCCATTGTAGCCAAACTTCAGAACGGTTGCAGCTGTAGTTATACAAATGGTGCCTATGTATAATAAAGTGGCTGTGCGCTAAAAGATGCGATTGCTTACAACAGCCCCACCTGGTGAAATATTGCAGTGTTAGCATTCCTATCACGAAAGCGTTACAATAAGGGAGGAAATAATCTATAAAGTGTATTGATTTTAAAAGAATATACACTTTGTAAACATCAACGCATTAAAAAAAGAAAATGCATATTTATGTTTCACACTTTAAACAATGGGACGTAATGAGACGATCTAGGGGAAAATGTCTAGTTAACTAACAGACTCATTTATTTCTAATGAATAACGCAAAAAGAAGTTTTAGACATCGAAAATAAAGGTTTGTCGCAAAATTGAGCGTTTATTTTTGAAAGTGGTAGGTCCATTTGAAGCTAAAGAACCTGTTGTTTATTTATTCTCTTACGATTTTAATAATCACAGCTGCGTTTTGATGTTTCATCAAATTATAGTGTTAAAAACATCATCCAAATAGATTAATCTTTATCAAAGACTAACCCTTAGAAAATGGAGAGAAAAAAATAATTTGAAAAAATGGACTTATTCCGCTTTTAAAAATAATGACACATTTATTTTTCTGTTTGAAAATAACTATAATGTAATAAATCTAATAAATAATAATATAGAAAATGTTGTTCATTGTTTTAAAAGTTCTTTACTTACTTACTTATCCTCTACGTGCCTTGGGCACTTAAGGCCTCTAGCATATCCCTCCAACGCCTCCTGTCTTTAGCAATAGATCTTGCTTCCTCCCAGCCAGATATTCCACATTCTTTTAATTCGCCCAAAAACATGCGCTGGATGGTAAGTCTGGGTCTTCCTCTTGTTCTCTTACCATCAGGGGCCCATGTAAGCGCAACAGATGAAATTTTTTCTTTGGGCATTCTAAGGATATGTCCGAGCCAGCTCCATCTTCGTTTAAAAGTTCTTTGTTAGCATTAAATTCAACAAGGTATGTATTTGTGTTAAATCTATCTAAGACTTTTTAATTCAATTTTATCTCCAATATCTCATTTCGTTTTTGAGATAGAAATGTTAACTCCAAGTTTTTTCAGCATTTAGATATAGAGCTTTGCACATTACCTCTTTGTTATGTATAGTCACTTTACAATACATAGACACCACTTTTGCTTCAGTAAGTACCTTGCATATTACTTAAAATTAATTAAATATTATATTGTAACAGAATGTAAATTTCATTTAACACTTAAAACTGCTTAGCATACCAAATTAGCATTTGAAATTGTAAAACAATCTTCAACTATATTATCATTACTTTTTTTAGGAGAGTCCCACATCCTTATATAATTCAGTCAGCAATCCAGGTAGTATCAATGATTTCACATTGTATTCAACACCATCTTTGCCAAATATATCATTGGGGACACCTCCTGTACCTACATCTGCTGTAAGTTTATTTTGGAACTGTTATAGGAAAATATATTTTGTTCTAAAAAAATACTTAGAATTTTATCTTTCTCTTGCTTGCGAATTATTTATTTCTCCTATGTTAAAAATGCTGCCGGAAAAAAAATTTCCCTTTTTGTTTGACATTTTAAACTCAATGCTTTTATAAATATCTTATGAAATCTAGCTTCAGTCACAATTTTGAAAGTTCTTGTGTTTTAGAAGAATAAATCGATAATTAAAAGTATGAAGCATTTTTTTAACATTGAATTATTATATATTACCAAGTTTTACTTTGGCACAAATTTTACTGTTTGAATGCTTGAATACACAACTTTTAAGTGAAGGAATTTCAAGCTTTTGATATTTAAAAATTCTCAATATACGAAGTTTTCCATGATCCTCTTAATAAGCATTTTTAGAATTGCTTTCCTAAAATGAAGTTCAAAAAATTGCATACATTACCGGATGCTAATTAATATATAAACTAGAAATAAAAACACTATATAACAAATCACTATTGAGAGCATTGAAACCTGTTTGATTGCCAGCGGAAACAGTGGATTTGAAAAAAAAGTTTTTCGGCCTGCTTTCTTCAGTAGTAATTCGATGATTTCAATTTTTGCAACATCCTTTGCATTTGTAGACATAAATAATTATGCCTCTTAAATAAATTGGGGCTCATATTTTTAATGTAATGCTTCCTTCAAATATCTGTGACGTGCATTCTAGTACAGGTTACATTTATTATGTCAAAATGATATCTTATTGTTTAAGCGTTTAGAAATGAAATGAAATAATCAATGATTCTTATTAGAATTTATGTTGCAATCCTTATTCTTCTTTTATTCTTGGAAATTCTGAGCAAGTGAAGCAACTTCTCCTAAAAAAGAAATTATCTAAATCTTAAATTTCTTCACTGACTTTTATATAGAAATGCCATTTTTAATGCATCGAAAAATGAACGGAAAAATAATATACACCAATACTTATAGCGTACCCTCTAAGTTCTTTAGGCGCTAAGTTGTAAACACCCTCATTACTTGACCCTTTGCTTACGGTAAACTACGTTGTACCATCGCATGTGGTCCACATGTTGTACCAGCGGTAAGCAAAGGGTTAAAGAGGTCAAGAGTACACAGTTCTTGTTCATTTCTGTAAAACTCTCACTTTAGGCATATGTATCTTCGGCTAAGGGCAATGGTGAATTAAATTTTAAGTTAATTTAAATAATTAGCTTTCTTTCAATTTTATTTTAAAGCAACTTCTCTTTTTATCATATTCTATACTGAATCTTGAATATTTTTTATCGACTCTACAGGAAATTGGTAAAAGTGCTGTACCAGCTGGTTCTGAAGTACAGGAAAGAGATATTTCCACCATAAGACTAGGAATGCCTCTTGCATCAAATGTCTTACAGTCTTTAACATATTACCCAGCATTACCGGGTATACTCTCTAATTCTTAAAAATCTAGTTGTCCAAGTAGCAATTATTCATGCAATTTTTTTAAACGTAATAAATTTTTAATTTTATGTCAAATTGAAAAGATATCAGCTTCAAACTATTGCTTTGTTTTACAATAACTTTGATTCTTTGTTAACATAAAGGCAAAAATACTTCGTTGAAATCGATATATAGTATATGTTTAAATTATAATAAATATATTAATGTACGTGAAAATTTCTATATTTCTTTTAATTTTTTTTGTTGAATTTAATCTGTTTATAATTCTCGCATAAATAAAAATACATTAATAAATTTAATTTATTATTTATAAATGCTTTAATATACAGCATGTTACAAAATGTGACTCACAAATTCATAGGGGTGATATTAGATATGAAAAGGATAAAAACGTAACGCAGAACAAGGGATTACCAGCCACGTTAAGAGGGAAATGGGATTTTACAGTCTACAACGACATAAAAACGATTCTCGAATGTACATGGAGATGACACCTATGCACAAGCCAGATTACACAGGTAAGTTTGTATAATCACTGGATTAAATATAACTTAGTTCATGGTTCATAGCGTTTTTAAAAAGACCTTAAAAGTGCTTATTTTCGTTTTTTAAAAGCCCTTACTTAATTTTCACTTTTCGAAAATGAGATTTTTTTTACCTTGCCGAGTTTCGCTGTGTATCATGCAAAAGTGTGGTTTTCACGTTGTTCTATTCAGCGTTTTCACAATTAACTCAACCACAATCCATTTCCCATAACGTATAATAGCGCCAAACATGTTTGATGAAATACTTGGGACTGACTACTGAGTTGGGTTTGATGAGATTCTTGCACTCCCAAATGCAACTCAGCTGCAAGATATTCTCAATTTCAGGCTTTATTTTACGCCCTCTGAAAAGTTCTTTGTCAGTAACTAGTAATTTTATCATGATCATATAAAGTCTTTGAAATTTATTTTGCATTTTGTTAATGTAATAGTGCTTAAACTTTTTTTGAATGCTTAAAAAGTACTTTAAAGGTGCTTATTTTTTGTTGAGATATTTTAATGAACTGGAATGTATTTCAATCTGTTAGTTTCATAAGTTTATTAAACAATCTACCTCAATTTCAATTCTAGAACCATTCAAAGACCTCTTGGGAGAACACAGTCAGCTCCACTACCTCTTGATCATCCAATGCTACAATCACAAGCCATACTTTTATCACCTCAACAAAATGAACAATATGCTCGAGAAAAGAGACTCTGTGAGCAGCAGCAACATAATCTACTCAAACAAGTAAGAGGTCTTCTGATTGATTTAATTTGCAACTTCAAGAATTAAAATATTTTTTGTCTAAAACTTTTGTACATTCCGTATCAGTTTTTTTTATTTTTAGTTCCAAAATAAATACTTTTGGAACTTTTTAAAATTGATCTTCTTTTTCTAAGTAGGATCTAACTTGAATTTATAAAATATATACTAATATTAACAGGTTATGGAATATCAAGAAAGAAAAAAAATGCTTTTGATGCTTTTCTTTTCTTCAAAATAGTTAAATTTTTAAGAGTGAAGTTTTTATGTCGTGATCCCTCTCTAAATAAAGAAATCATTTCTAAATTATTTCTGTTCCAAACTTAGATTGGTCATCCGTCCTCATCACGCTGTTGCTATTCAGTCTCAATTACACAATATTTCTCTGTATACACTCAACTGCTAATTACAACGTAGGAGCTATGTATGATCTTAATGTAACTGTCATGGCCAGCGATCAAAATCCAGTTAACTTAATACAGCTCTCCAGTCTATACACAAAACAGCAATGAATCAACTAGTGGAATTGTTCATCGATTCTATCACAGATAAAATTCTGAAGGGGTAATGTAGTGTGTCTACCACTACAATTATTTAATTCCAGTTCACTAGTATATAAGACATGTTAACTCAATTCTATGTTGGGACACCTTTTCATGGATGAAAGTTGACATTGTCGATAACATTTGTCTTTATGTAGTATATATATAGATAAAAATGTTATAATGATTTAAAATTATACTCCATACAGAACACATTGGTATATAAAGAATGGGAATATTTTGTATGTAATCTGTCACCTCAATTACAATTTCCAAGGGGTCAAATGATTTTGAACTTGCACTTCGTTTTCAAAAAAATGTAGAGGTTGGTTACGAGCGATACCCTTTGAGTTGGTCCCCCTTTCTCCTTTTTTTTCAGTTTCTTGTGGGCCACTACTTGTTGAAAATTGTCAAGACTTGGCGATTTTTCTTCCATTGATCACGATACAGAAATCTTTCCCAAAAAATTATTGATAAATACTCTAGATGCAAAACCTCCTGCTTTTAATACAAAGCATGAAGAATGCATCTGCTGTATTAAAAAATTTTGTAAAAAGCTTAGTAATGAGAGCATATTCCTATTGAAGCTAATTGATATGTTTAATTCATAATTTTTCCGGTTTCACAACTAGATGACTCCAATGTTTCTATTATTTAACTTCATGAATTGAAAACAAATAAAAAAAAAATTTATAATTAAAGAAATACATACTTCAATATATGTGTGTAAAAAAAAACTGACTTTAGTTGATCATTTATAGGTATCTACATCAGGCATCAATTTGGGAAAGCCTCTGTCTCGAACCTCTTGTTGCTCTTAGTCCGATTGGAAGTCGTCAGGAAACGCCTTCTCCTCATCAGGTGCAAACCTCTTTCTTCAAAGAATAACTTTATAAAAATTATA
This sequence comes from Parasteatoda tepidariorum, assembly GCF_982258835.1. Taxonomy (NCBI): domain Eukaryota; kingdom Metazoa; phylum Arthropoda; class Arachnida; order Araneae; family Theridiidae; genus Parasteatoda; species Parasteatoda tepidariorum. The sequence goes on along the minus strand of NC_141756.1, from coordinate 131,314,556 downwards.
TTAAAAACATTCTGGCTACTGCAGAGTAATACTTAAAAGAAAGAAAAACAAGCTATTGAAATCAGATGAATTATTAACAAATTAGATCAAGGATGGATTAAAATTATAAAAAACCTTGGTTATTTAAGATTGAAGCTGAAAGCTGGTTATTAATGAAGGGCAAGTACATTCCAGTAACTCTATTTAAACTGGCTTTTGATGATTTTAATCCCTCCTTCATTCTGATTGACTTTGTAAATGATTTGATTACAAATTTGTTTTTAATCATTTAAGTATTTATTTGCGACGCCTTATTGTTTAATAGTTTGAGCTCTGTTTTTTTTTAAAAAATACCAAATTTAACTTTTTAACAGGTGTTGTGTACGACAGTTTAATGTTAAAACATCAATGTGTTTGTGGTAGCAGTGCTCATCATCCTGAACATGGTGGTCGCCTACAAAGTATATGGGCAAGGTTACAGGAAACCAGTCTTCTTAATAGATGCGAGGTAAGAGGCAATTTCGAATATTAAACAAATCTCATTTATATAAAACAAATAAATACATAATTTTTATTTTTGTCCATTAACATTTTCATAATCTTACAATGCCACATTTTCGTAATTATGCAATTATTTAATGATTCGATGTAAAATTAAATGGTGCAACAAAAACAGATAACCAAATCCCGTGGCTCAAAATAGTCAAAAGATCTCAATTTTTTGTCATGTTCACAATATTTGCATTTATTTTCATTTGGTGTTCTTAATAGCCTTTGTCTATACTAAACAAATCTTATCATTGCCAAAAATACAAAAGTAAACTCATTGGATATCTAATCAATCAAATTAGCTCAAGAGAAAATTCTAGTGTAGATAAAAATATAAGAAAAGTCTTACCTAAGGAGAATCCACAAATATTAGGAGGTAATATATTAAGAAAGACAAAATGTTCTGTGATAGAACTCAAATAGACTGAGTGTCATAAAAAGTAGATTCCTATGAACAAAATACTAGTCATATTTAAAAAATTGCCTTTATTGAAGAGTTTTGTATTTGGATATTTTGTATTACATTCTAATTATTACAGTTAGCCACATTTTAATTCCTCAAAAGTATCCTTTTAACTTAGAATATAGAAATAAATAGAAAAGTATTAACAAACGTATGCCATTTTTGGGAGGGGGAAATGTAATGATTCATTTTATATATATATATATATTTTAATGCTTCCGTAAACAGTTGCACTTTTGCAAGATGCTGAAGAGCTTAAGCTTTTTTAGCAACTTCGATGAAAAATATGCTAAAGCATTCTTGAACGAAATTTGATACCTATATTTTAAAATATGTTATTTTTATATCTCTAAAATTTTATATCTCGCTATATGATACTTAAACTGTAATGTTAATTTCTTTTAATTATAAGCTAATTATTAAATTACTGCAATGACCAGTCATTTTATAAATAACATTTTCCTTTGCCTAAATGAAATGGAATTGTTGAGGTATGTAATCATATAAATTTTTAATTATTTCAAAAAAGGATGTTATTATGATTTAAAGAAGACTGGAATGAAAGATCATTAGAACTACAGAGGTTATAAGTTTAACAAGCTTACATTAAAAGAATTCAATCACATTGTAAATTTACGAAAGTAGGCAAAATATAGGCAATTACATGTAATTAAATTTCTGTAATACTTAATGACATATATTCTAATTGGAAATATTTTATGTTATAAAATAAATTCATATTCATTCTCAATGTTTAAAAACTTTTAAATGAAAGCTTTTTATTTTATTCTTTCCAGAGAGTCAGATCCAGGAAAGCAACACCTAGAAGAAATCCAGTCTTGTCATAGGTATGCTTTGAAAAAACTTTTAATGTGCATTCTTATAACTTATATTAAATCCTAAATTTACAATTTATTAAAATATTACATTTTATTTTTATTTGCTTGTTTAGTGAATCATATACTCTCTTATTTGGGGCCAATCCTTTGAATCGACCGAAACTTGATTCCAGCAAACTAGGTATTAAAATGGTTTTTGTTTTGATAACAGTTTTATGATTATTCATTCATACAAAGGTTGAAAAAAATTTTTACGTTATATTAAAACTAGATTACAATATATGGTGAAACTAAACAGTTTATTGTTGTAAATACTTTTTTTAACAGTTTTTAAATTTCACCGAGATATACATTAAGTTTAAATTTTAAAATAAAAATTAACCAAATCATCCAATTCTTTTGTCTGTTTCAAGCAATTTCTTGTTCATATTTAACTTTAATTAACTTAACGAGATAAAAAATTGAATGAAAGATGAAACTTAATTATTTAAGCACTGTTTTACTTCTCTAATAACATTCTGTATCGGCAAACTATATGAGTTTAAAATATAAATCTTTTCTTTTTTTAATAAAGAACTACTTAACTTCTAACTGCATTGAAATATATTTCTCAGTTTAAATAGGTATTAAATTAAAGATTTTTAATTTAAGAAACTGAATAATATAATTATTTTATTTAATTAAAATTATTGTTTGTAACCCCTTTAATTTAAAATGGAAATTTTAAAAAAAATTTTAAAATCTAATTTTAATGTAATTTGAAACTTTTCTTTTACTTCAAATGACTTTTATAAGTTTATAATTTAATGATAATAGTAATTAAAAATAAAAGTTTAATATTTAATCAATTGCAGCTGATCTTCCAATGAAGAATTTTGTGATGTTCCCTTGTGGTGGCATTGGTGTAGATTCTGACACAACTTGAAATGATCTACGCACAGCAAGTCCTGCAAGAATGGCTACTGGATGTGTTGTTGAATTGGCCATGAAAGTAGCAACAGATGAAATAGAGGTATTATTAATATCTATATTTTAATGCTTGATAGTTATGCAATACAATGATAAGCTTATTATCAATCATCATACAGAAAAATGTTACTATATAAGTAACCTTGAAAAATTTTTGCTTTTCTACATCTTTTAAATCAACAAATTAATTTGTTCATGACTTCTATAAGAATAATTTTGTTTTTCTTACATTGATTCTTTGCATATTTAATTTCGTTTTCCTTCAAACATTACTTTTTTCCAAGACTAAAGTTTTTAGGGATACTTTAAGTCACTAAAGGGCAAAGCTTACTGAGGAGTTGAAGACTTTAGCAATAAAATGCAGTAACACAAATAATTTCATCATTACATATTTTAACTAAGGGGAAAAAGCACCAAACCGTTGGTTAAAGCAGTTTGGGGAAAAAGAGTAACAGATTTAACGGTGACAGCACTTTTTAAATGAAATACTTATTTCGATATTTTAAAATAATTTATATAAGAAGCTTCGAAGATCAATTGATGTTTTTCCAAGTATATTTTTTGTTTAGTCTTTTTTACAAGATTTGTACATAAATCTACAAATAGTCTACTTTTTTTTCAATAAAATATTTTATTTATTTGTAGAATGGTTTTGCTATCGTCCGCCCTCCTGGACATCATGCGGAACATCAACAAGCAATGTAAGTTTTTCCTTGAATGCTTTTTATTGAAATATATATGCATATCGTATAATAATAATGTATAAATATATAAATACATAAAATATATAAAAACATATAAAACATATAAAAATATATAAAACATAAATATATAAATTTATAAAAAATATAATAATATATAAATTACAATAAAAATATATTTTAACAGAAATAAATTGCATTTATCTTTAACCAAAATCAATTGTATTTATCTTTAACCAAAATGCATTTATATGCATTATGCATAATGCATTATGCATTTATATGCAGATATCTAATTAACCTGTTGCAATATTACAGTCATCACACTAACAAAGATAATTTATCGTGGTACAAATTTTCTATACAATAAAATAACCTTTAATATTTATAATTATTTTAAAATTATTGTCTATTATTCATGTCTATTATTGTCTATTATTATTCATGAAAGTATCAGAAAGAGTACCAGAGAGAGAGAAAAGTATCAGAGTGATAAAAAAAAAGTTATGCCATGCATGAAAAATCAAGAGTTTGGTCTCTAACGTAAAAACAAATGCTATTAAAATAAAGAGATAATTCATAAATTAAAATTATAAAGGGAATATAATTTGAATTTAAGTGGGAATAAATAAATTAGGGGGATTAGGGTAAGAGAGCAATTCTCATTTTCACATGGAGCCTTCTATTCAAGACAGGAAAAACAGTGGGATTGTTTCATGAAAAGAATTTTTTACAGAAATGTTTCTCAAACTTTCTAGGAAATAAAAAAAAGGCAATTTCATACAAGACTATGACTTCAACTAGAAATATAGTAATTGTCAAGAAATTCTAGATACTGGTGGACTTTTTAAAAATAGCTTATATTAATCTTGAAATACTTTACTTTGTAAATAGTTTTGAGAGTTCATCATGTTTTGGTTCATGCACTTTTTTTATCCAGTATGTAACTACAGAAATAATTTTTAAATTTAGCAAAAGTGATTAATGCCCTCATAAAAAGTTCAAAAATGTATTGCAATATTTTAATTAGTTTATCAATCTATTTTCAATGTTTTACTAAATTTAAATATACTCAAAACTGTCTAGGATATATTTGTGGAAATTGTTTTAATATTTTCTTTCACAAAGCTAAAGCATTTTTAAAAAAGCTATAGCCTAGTTATAGCCTTTTTAAAAAATAAATAAATAACAGTAAATAAGACATTTTCATTTACATTGCCCTTCAAAATTTTTAATATATTTCTATATTATTAAAGCAGAATGAAACTTCTCTATAAACTAAGATTAAATTTTTACACCAACATTCTTTAATATTACAGGGGTTACTGCTTCTTTAATTCTGTGGCAATTGCAGCGAAACAGCTAAGAGAAAAGCTGAAGCTTGAGAAGATACTCATTCTTGATTGGGTAAGATTTGTTTGTTAAACTAATGTTTTAGAAAAATATCTTTGTTGTGCTTATTTTAACAAGAAAAGTGAAACATCCAGGAAAGATCACCTCTATCTAGCGACCGCATCTATTTATGACCACTTTTGGGAATCTGAAATTATCGACAGTTTATTCAAGCTGCTCATCATTCAGCGATAAACTTTATTGGTTTTTATAACATATGAGTTTACATAACATATGAGTAAAGCCCGAATTTTGATGAGATCGGCATTTTTTTTATTTTTCTTTACATTTTTATTTTACTTTATAACCGTCGTTGAACAGCTGACCCAAGTTTGCGTTTGCGACTACTGATGTTCAATTCCGTAGCCTTAAAGTTTTGAACCCAATCCGGAAACTAAGGGAACTTCTGGCTCAAGTATTGGGTGAAATGTGTCGTCGCGGAGGACTTTTTGATAGAACTAACCCGCATTTGCGTTACATGGAGAGGAAAACCATGAACACCTCCCACGGTTAACTTAACGGGTAGGGGACTCAAATCCATGATTCGTCTACCACTGATGATTTTTCACGTCAGCACTGTGGCCGGAGTTCGTATCAACCGGCCATCACTGGGATTCGGAAGCGGTTCACCTCATTGGAAGGCGAACTCTCTATCCCCTGAGCTTCCATGACTCTTTCGAAAAGTAATGTTATTAATGACATTTTTACCACGATTATTGCATTGGATATTGGATATATTGAGCGAAGTATTGATCGAAATCAAGTATTGAGCGAAATTTGCCTTCGTAGAGGACATTTTGAGGGAACTAACCCGCATTTGCATTACATGGCCAGGAAAGCCACAAAAACATCCCACGGTTAGCCAGACGCGAGCGACCACTGAGAATATTTTAAGCCAGCACTGTGGTTGGCGCAAGCTGGACCCGAAACTTGTATCGACCTACCATCGCTGAGATTCGAACCCAGTTTACCTCATTAGAAGGCGAACGCTCTATCCCCTGAGCTATCACGAGCCATGTTTTGCGTTTTTAGACACTTCTGCTAGTTCAGTGCATTTTTTGAAGTTTATTTTCACATTATTACTAGCTCATTTTTACAACATTCACTCTTTTTAAGACCTGTAGACAGTTCTAGTTGCAAATAGTTTAGTGCCTTTATTTATTTACAGTTTGTACAGAAGTACGGTGTGTTTAAAAAAAATGAAAATGTTTGTTTCTAAATTCGATTTTACAGTGCATCATAATAGTTAACTTTTCTTTCGTTATTTTTGAATTAGTGAAAAATGCATCTCATTTCACTTTAATATAAATGTTTGAATACAATTGAAATTTTAAGCTAGATGTATTTCAGATTTAATTCTTGTATTTAACTCTTGTACAAGGCAGAGATGCCAACTTGCTCCGGACAGCAAATATATAATTTAAAGTGGTAGTTTATCAATTGTGATTCTTGGTTTAATAAATTCAATTTAGTTGATTTTTATCCACCACTATTTATAAATAATTCGTAGGCTTATATAACTCACCAAGTTATAGTACTTATGTCATGCTATACCTTTTAAAAAGCAATCAAAAATAGTCAAATATTTTCAAAATTAACTTTGTAATTATTTACCGTTTTTTTAAAATTATTTTGGCGTGTCCGGAGCAGTTGGCATCTCTGACAAGGGATTTTTTAAGTAGGAAAAACTAACTCAAATTTTAAAATTCTAATATTTATATGGGTCTGCCTACCACTTTACTACTTTCGTGAGTAGTTTGTTGGCACTTCTACGTTAAATCATCAGAAAAAAATTGCATCCCTAAAAAACGAAAAAATTTTCGAAATATTCGAAAAAAGCACAAGTTCTATCTAATTTCTAACAATAAAAACCACAAGTTCTATCTAATTTCTAACAATAAAAACCACAAGTTTGAATTTTGACTCCATATTTATAGTCTTTTTAATACATCGTTAATCCATACGTTAAACTATTAAAAAAACTGTAAGTAACAATTTTATGGCAAGTGTTAGCTAATATTTGACCTAGAAACTTCAAGTCTGAGTTTTGCCTCGAAACGTTGAACCCTTGTAGACGATTATTAACCTTAAGAAACTCGTTAACCAGGAAGAAAATTGCAACCAAAGTAAAAATCACGGCTAAAATAGCTTTTTCTTAACTTTAAAAAGTAACTAATATTTTGCAACGAAATTTAAGATTTTATCCTGCAATGTTTGCTCCTACGAGGACACTTTCAAAAAAGCTTTTTTGCGCGCTAAAAATTCATTTTCGCCAACTTGACTTTTTGAGTTGACTTAACAGTTTGAGGGCTGTGTTCTCAAATATGCTAATTAATTATTGCAGACGATATTTTAAGTTACAAAATCAGACATAAAAATGCACTTTCTCTGAAATAAAATACCTTTTTTTAACGGATTCGTATTATAGCCGCAGCCCAGGAAATATGGTCCTGATAGTTTGGTCAGGAGAGCGACCCAAATTTTGGACCCTTTAATGTTAATTTCACTTTTTGTATATTTCGCATGTCTCAAAAACTTTTTAAGCGATTTTAAAAAAATTTGCTCACAAATATAAAATTCGTTTTTCCAAGGATAATTCCTAGTAAAATATAAATGTTGGTAAATTTTTAATGTTTTATTTTTCAACTTTACTTATTAATAGTCGGAAATTGAATTGTAAGGTATGCAATTTTTACATCATTTTAAAGGTTGTAATTTTACATGTCAAAACATTTGGGCGAAATCGGGGCTGAATATAGTTCCTGAGAAATCAAATTATAAATATTGGTCTCCTTTTAAACTATTTAGATTTCTCAAGAACTATTTTACCAATTTCTTTTAAATTTTGTATTTTGCTTTGCAAAATTACGTATGATATTATGTATCTAACTATTTAGAATCTTTTCAACTATCATTTAATAAAATAATAAAAAATATCAAATATTTACAAAAATTAAAAATAATAAAAATATTTTTATTTTGGGTGTCAAAAACGCGAATCCGTTGAAAAAAAGGTATGTTTATTCGGAGAAAGCGCGTTTTTATGTCTGATTTCGTAACTTAAAATATTGTCTGCTCTAATTAGTATATTCGAGGTCACCTTCTCTAAAATTGTGTTTGGGTCCTTGACCGTGAAGATCCGATCATTGTGTCAAAAGTTATTCAAAGTAGTCCGTTTTTTTCCAGCAACCCTACTGGATTTTTAGGGAAGACTACTGGAATTCGCGTGATTCTCTCGCTCTCCCGAATAAATTAAAATTTTCTCGTTTTTTTTTTTTTTTTTTTTTTTTTTTTTTTTTTTTTTTTTTTACGTTTACTTTACTGAAATATCCCTATGTTTAGGGAAATATTTAAAAAAAATCCCTATAAAAGGAAAAATAGTATTTCATTGGATCTGAATAAGGCTGATTGAATCCAATATTATTAAATTGCTTTTGTTTGTAAAATTAACAACAATTCGCCAATATGGTAGGGTCATTCTTTTTTACTATTGAAGTGTAATTCAGAATTTGTCCACTAGAAAACAGAACCGATTTTCACGCAATCCAGGGTATCCAGCGTCTTCCCCCTTCATTTTTCCTTACATTTTTATATTCTTTTTATTTCCTTACATTTGAAATGGCATAATATATTTTTTATAACCGTCATTGAACTGCCGAACTAATTTTTGGGTTTATGACTACTGATGTTCAACTACGTGGCCTTGCAATTTCGAACCAAATCCGGAAGACGAGGGAACTCCTGGATTAAGTGTAGGGAGAAAATTGCCTTCGTGAAGGACTTTTTGATGGAACTAACCCACATTTACGTTACAAGGAGAGGAAGATCACGAGAGCCTTCCACGGTAAGCCTAACGGCAAAGGAACTCTAACCTGTGATCCGTCTACCACTGAGGATATTTTACGTCAGCACTGTTTTCGGTGCAAGCTGGTTGTGGAATTCATATCGACTAGCAGTTGCCGGGATTCGAACCCGGTTCACCTGATTGGAAGGCGAACGCTCTAGCCCTGAGCCATCGCGTCTTAGGGCGTAATATTTAACAAGTTTCTATTTATTATATTTAAGAGTGAAATATTAGTTAGGTATAAAAGTATAGTGTAATACGAATTGTAACGTGAAATGTGCACATTTCTTGGTGTGTTGTACTATTTGGTGGTACTTCAGCAGAGCAGGTTACCGTAACAAAAGAGTTAATATTGCCTTCAAGTTTTGATCCTATTAAAAAACTTATGTGCCCACGATAGATGGAAATCATTAGCCCATTTTAACTTTACAACGCCGAAACAAGTTAGCAAAATTTTAACCTAAAATTCAATTCTGCATTTATGCTTTATTCCATATTCAGGAAATCTTACCTTACCCTCTAAAAAAATAATGTTTAAAAACTTTTAGCCAATTTTTTACTTACAAGCCACAAACTCAAATTTCTCCTTCAAACATTAAGTCATAAAAAAATTAGTAGTCCATTCTCCAAAAAAGGTTACATCCAAAATAAGTATTAGGTATTTTGGTCATAAAGTTGAAGCTTGCCTCCCATTACAAAATAAAACACGGCTATAAAGAGTTTTAGCTTACTTTTGGCTCAGAAAACACGTGACATAAATTAGTCTTTAAATCTAATAATTTGTCTTTTTGTTTCTGTTCCTTAATAGTTACTCAACCTGACAAAAATATGGCGGGAAAAAGATTAAGATTATTTTCACGCAAGGCAAACCAAAAAATTGAATTTTCCTTTCAGACATTTTCCAGTTTTAGGTAAACGTTTTTAACGTTAAGTTTTAAACATTAGGTAACGCCCACAAAATTTTTGCTTAATTTATCAGCCAAAAATTGAAAAATCAATTCAAAGCATATTAAACCATCTCTTCTGGGTTAACATCCTCTAATCGCTTCCTCTTCTAGTTCTTGTTTTTTAACAACTAGTGTTTTTTTTTTTTAAATAAGAAGGTCGTGAATTTATTATTTAATTTTTACTTAATTTTGTGATTCGAAATGCTTATTATATCATTACATTTCCTACTTTTTCCCTCTTTTTTAATTAAGACTTGTAACGAATTCCGCATCCAGCTTTCACCAACCACAGTGCTGACGTGAAATATCCTCAGTGGTACACGGATCACGGGTTAGAGTCCTCTTGCGGCCAGGCTAAACATGGGAGGTTCTCATGGGGTTAGTTCCATCAATGCGGGTTAGTTCCATCCAAAAGTCCTAGATAAAGGCAAATTTCTACCCATACTTGATCCAGGAGTTCCATTATCTTATTGATTGGGTTTAAAATTAAAAGTCTATGGAGTTGACTAGCCGTAAACCCAAAATTTGGGTCACCTGTTCAACGACGGTTACAAAATAAAATATAAAGAAATAAAATATTGTTATGTTAACTTTCCTTATAATTAGAGTTCTTGTTGCAAAAGTTTTAATAATGTTACAGCAGAAAAAGCACAATTTCATGTAATTTTTGCATTTTCCAGATAGGATCATTTCCATTCAACAAACAAGGGGTGGATGGCTTTAAGATCAGTGAATAAGCTTATTAAAAACGAGTAAGTATATTAACAGCAGTGACTTTATTTATGGGCAAGTGAATGAATTTATAAATTCATAATGTGTTACTACAGTCAACGACAATTTTTCGTTTATTAAAATAATTTTTAACAAAATTGCAATATATTTAATGCAAAAGTCCTTAAAAATATTTAAATATATGCAGAGCGCCAAACAAATAAATAAACGGACCACCCAGAATAACTTTTGATGAGATCTTCACGTTCTAGAACTTAATCTTAGAGGTTCAAAGTGATTATTTAAAATACGCTAATTAATTAGTTCATACGATATTTAAAGTTACGAAATCCGACACAAAAAGGTATTCTTTTCTATATAAATCGATCTTTTTCAGATGAATCCGAATTTCTGATCCAAAAATTAAGGGAGTAGCTGCAATCTAGGAAACATGGTCCCCATAGTTTGGTCAGAGAGTGGTTCTAAGTTTAAATCCCTTTATTTTAATTTTATTTCTTGTGCATTTCGCCGTAACTCGAAAACTTTTTAAGCTAATTGAAAAAAAATTTGAACGCAGCTAAAAAATTAGTTTATCCGAAGTTAATTGCATGCTAAAAAGTATATTTCAATATATATTTATTGTTTTTTTTTATTATACTATTTAATTAGTGTCAAACAACTTTTGTCATGTACAATTTTCGCCATCATTTTAAAGAACATAATTTTACATGGCAAAATGTAAAATTTGAGCGAAATTGGTCGAAGAGTAGTTGAGAAATTGAATTTTAAAAAAGTCGATATTTTAAAATCCGACATATTTTCCAGATTTTGTCTACCGTCTATAATTTGAAGGTCGAATAAAAAAGATATATTCAGAGTGACACTTTGTGTTTTATTTCGTTACCTAAAGTATAGTCTGTAATTGGCATATCTGAAACCCACTCCTCTCCTCGAACCATTAAGATTCAGTTTTAGATCTTAAAAGATCCGATCATTAGATCAAAAAATATTCAGGTGCTCCTTTTATTTTTTTGAGCTCTGTAAATAAATAATATTTTTGACTTAAACAAGGGTCTCAATATTAGGAAAAGGAAAAATCTTTCATGTGGGCTTACAAAAATCAAATACACCGAAGAGCCATTACATTATGACCACTCTTCATCTATAACAATGGGCTCGCCCAGGTTTTCATGGCTTCTAGCCCAGGAACAATGTTTTTATGGGGCACATTAGGACCCATAATCCTCATAGAACAATCCCTGACGTCTGTAAGCTATTTAAACATAGTTGCAGACCAGGTTCACCAATTTATGGCAACAGTTTTTTCTGCGGGGGATGGTGTTTACCAACAGGATAATGCACCATGTCATAAGGGTCGAATCGTCGAGGAACATTCCAGTGACTTTCAAGTCATGTCTTGGCCCCCAAATTCACCTGACTTTAATCCAATAGAGCATTTGGGGTCCTACTTGGAAAACCAAATTCGTGCTGCCACGCTACCCCCTCGTAATGTGAGGGAATTGCAGGACCAGTTGGTGAGCGCTTGGTACCAGATACCTCAGAATACCTATCAGCACCTTGTGGAATCAATGCCTCGGCGGGTGCTGTCAGTTTTGAGAGCTAAAGGTGGTCCTACATGTTATTAGCAGGGTGGTCATAATGTAATGGCTCTTCGGTGTATAACTGGTAGGCAGCTAAAGTCCATTTTTTTTTACCAATTCAGTAAATAATGAAATTTAATCACCAAGTCGAATAAATGCTAAGACTGATTTTAACTTTTTAACGTAAAAACTCATTTGCTTGGTTACACTTCTTTTAGTTCTTGAAAAGTGCCATTTAACAATGAATTTTGCTTGAGAATGTATTATTTGCTGTTCAAATCCGTTTATTTTTTTAACTAAAAGAAAGAAAAAAATCAGTTAATGTTAGTTTCGTTTTGGTGAAAAAAAACCTTACAATTGAAATTCATTGTTTTATCTTTGCATACAATAAAATAAAGAATTTATTTGTGCGTGTGTATGTATATCTGTATTTGTAATTGCGGGTAAGATTACGAAACCATATTTTGTGCTTTTTACGAAGCTCGATTTTTGATTTTTAAATTCAGAGACATTTAAGAAATGGAATTTTCTCATTGACTTTAGCGGAAGCCTTTGTTATAGTAAGCTATAGACGATTCAGTTTTGTCATATATTTTAAAGATAACACCAGTAGTGTTTGTTAGCTTATAGATCTAATCAAAAAAAACTTGTTTATCGCGCGTTCTGCAATACTTATTTTTCTATTCGTTATGCCAGGTTATCTGAAAGATGAACGTGATCTTGCTTGCATCAGCAGACTACGTCACCTGATTAATATTTTCATGGTTATCTGAAACTACGAGTTTATTTTATTTATAGTTATACTCTTAAAACGGGTTTTAACAAAAATAAATAATTAAAAATCAATGGTAATTGAAATAAAAGGCTAAATTAAGGGAAAAATAGTACAAATTCGTTGAAGAGAAAGTACAATACCGGAATTATTATGGACGTCAATGATAATTAATTTTGGTAATCGTTACAATTTGAAATAAAAAAATAAGTCATAGGAAAAACTAATCAGAAAATGGTACTAATTCGTTTATAAAAATCGGTTAAATAATATTGATGTCAATGATGCTTACTTATTTTTGGAAATATGTACTAATTGAAATTTAAAAAAATTAGCTATGTACTAAAAATGTAAATTGATGGAGAAAATGTATTCATTCGTTACGGGATACCATAAAATTCTGCCATAACATTTATTGACACCAGTACTTTGCAGTTTTATAAGATGTAAGTACAGGACAAAGTAGCTTGACTTTGGTAAATTTTCACTATCATGAGTTACCAGTATTATGCCAGATAATACTGAAGCCATTGTTTTCAATAGGCAATAGACGATTGAGTTTCTCAAATATTTTAAAGACTTCATCAGTTATGTTTTTTATGTTATGCCTTTAATCAAAAAAGATGTTATTTGCGTGTTCTGTTATTATTAAATATATTTTATTAGTTATGCAAGGTTAACTGATTGATTAACGTAATGATGGTAGCATAAGCAAACTACATCGCAAATTTAATATTTCTAAGGTTATTTGAAACCATCGTGTTTATATTTGTTACCATTTTGAAACGTCTTTTTATAATGGTGCGACGGTAATTGAAATGAAAAATATCAGTTTTGTACTACAAAACAAAATGGAGATATGGATCTATTAGGGGTACTATAAAAGATCGTCTACAAGGACAATCTACGATCGTCTACTAGATGGGCTGCTAAAAATGTGTTTTATTTAACCTAATATGTTGGAGTTGCCAAGAAAAGCAGCAAATCTATACATAAAATTAAATTTAAAATTTGAGTGTCTGTTTGTGTGTCTCTATGCCGTATTTTGGGTATACGGTGAGCAGCTGTAAAAATACGAGATTAAAAATGTATCTAAATAAGTAAGATTATAAGCTTAATTACGAAGCCCGATTTTTGATTTTTTAAAATTACATTTTAAATACAGAGACTTTTAAGAACAAAATTTTCTCATAGACTTAGTGGAAGCCAGTGTTTTAAAATAAGCTGTGGAGGATTTAGTTTCTTCAAATATTTTAAAGATAAATTATAGCTTATTGCTCTAATCATAAAAAAGTTGTTTATTGAGCTTCCAGTTATACTTACTTATATTTTAATTGTTATGACAGGTTATCTGTGTGATTAATGTGAATAAGCAAACTACACCACCAAATTATTATTTCTAAGATTATTTGAAAACAAGCGTTTATTTTGTTTATAATTATGCTTTTAAACCGTGATTTTACAAGACTAAACAATTTAAAATTGAGGCTAATTGAAATAAAAGCTTAAGTTTTGTACTAAAATACAAAATTATTGGAAACATGGAACTAATTCACTGAGGAATAAACATAAAAAGCACTAATTTAATTATGGACGCCAAGAATAACTAATTTTGGCAAATTACTAATTAAAGTACAATAATAAATGTACTAAAAGGCAAAAAAAAAACAGTAGAAATGTCGTTTAAGCGAGCATAAAAAAATTAGCAAACTATTATTGATGTCAAAGATGCTGAATTAATTTTTATAATAAATAATGACATAAAGATATGCTATGTACAGAAAATGTATTTATTTATTACGAGGCACCGTCGGCATGCTATTATTGACATCAATGATACCTATGTTTGGCAATGGTCACTACTGGTATTATGGTAATAGTTGAAGTTTTGATAGATACCAAATATACTTTTATATAGGTACAATGTATTTTAGAGTGCAGATTACAGCAGTGCAGATTTCATTTGGTGCAGATTACAGCTGCAACAATACTGTACATTTTTATAATAGATTTATTATGTGAATAGATATGTCAGATGATGCTGAATAAAGTTAGCCTTTATTTTGAGAGGATTAACTGCTAAAAATCAGCTTTGCTTAAGCTAATAATGTAAACGAAATAAGAGTCAACAAATAATTATAAATAAAAAAAAGCATTGTAATTATTTTAACTTCGTTGTTTACGTCGGTATTTGTGGGAAAATTTTTTGAACTATTTTGCAGTGTTGTTCATTACAGATTTATTGATGCTTTTTTTTTCACCCCATACTGGTAATTAATAAATAAAAGAAGTGCGCAGTTTGATTTTGGGAAGGTTGATAATTTTATTTTTTATCAAGACGCCATTGATATTACTGGCGTATGTTTTTTTTTAATGTTAGCATATGTTGTACTAAACATTTTAATAACAAATTGATCACAATACCATAAGATCAAGCAAGAAATTAAACGAGGCAGAAATTAAAATCCCCTCACACTTGAACAATAACTGTTTTTATGCTTACAAATTGGTTTACTTTTTGATTTTAAATCTCGAAATATTTGAAATTCTACTTCTTTAAAAGCCAAACCAGCTGGTCCCCGACTAATATTTTATAAAGTTTAAAAACAAGTATTTTAAAACATCAAAATAAATCTCATCCTCAATTTAAGAAGAGCACTTTTCACTATTGACAATTTGAGACAAATTTAACTTTTTTTCCCTAGTGCAGACACGTTAATTGAACTTTTTCCATTAAAATAATTACGCTTTCTTTTTGTTAAGAACTTTAGGTCCTTATTTTCAATTTATGAAAGCATATAACTATACTTTTACTCACGTTTTAATTAGATTTCATAGTTTCCTTTACGGATTTCAGATTTCGACAAGCAAGTGATCTAACAATGATGAAAGAAATACATGGATCAAAAAATATTGAGTATTGTTGCTACATAATGTCTAATATCGACATAGTCCCTAATGACAGTGAGTCAAAATTCTTTTTCAGTAATTTCTATTGAAAATAAAACCACAAGAATAGTTTATTTTAAAGAATCGGACACTGTTTGAGTCCACTTTAGAGCGAAAAAAATAAATTTTAATGTTTACGATTTGATATTTGTTAGTCATAAAAGATTATGCTTATTTAAAATATTGCCTATATTGAATATTGCCTATAATAAATATTGCCTATAATAAATATTGACTATAAGAAATATTACCAATAATAAATATTGCCTATAATAAATATTGACTATAAGAAATATTACCAATAATAAATATTGACTATAATAAATATTCACTATAATAAATATTGACTATAATAAATATTGACTATAATAAATATTGACTATAATAAATATTACCTATAATAGATATTTATTTTAGAATACTTGAGGTGATATTCTCATGAATTAAACTAACGACTTTCTTTTTTAACAATGAATGAGGCTAATTGTTATTCATCTTGTTCATATGTTTAAATCAACATTTAGAGTTGAAACTGATTTTATATTTTTGTGGTATGTAAAATATAAAAAGCTATTTTACACAGCGTTATGACAATATCAGTGAGACAATTCAAGAAAAAGAAGTTAATATTGATATCTTCTTGATCCAGCTTCTTTTTTCAAACTAAAGCTTAGGGCGCTGTTTCCAGTATCGCATGGTCCGCCGGCAATGACTTTAATAATGCGCCCTGTGTTGGTTAAGATTCGTTACCCATTTTAGGTCTAACAAAAATCAAAATATTTTTCCAATTTAAAACATTTTAGAAAATAATTTTTTAAACTTTTTATTTTAGTTTGATGTCTGTAATTTTCTTTGTGAGTTCTTACTTAAAAATTAAGTTTAGTTAAAGTAGTGCCATTAATTTTACTAACATTATTTTTTAAAAAAAGTAATATAAAAAAATTGAACTCAATTCTTACTTAGGTCAACAAAAATGTTTTTATTTTACTTACTTTTTATTAAATAATTAAAAAAATTTCCTAACTAAATGTAATGAATGAATTAATATTTGAAAAAACTGCATTCACTTCAAGTGTCATCATCCACTACAAGTTTGAAAAAAATGTATTTGAACACTTGAGTGGATGAATAAAAAAGTATTTTATTGAACAATTGAACAAGAGTGTGAATTAATAATAGGAATTGAATAATATCAAATTGGATTATTAACATCACGCACTAAATTACATTTTGAGCTCAATAGCTTGTTGAAAAGTAATGGAAATTTCGATGGGCATAAAGATCTTTTGGTCGTTGAAATAGCTAGTAACATTTTGATTATAGCTGAATGTTATAGAAAACGTTTGATACTTATACTGTCATCTCACACAATACTCCAGTTAAAATTTAAACACCCTAACTAGTCGAAAAATGGTAAAAATATTACCTAATGATAATTCTGCTTGTGGTGATCAGGAAAACTTTTTACTTATTAAACTTGTGAAGTTCTCAGACATAGAGCTGCAGTAGAAGTAAGAGTAGCTAGATTACGAGGGTTGCTATTTATATTTCTAGCCCAATAATGAAAAAACAAATATATAGGATCGAAATTGGCTTTATTGTTTTTCAAAATATTCTTTATGATGATCAATACAGTTTTGCATGCGTTTGAACGAATTTTCAAAGCACTTTTTCCAGTTCAATTGAGGTAACTCCAAAACATGCGTTTTGAATGCATCAACAGCTTCTTCGGGAGTCGAAAATCGTTGTCAACGTAGTTTATTTTTGATGTGTGGGAATAAGAAGAAGTCATTGGGTGCCAAATCAGGGCTGTACGGCGGATGACCCATCAGTTCTTCTTTCGCTCCATCAGAAATGCCTTTGTTTGAGTCGATGTGTGAGAGCTCGCATTGTCATGATGAAGAATGATTCACCTGTTCCTCTGCTTTTTTCGAATTTCTCCGATGACTTCTGGCAAACAAATGGTCGTGTACCATTCAGAATTGATCGTCCTGCGTTGCTCTAACGCCACTGTTGCCACATGACCGTTAATGCCGAAGAAACAGGCAATCATTTGTTTCGATGTGCTTCTTCCTCGAACAACTTTTGTTGGTTTTGCCTCGTCTTGGAAGACCCATACAGTTGATTGCTGTTTTGTTTCCGGCTCATATGCATAGATCTATGATTCGTCACCTGTGTAGATGTTATACACAGCCTTTGATGTGCCTTGAACGTATTTTTCCAACATTTCCTTGCACCATTCGACACGAGCCTTTTTTTGAGCGTTTGTCAGATTATGCGGGATCCAAGCGAACAAATTTTTTTTACGCTCAAATGTTCATGCAATATTTTATTGATGCTAGTCATACTAATATCCAAAGACTCCTCTATCTCACGGTATGTCACATGACGATCTTGCTTTATCAGTTCACGCACAGCATCGATCTTTTCTGGCACAACAACGGATTTTGGACGACCTGCACGGGATTCGTCCTGGATCGAACATCGACCACGATTAAATTCGTTATACCAATTTTTTACAGTGCTGTAGGATGGCGCTTTATCGCTGAATAAAGAATTAAGTTCATCGAAGCACTCTTGTCTTGACAATCCACGTCGAAAGTTATGAAAAATAATGGCACGAAAATGTTCACGATTCAATTTACTGTCAACAGCACAAATGAAGCTATAATGGTAAATTGTCTGCTGAATTTATGTTGAAAAATATCAAACTTTCGATTGAAATCGTCTGCGGTGGCCTAGCAACACTTACTGTTGCCAAGGCTAGAAATATAAATAGCAACCCTCGTATAAGGAACGCTTACATTTTAAAATTCTTTTCTTTGGAGGTAATTTTAAGAGGTGAGCACCCTCAAGCTATGCTTCTATTAAACCACGTTTCCTTACATTGTGAATTTCTCAAATCGAGTCTTTCCCTTGTTAATCAATCCTGTTTAAGCAACATTTTACAAAAAAAAAAAATAGACTTGACTAAATGATTTGCTGTAGTAACTGAATGTAAATGGTTTTAAATATACATTTTCCTCTTAAGTTATATTTTTAACTACAAGATGGTCCTTTTTTACTTTCTTCTTTGAAACTATGTTGGTAGCTCTGCTATGTGAATACAATTTATTATAAACGATTTGATTCCTATGAATACATTAAATAATTAAAATTCAAGACTATGAAAGATTACTTCAATGTTTTATTTTAAACTTTATTAAGTTTACAAATGATAACAAAGGTGCTGAGAAGTTTCACGACTGCTATAATACATCGCAATAGACTACACATTTCAAAGTATTTTTCAAAACAATCGTTGCTGTAAATATGTTTTTTACTTTCAATGTTTAAATATATCTTGTTTGAGTAAATTGCTATGCATAAGGAACAAACTATTTTTCTTAAATGAATGAGTATTAATAAATGCAATTCAATATTATGATTTGCCATTATGAATAGAATTTAATTTTCTTCATTTTTCCTAACTAGAATCAGAAGATAAACTTCAGTATTTATGTGTCTAACATTCATGAAATGAATCAATATAAAGTAACTAAAAAGTATTGGTAAGTTTTAATTTAACTTTAAAAAGACTTTTTGAAGGGCGTTCTTTTTGTACTGATGTTGATAGGTAAGTTCACACTTGTAAGGTAAGACATTTATTTATCCTGAGTTATGCTTGGTGCGATACTGGAAGTACACGCACATTTATTGCTGGAATGAGGTAAAGTGGCTTTAATGCATTTTTTTCTTTGGATATGAAACAGAATTAATTTATTTCGGGTTTTTCTTTTTTCCGACGACTAGCACATTTTCGTTCCAGCGTGCCGCTCGCAACATACGTTCGAGATTTGCCCGCTTTTACATGCGGCGAATTTTGTTCATTCCGTTTTAACAACATTCGACATCGAACGCTTTTATCCATTATTCTAATTTTTTTCATCGGATTTTTGACGTATTTCCTTTTTCTTTTTATTCGAATTACAAGCGACGAATTTCATTTTATTTTATTTCCGTTTTCAAATTCTAATTATTATATCTATTAATTTTTATATTAGTATTAGATCTCTGTTTGTTCGAGTTATGTTTCCTTTATTCATTTCTTTTTTATTTTATTTTTTTATTTTACTTTCTCCATACTTCATGATTCTCCAGTCCAATTGATCCAAATCTTTAATCCAATTTTTCCACCCTTTTCTCTATTCTTCTTTTCACTCTGTTTTCTAGTGTTTTTCAAATAGATGAATTTTTTAAGACGTTTTTCACTTTTATGTTAGTTTGTGGTTGGGTTTCATGCAGATGTGTGTTTGGTTTTCACTTCCAATGCGTGTTGGCTTTTCATTTACAATCTCTGTTCGTTTTTTTTTCAATGGTTAATTTATTTATTTTTTTGGATAATTTTTCTCTCCAATGTTTCTTTTCCCAATTTTTTTTTTTTTAGCTTTATGAATGGGTGTTTTGTTTTTCTAATTGGTATACCACTTTTTCCTAATGTTTCTTCGATTTCGTTCCAGTGTGTGTGATCTTGTTTATGTTTTTAATGGTAGCATTTTTCTTTCTGTGCATCGAATGAAATTTGTGTTCGTTGTTTTTGTTCCTTTTTGTTTATATTATCTTGTTTATGCTTGATTTTCATCTTTCACTGGGTTCACTTTTATAATATTTCCATTATTTAATAAAAAAGTATGTATATTTTTACAATTTTTTTCAACCTTTTTATTTATTTATTTATTTTTTACAATTTCTTAAAGTGTTTTTAATGTGTTTGATAGATATTTCGAGGAATTTTTTTTAATGTTCTGCTATTCAGATTTTTTTTTCTTGGTTTGATCCGATGTAAATTAGTTTTCCACCCCATGTTTTTTTTATCTCTGTGTTTATTAGTTTAGTGATTGTTAAGTCGTTTTCCTTGTACTGTGTGCTTTTAATGTCGTTAACTTAATTTCTTTTCAGATTTTATTAATTTTTTCAGATTTTTTAAATTTTTTGGTTTTTTGGGACTTTAAATTATTTGATATCAATGTTGTCTCTAGTTTATTATAATGTAATGTAATTTAGGTTTGTAGGATATGTTTCTTCACAGTAGTCTGATAAATAGGAAACAACCTGACAAAATTGGATCTAGTTCGTTATTTGGAATCTGTGTGACTGAGATTAATTCCAGAATGATTTTGAACCTCCTAATATGAGTTTAGATACTAAAGAAAGATGCTTTCTGCTTATTCTGTAAGTAAAGTTTAATTTTAATCCATTTTGTCAATTATTTCATATCCTGCAGTTAAATTTAAACCCTGAAAACATATTTCACGATACAGTTAATAAACAACTTCAAACTAAAAAGTAACCCAGAAAAATGAATACCTAATATACACTATATTTTATACAATTTCCTTGAATAGAAAAATAAGCACTTTTATGACATAATTAGATTTAAAATTTTAAATAAAACTGATAGTTTCCTTCTTTACGTATTTTGTCAAACAAAATTTTCGACAAAAATTTTTGTTAGCCATCACAGTTAAAAAACGGTTATAAGCGAATCAAATTTTAGCTGAGTTCTGACCTACGAAACACAAGATTGTTTTTTTTATTTTTTTATTCAAAAGTAGGCGCTATAGTAGAAAATCGTTTGCTCATGCGACAAGAAGTTTAAAAGCAAGTTTTAATCAACGTATGATCCAGAAATACAAAAGTTTCAATAAAATTTCTCTCTCAAAATAAAATTCTGGTGGCAGCGGTCAACTGGTTGGATCCGGAAAGATAAAGTACAGGGTTGTGTGCCGGTGTTATTTTTATTGAACCACCTTACGTTAGATCAAAAAATAAATTGTCGTTAGTAGGACTGGGCGATATTAGAAATTATATATCGTGATATATCGTCAGTTTTGCATCGCGATATAGCGATGTATCGCGATATAGTATTTTTGAATTTCATTTACTTTAAGGCACAGAAAGTCAGATTTTTATCAAGATTTCATACGCATATTGATTTAAATCAATTTATAAATTTGAAAATATATATGTTTTGCTAAAGAAAGATATTAAATAAATTGACTAAGATGTACAAATCTTGCTTAAAATATTTATTGAAAAAATGTGTGTAGATACAGAATGAAATATTTGCACTTCTTTATCGTTTATAAGGTATAAGCAGTCTTAATTTAAGTTAACCCCTAAAACACCCTTAATGAAAAAAAATATTGTTATTAAACAAAAGCTGATTTTAAAATTTCAAAATATATTTTAATTAAAATAAAAGTTAGATTGACTAAAAGCCGAAGTTTAAAATTAAAAATGTTCAAATTTTTAACTAAAAAGTAAACATAAGAATTGTAATAATTTCTTAAAATTTTCGTTCTCTGAAAGATTTCTCAGTTTAAAAATAAAAAGGGAATTTTATAAAGATATCTAGCTGAAATTATTGAAAGAAAATTTAAAAAATTAAAAAAAAGGTTTGTTAAGAAATTCATTATACACTTAAAACAAAGTGTTAAAAATATTTTTTTTTTTAAAAAAAAGAAACTTTTTTTAACAAATCAATATTTGCTTGTACTATTATGCGTAAATAATTACAGAATTATTAAGTTCGATCGTAATGTTCAAATTCTTAATGAAGAAATAAACACAAGTTTTGTTATATTTTCTAAAAATGATCACGCAAATAACAAAAGATTTCTTAGTTTAAAAATAAAAAAAATAAATAAAAGTGAAATTTATCAATATATTTACCTAACAGCATAGGAACAAAATTTAAAAAATAAGTTCGTTAAAAAATTATTTGTATGCTTAAAACAAAGAGCTAAATAAATTTTAGAAAAAAAATGCTTCTTAAACACTATTTTTATTATTATTTCATATGAATAATTAAATTAAATTAAATAATGAACGAACGAAAAACAAAGTAAGGCAAAGTTTCTTAATTAAATTCTTAAAAATAAAAACAAAAGAATTGTGATATTCGGTAATATATTTAGCTAATTAACTAATAATATAAAACGAAAATTAAAAAAAAATAATGATTTTACTCTCTAATAAAACGAAGTAGTAATTGATAAAAAAAAAAGAAATGAATAAAATTCGCAAGCTTTTCAAATTCTTTTGAACAAATAAAGTTTATTGACTTATGTCCAAAAAATAAGTTTTGTTTTAACTTTATTTCTAAAAATAAAAACAACTCAAGATTTATAAATTTAAAATCAGTAATAGAAGCCCATTAAATTATTAGAAGTTTTATCCGAAAGGTTTTTAATAAATTAAAAGAAAGTAAAAAAATAACCTAACAAATTTATTTACTTTGTAATTTAATTCCTTATGGGTGCCTTAAATTAGATTTCCGATAATTTTCACATTTAAAAATATAAAAAAAGTTTTGTCAGAAAATAAATAAAAAACTTACCTAATTAATGAAGAAACTTTTCTTTATAAATTCTTTTCAATAATAGATTGCGTTCAGAACAAGGTTACGACGGCGATCACGAAGTTAATCCCATTGAAAATAATCTACAAGAAACGATTTCAAATCGCGAAGGTGCGAAAACGAACATGTGATATAACGATATAAGGTCTCAAAAGTGATTCTGATTCTACCGCTCATCAGTCAAGGCCGTCTCAACATAACGAAACAATATCGTCTTCCACAGCGCGAGTTGGCATCGGAACGTAAGAGAAAGTCCTTGCGTGTATCGCTATATCGTTATATCGTCTTCTTCACTCGACGGCTTAAATTTAAATTCTTAAATTCTGATGCATCGCTTGGAATGAAAGTTGCTGTATCGGTTTGCCGATATAGGTGTTAAATCGATATGTCACGATATATCGATTTATAGCCCAGTCCTAGTCGTTAGATAAGGTCAAAAAATAGTTTTCACTTATTTATGACCAAACAACCACGTGTTTTAATTTTACACCAAACATTAACCGTTAAATACGGAATTGTTAGCCTGTCAAAACTTTTTATGTTCTCAACTGCTAAAAAAGTTACAGTCTAAACATTTTGTACCTAACTTCTACAAATTGATTTTATTTTACAACCGTCGTTAAACAGGTAACCCAATTTTTCGGGCTTAAGACTAGGGGAGAGTGTGGTCAATTGTAACAGAGCAAAAATTTCGAGTGTCTGATTCTAGATTTGGTTCCTAGGTGGCGCACAAGGTGTATTTAATAAATCTACATGTACACCCCTGCTGGCAACCATTTTTATGTACTTTTGAAAGAGTTACATCACAAAAGATATTTTCACACTACGCAAGTACTTTTTTTGGTATTAGAATATTATATTGTAACAAAGTAATTTTGTTTAAACAAATAAAAATTATTAACCGAATATGTAAGTGGACACCTTAATTAACATTTCAATAAAAAAAATTAGTTTTGTTGATTAACTAGCATTGTTTTTGCCAAATGAAGCTGAAATGGCGTCTTGGAGACGATTGTAACAAGAAGTAAAGGGACGATTGTAACAGCTGAAAATTAATAATTTTACGTTTACAAATCATTACTTAACTCTTTAAGAACCACCAATAGTTTCCTATATCATTTATATTATGTTGCATTAGCATTATTTTATTTGTCACCTT
The DNA here is from genome assembly GCF_982258835.1 of Parasteatoda tepidariorum. Taxonomy (NCBI): domain Eukaryota; kingdom Metazoa; phylum Arthropoda; class Arachnida; order Araneae; family Theridiidae; genus Parasteatoda; species Parasteatoda tepidariorum. The sequence goes on along the minus strand of NC_141756.1, from coordinate 131,290,279 downwards.
TCACAGCATAAATTAAAATTTTTAACCCCTTAAAGTTAAAAGTTTAACCCTTTAGGTCTCTGCTCATTATTATTTTTACTCCTAAAATATTATTACTATTTTGACCAATAAAGAAATATATCACAACTATGATAATATGTATAATTAACTATGTTTAAGTTGAATTTATGAACTGTTACAATTGACTCCGTAAGTGAGGACGATTGTAACAAGTTCACGACTGTCAAAAATTGTTAATAACTAATATAATAACATTTAAAATAAGGTATTTATTTTTTTTTCTAGTAGAGGATAGTCTACTTTACTCGAGTAAAGTTAATTGACAGATGATCGTCTGTCAATTAACAAAGTTGGTTAAAAATAGTTAAGTAAAAAATGTTACAATTGACCCCACTCTCTCCTACTAATGTTGAACTCCGTAACCTTGTCATTTTGAACCCAATTCAGAAGACAAGAGAATTCCCGGATTAAGTACTGTGAGAAATTTGCCTTCATGGAGGTCATTTTGATGCAACTAACCCGCGCTTGCATTATATGGAGAGGAAAACCTCGAAAACTTCTCATGGTTAGCTTGGCGGCCAGGTAACTCTCACCCATGATCCATCTACCACTGAGGATATTTTACGTCAGCACTGTGGTTCGTGCAAGCCGGAATTCGTATAGACCAGCCATAGCTGGAATTTGAACCTGGTCACCTCATTGGAAGGCAAACGCTTTAGGCCCGAGCCAGTGATAAATTAATCAGTTTGGTTAGCTAAGAGTTTGAATCGAAGTAACATTTTAAATTATTCTGCGATACTTTAGCTTAGCGGTTTACAATATTTTTGATCTGTGAAAACCCTTAATGATCAAACTTCTTTTACCGGGTTCGAATCCCAGCCTTGACTGGTCGATACAAATTCCGCACCCGGCTCGCACCGACCACAGTACTGACCTAAATTATCCGCAGTGGTAAATGAATCATGGGTTGAAGTCCCTTTGCCGTCAGGCTAACCATCGGAGGTTTTCGTGGTCTTCCTCTCTATTTAACGCAAATGCGTGTTAGTTCTATCAAAAAGTCCTCCACAAAGACAAACTTCTCCCAATACTTGACTCAGGAGTTCCATTGTCTTCTGAATTTGGTTCAAAATTACAAGGCTACGGAATATTAGTAGTCGTAAGCTCAAAAACATTGGATCGACTGTTCGACGCCAGTTATAAAATGAAAATAAAATTAAGTTCATTAGCAGTTGTGAATATGAAACCAAAGGAGGACTAATTATTAAAAACTATTAAAAGTCAATTATAAATTTATTAACCAATAAAGGACTATTTTATTTTCAAAATATTTAAAAAGAGGAATGAATGTTTTTCATATCTTTAAAATTGAAAAATGCGATTTCGTATATTAAATTGGGTTTGATGTTCGAAAGTTAAATTCACAATCCTTAAGCTGAATCTTGATAAGATATTTTTTTCATCCTATATACATAAGGTAAAAATGAATGAAATAAGCCGAAGTTTGCCTTTTGTTGAAATGAAAGCTATAAAGAACTTATATGAATGTTGAAAATAGCTGTTTGAAGCACATTTCTTTACTAACGAATAAGTTATTTCCTTTTGATGTGAACATCGCTGTTGGAAAATACTAAAGAAATTTTATATAAACTGTGTGTCTTTTCAACAATTTATTCAATACATTATAGGAAAAATTGTTTTTTTCTGAAAAAAGTATTTACCATTTATCTTTCTTTGGCTTTAGTATAATTCCTTAATTTCGCTTTAAATTATTTCTTAATGACATCCGAAATATCAAGAAAATAAAGATTTAGTGATTGGATCTAAGTATAACTTGTAGGTCTCAAAAATGTTTAAAGAAAACTTTAAAAAAAGTCCTAGGTCTTAGACCTCTAGCTTTTTCATGGAACTCCATTTGAGAGCACACAAGTCTGCATATCTTGCGTCTTTTCGTGTCTACCATTAATAACAAGTCGTATGCATGCTTTGTGATGGAAAGAAAAACTAAAAAGCAATACATATGCTTAATGGTTTTTTAATTTATTCTTTATGCTCAGTATTTATATTAAAGAACTAATCAAGAACAAGTCTTATCAAAGCATTTTAAAAACTTAAGACATCTCTTCTTTGTTATTCATTTGCTTCCCAGTAGTCTTTCACACCATGCACACATTCGTTTTGTAAATTAAAAGTGTTGTGAATTAATTAATAAATTTTTATTAAATTTTATTATTTGAAATGCTTATTAGAACATTTGTTTATATTTATTGTTTTCTCTGCATTTTTTGCAGGACAATTTGTTGCCGTTATTCTTTAGATCGGAAAGATTGCGCTGCATAATAGATGATTGCGCTGCATAATATGGTGCTACATAGTTCTGGTAAGAATTTTATTCTCTTTTTCCATAAATTACAATTTCTAGTTGCAGTAGAATTTGTATTTCTTTTTGTTTTTAAAAACACTTTGTGCCCAACGTTGCGATCAGTTTCTTTTTCGAAAATTAGATTCTTTCACACTACGTCGATTTTCACCACGAACGCAAAAAGCTTGGTTTTCACAATCCATTTAGTCAGTCCGTAGCGTGTATGGAATTGCCTATTATTTTACATGTTTAATGAAGAACAGGGCCGATGGCAGAATCGTTATATGGTCCTCGCAGAAAAGATTTTTCTTTTGAGGAATAAAATATTTTCGTTTTCTTTCCTTCATAAATTTTTGAAGGATTATTTTTTCGCTGCAGATATTCAAAAGATGCCTTTCTCGTGAATCAGATGGGATAGAAATGCTCATGATTTTTCTGTTCTCATTTGAGAATTTAAAAAAATCGATAATGACATCGATAATGATAATGTCATCGATAATGACTGGCTTCAGGTAGAATTTCAAATAAAGTGATTATAAAATAAAATAAAAAAAATCCGAATTTGTGAAAGTTTAAAAGATAGTTCGCTCTAGAGAAATCATGTTCTTTCTTTATTTTTTTTTTAAAACATCATGTTAATCCCCACTCACAGTCATATTTTATTAAGTTACAAATTCAGATTTGTAGTAAACGAATTAATTAATGCGGTACATTTGTCCCTCTTAGTGTTATTATTCTTTTTAATTTCGTTGAAATAAAATTTATCCAATATTTTTAATATATTGCTCACACGAAAATTCTAAATCACCCATTTGACTTTATCATCGCTCACAACTCGCACCGATTCTTTCATAAATATGTTTTGATCACTCTTTTCGACATTATAGCTACGAATTTCTACTTTTCTTTAAAAATTTCGATGTTTCTTACAGCTTAGTTATTATGATATTCTAGTTTTTCATTTTTAGTATTGATGTTATTACAGCACGTGAAGTTCGAATAGCAGATCCTAGAAATCACTCTGACACACTCGGTTTGCGCCGATATTCGTTAATCCATGCAGTCTTTCAATCATTCATTCATTGCTACGAATTTTCACGTCATTTTAAAAGAAAATCTAGATGTTTTTTTTTAATGCACTTATTTACTTATCCGCATATTATAACCCTTATTTACTTTTGCAAGTTTTATTGCACTTATTTCATTGTGTTTTTTGGGCAGTTATTGCTAATAAAGCCCTGAATAACCAGCTGATTCAGAGTTTAATTGCTACCATTTTACTTGGGGTTTTAAAAATTCCGTTTACTCATCAGTTAATATTATTTCTACACTTCCCCTTTTAAATAATCACTTCTCAATTGACGCTTATAGTATCGTAAATCCACATGGCGTTTCGATTTTATAATAGTCTTTGTACAGCCGACCCAATTTTCGGCTTTACAATGACCCATGTTCAACTCCGTTGACCTGTAATTTATCACCCTATCCAGAAGACAAGGGAACTCCTGGATTAAGTCTTGAGAGAAATCTGCCTTCATGGAGGACTTTTTGATGGAACTAACTCGCATTAGCGTTACAGGGAGATGAAAACCTCCCACGGTTAGCCCGACGGCAAGGGGACTCCAACCCATGATCCGTCTACCACTGAGGATATTTTTCGTCGGCACTGTGGTCGGTGCAAGCCGGATGCGGTTTCGCCTCGACCCGTCATCGCCGGGATTCGAACCCGGTTCACCTCATTGGAAAGCGACCGCTCTATCCATAGCTTATAAATTTTCATATCGTACCATTTCTTTTTGTTTCATTTACAACTCCATATTTTATGTACTTATTCATCCCTATATCAGTTTTAGGAGTAACATATTTTAATTAATAACCACTTCTGCGCAATATTTTTTCCAGACTTAACATATTTTAAATTAATAACATTTGCACAATGCTTGTTTCCGGCAGCAAAATCATAACATTAACCTTTATTTTATGACTAGTGATAATACTCATTCTCAGTACGGGATGAATAAAAAAAATCAATTAATCAGCAATGAACATCACTACGAAATCTTTCACAAAACTGAAAGGAATATACCCACGCAATTAAAACAGCTATATTAATTGTTATCCTTCTCGGTGTACTACTACTAGTAAAAATATTTTCTAAAACTACGGGAAATACGCTTTAAAATTCTTTATTAAAACTGTGCGAATTATCATAATACCATCGGTAGTGCGTAATATCAAAATTTAACGTCACATGCATATAACGATTTTCTTGATTCCTCCTAACGAATGAGTACCTTTCAACAACGGAACATATTACACATATCGGCTTCTGGAAATATACCTAACAGCGAAATAAAATTCACACTGTATGTCAGATTGTTTTTACTTGCCTACCTTTAATAATCTATCACACACATGAGGAAAGATAAAACAAAAAGCAATACTTATGTTTAATAATTTATAATTTATTTTTAACGATCAGTGTTTGTCTTAAAATAAATAAATAATTAAGCTAGGCAATCACATTCCACCTGTTCCAAAACACATTAAAAATTTTAACCATCTCTTATGCAGCGTTATGGAAAGAACACCACTCGCCATTCGTCTGGTGCAGAGGCGGTGAGGAGGTTTAACTATTTCAATTAAAAGTGTTGGGTCAATATATGAGACAGGTGTGAAGAGAGAAAGGAAATCAGGGGAGAAAAAAGTGCCCTCTTGTGATAAACTATCCGTGCTATTTTCTGGTTTTCATTATTTCCATTATTACTATTTTCTGGTTTCCCGCTATTTTCTGGTTATTCCACTATTAACTAAGCAAAGCTTTGGACCAATGAATAAGCGTTATGTGATGGAATGTTTTTTGTTGCTTCTGTTTGTTGCTTTGTTATACTGACAAACTTTGTACAGAAAGTATAATTTTGATTATCTATATATCTAAATAATTACGTATTTATACTTATGCGTTTTGTTTTCATATTTATTATTATTTATGAATTTATATTTATGTATGTATAATTTGCATCATCTCTGACGATAATTACTCGGGTAATGTGTCCACTTAATAATACTTACTTTTATTTCTAGGCTACAAGGACCAGAAGGCATACCACCTCAGCGATCCTCACCTCGCGATGAAGTGCCTCTTTGGCCTCAGGCACCCCTGCCAACTGACACGACTCCATAGCAGGAGACGACTATAGACTTTGTCCTAAGGGAAGTTCTTTAAATAAACAAACCATAAAGTTGCTCTCTCGTTTCTCCCTATTCCCGTGATCTTTTGCATCGTGCACACATTCGTTTTGTAAAATATAAGTATTGCTATTTTTTTAATAAATTTTTATTGAAATTTATTATTTGGAATTCCTAATAACACATTTGTTCTCTTATTATTTTCTTTTCAGTTTTTGCAGAACAAGTTTTGACCTTTTTTTTCTGATAGGAAAGAGTGATTACGTTGATTGAGCGATTGCGATTGTGATAAACCATAATTCAGGTACGAATTTTATTCTCATATTCCCTCAATGATCACCTGTTTCGCCTAAAAAATTAAATTCAATTTTCACTTCTCAATAAAATTTAAGAACAATCTTTTTTCATTTTCTTTAATATAAGAAGAGCTTTATTGCCCAAATAGTTATTCGAAAAAAATCTCTAAGAAAATTGCGTTGCTTTTATGTCCTTTTCTAAAAGTTCCTCCAGTGACACCTTAGAAACAGAACAATTTTCTGACAATTTTTAAAATGTTTTAAATCGCAATAAAAATTATAGGAGATTGTTAACTTTCATTTAACCAAAAATACTCGTTTACTTGACCGCTAAAAAAATGCCCACGAGATTTCGCTGATTTTTGACAAAATAACCTAAAGTTTGAATTTAATACAAAATTTAAAAAATTGATATCCCAATAAATGTTTCGTTATTTCTCCAGGAAATAAGATATAATATTTAAAAACTATAATAAATATATTAAAAGATATAATAATAATATTCCAAATTAATTTTACCTAGTTTTCGACGGAAGAAAAAACAAAATTAAATTTCGCTTACAAATATAAGCCCAGCTTACGACTCTGTTAACCCATATAAGATATACTTTTGCCATTAGTCAAAAAAGTTTTAGATTGAAAAAAATTTAGCTATGTTTTGATTTAGAAAACACTTTATTCTTACTTCCAAAAAATAGCCCGGAATGGGAAATTATTAACGTATATTAATTTGCCTAAAATTTATGTTATCCCATCCGCAAAATGATCTTACCTAACAAGAGCAAACTATAAAACTTTTTGTCCTTGAAATGACGAATTTGAATTTTGCCTTCAAATGATAGTCCCCATGGTAGTAAACCTTTATCCGTGTCTTTAAAATGTTCGTCCATTGTAAGCATACGTTAGTAGGGTAGCAATAAAAGTTGGCCTTTTCTTAAGTAGTCAAAAGAGTTTTTTTTTTAAAAAAAAACACTCCTTTATTTAAAAGCAAAATTTTATTGACTTTTTTAATGTTTTACCTTATTGTTTTTTACTAATGCGTATAAACATAATTAAGCAAAGCAAATCACAGTCCGTCTTTTCAAAACAAATGAAAGACTTACTTAAACCATCTCTTATACAGTCTGTCTATGGAAGGAACTCCACCCGCCATTCGTCTGGAGCAGAGACGATGACAAAGTTAAACTATTTCAAGTAAGAGTGTTGTGTCAATATTTAAGATAGGTTTGGTGAAAGAAAGGGAATCAGGGAAGAAAAAAAGCACCCTCTTGTGATAAACTATTTCTGCTATTTTTCTAGTTTCCACAGCATTAGACTGCTTTAGACTTTGTCCTAAGGGGAGTTCTTTAAATAGACAAACTATAAGTTGATGTTTCGTTTCTACCTTTTCCCGTGATCTTTTGACCAGTGCACACATTCGTTATGTAAAATATAAGTGTCGTTAATTTTCTATTAAATTTTTAATTCAATTTTATGATTTGAAATACCGATAACCACATTTGTTCTCTTATAATTTTCTTTGCAGTTTTTATAGTTGTGGCCTTCTTTTCCCGTTAGAGAAGAGCGATGACGTTGATGGAGGTACAACATGTGATAAACCATAACTCAGGTACGAATTTCATTCTCATGTTCCATTAATTTTAAGACCTCAACTTGTTCAGACCAAATATTTAGTTCAATTTTCACTTCTCAATTCTAGTTTCAATAATACTATTTATGCTTTTTTGGAGGAGAAAAAAGTGTCACCCATAGTTGCTGCTACCTGTTCCTTTTGCTCCCTTTTTTTATTCTCGCTTTTTTCTTTCTTTATTTTTCCTTCTCTCTCTCAAACTTCTCTTTCTGTTTCTTCTCTGGCTTTTTTTTTCTTATCTGCCTTTTCTATAAAACTGCAAATTTCGAAACACAGGTTACATATTTTTTTTTAAACTATTGCTCGTATAAACTAGAATTTTGATATACACAAATCTTTTTTCTTTTCATTAATTTAAGAAAAGCTATTTCGTTCAAATAGTTATTCGAAAAAATCACATCATAAAGAAAACTGCATTGCTTTATATCCTTTTTTGAGAATTCCTTCAGCGACGCGTTACAATTAGAACAACTATCTGGCAATTTATAAAATGTTTTAAATTGCAATGAAAATTATAGAAAGTTGGTAACTTAAATTTGATCATCAAAAAGTTTCGTTTGCTTTGACTGTTAAAAAATGCCCAACACAGGTTTTCGCTGATTTTTAACAAAAGAACTAAAAGTTTGATTTGACTTGACGACGAAAAAAAAAGCAATTTGAATTTCGTCGCCAAATTAAAGCCCAGTTTATGACATTGTTAATCCATAAAAATATTCTTTGACCATTTGTCAACAATTTTTGGATTAAATAAATTTTAACTACATTTTGATTTACAAAGCAATTCATTTTTTACTTCTAAACAGTAGCCCGTTGCAGGAAATTATATATTAAATTATTACACAGATTAAACTGCCTGAAACTTTTTTATTCCATCCGAAAAATAATATGTCGCAACAAGAGCAAACTATAAAACAAACTTTTTGTCCTTGAAATAAACAATTTGAATTTTGCCTTTAAATGTTAACCCATAGTGGTAAACCTTTATGCCACCAGAAATGGTGTCTTCAAACTGTTGGTCAATAGTAAGCATTTGTTAGCAAATAAAAGTCTGCCTTTTCACTAAAAAAAAACTCCAAGCCGGGCGTATTTTATTAAAGAAACTGTCTTTAATTTTAAAAGCTTTTATGGGCTTTTTTTTTACCTTATTGTTTTTACAATGGTTTGTACGATTGTAACAGAGCAAAAGTTTCGAGTGTCGGGTTCTAAATTTGGTTCCTAGTTGGCGCATAAGGTGATTTAATAAATCTACATGTACATTCCTGCTGGCAACCATTTTTATGTACTTTTGAAAGAGTTGCATCACAAAAGATATTTTCACGCTACGTAAGTACTTTTTTTGGCATTAGAATATTATATTGTAACAAAGTAATTTTGTTTAAACAAATAAAAATTATTAACCGAATATGTAAGTGGACACCTTAATTAACATTTCAATAAAAAAAATTAGTTTTGTTAATTAACTAGCATTGTTTTTAACAAAGGAAGCTGAAATGGCGTCTTGAGGACGATTGTAACAATAAGTAAAGGGACGATTGTAACAGCTGAAAATAAATAATTTTACGTTTACAAACCATTACTTAACTCTTTAAGAACCACCAATAGTTTCCTATATCATTTATATTATGTTGCATGTGCATTATTTTATTAGTCACCTTTCACAGCATAAATTAAAATTTTTAACCCCTTAAGGTTAAAAGTTTAACCCTTTAGGCCTCTGCTCATTATTATTTTTACTCCTAAAATATCACTACTATTTTGATCAGTAAAAAAATATATCACAACTGTGATAATATGTATAGTTAACTATGTTTTAGTTAAGTTTATAAACTGTTACAATTGACCCCGTAAGTGGGGACAATTGTAACAAGTGCACGACTGTCAAAAATTGTTAATAACTAATATAATAACGTTTAAAATAAGGTATTTATTTTCTAGTAGAGGATAGTTTACTTTACTTGTCTGTCAATTAATACTAATAATATATTGGATTTTTTGTTAGTTAAAAATAGTTAAGTAAAAAATGTTACAATTGACCCCACTCTCCCTACTTATTACAAAAATGGTAAAAATGTGAGTAATATACAGTAGTTCATTTGTTTGTGCAATTCACCCTACTTACTTTAAAATCAGCCTAAAATATTATTCTAAATATATTATAGTCACGTTTTAATTCATACAATATTCCTGGTTAAACAAATATTTTTCATAAATTGTGCTAAATATTTTTATCAGGAATTTTCTATAAAAATCTTATATTTGTTAAAATTACTAATTAAAATATATTTGATTGTAAAAGCTGTAGGAAATTGATTATTATAATTTCAAGTAATTTAAAATTATTGTTCTTAATGCTTCTAAAGTTTACATCTGTTTCTTCAATAAACTAACGATTTTCAAATTATCATATAAAATCATACCAAGTAATGTACAGTGCACCAAAAAAAAAGGGTATGACCCTGGATAATTTTCGTTCTAATAATCGGATATTCATATAAGTGTCAAATTTAATGGACCATTTTCACCTTTTTCCTGCCGCTCTTAACAAACTGAATTACAGCTATAAAATAATTTGTTTTCTAAAACTCTCTTGATATATCTTATCTTAGTATTAACCCTTTGCTGTCGTATGTCTACTCTCAGCCACCAACGCTTTTTTACCGTTCCAGACGCATGTCTGTCTGCTCTTAGCCACCCCAGCAAAAATGTTAACCATAGCTTAATGGCCAACTATACATATAATGCGGCACTGTGAAGATGTAAAGAGTAAAGATTGTTCTGAATGTTCAAACAGAATAATCAAAGGCGGAAGATGCCGAACTAATTTTTTTTGCGACACATGTTCTCGAAAACCAGGGCTTCATATTGATGACTGCTTTGAAAGATATCACACGATGGAGAATTGCTAAAATATATTTTTTACACAAAATTAAAACATATTGTGTTACATATATCTAAAGTTAAAAAAAGAATTAAAATATTTTATTTTTCCTTCATAATCTTGCACTCTTGCATAATATGTATTAATATTCGTTCAAAGAAAATTAATTCCGACCAGCATGACACCCATGTATAAACTTAATACGATCGCAAAGGGTTAAGGAAATTCTAAAGTTAAGAAAACAATTTTTTCAGATGATTCCAAAAATTGTACGTTTTTGGAATCTTTTTGCAATTTTCTATTTTTAGTGTTTGCATTTACTTTTCGTTAAAAAATAAAAAAGAACAAAAAAGTAAATAGCACAGAATAGCTGTTTAGCATAGAATAGTTTTTATCAGAAGAATATTTAATTTCTTAGCAAGATTTAATTCCCAGCTAGCTGGCAATAATTCTAAGTTTTCATTTAATGAAAACTTGACAATAATTTAAAAATGAATTTTACTTCAAAAAAAAATCTAAATTTAAAAAAAAATTATTAGTATATTAATAAAAAAATAATATCTTGGTAGCGTAAAGAAAAGGATTTTGAGAACCGTTAAAATTTAATTAAATAATTCGTAAAAAAGTTCTGTGAAACACGCGTGGACAGGTAATTAAAAAATTTATTTTAAGATTAAGACATTATGTAAGATGCTGAAAAATTTTAAGATGCTTAAAAATGATGACTACGTATTTGCATGAATAAGTATAAAATATATACTTAAGAAATTGACAAATATATTTTTCCAAATCTATGCATACGTATGTATATTATTAAAATTGTATCAATTTTAGAAAAGGCAAACTATAAAATTAAAAAAGCTGATGAATAATCATTCTATCAAAAACATGCTTTTATAAAACTAAACATTCGTTGAATGAAATGTTTTTTATTTAATGAAATCTTTAATTCAAATTTTTTTTACTGAATTACGAATAAATTTCTAGTACTACAAATATTTTAATTCTACAAAAGAAACATCGTATTTTATAATTTAAAAAAAAATATTAGCAGTAGGTTATTACCAAAACAAATATTACGCTACGAAATTAAAATTAATGAAATGTTAAGCTATGCGAAAGCGTAAGTTAATTTTGTCGTAAATTATCTGCATTTAAATAATATTAATCTCTCTCATTTTAATATATTTCCTCATTTTCGCCAAATTATTTTTCTAAGAACAATTTTGATTTTTCTCGGCTTCTACTAAAAACGGTTGAAACTTCTGATTTTGATATACAAAAATACGTAGATTTAAATGCTATAAAAATAGTACCTCAAAATTCAATTTTTTTATCCATAATAAAATTAAATAATAAAAAGTAATAATTATTAAAAAAAATCTTCGTGAAATTATCTTTGGGTAAATGGATTTTATGAGTGGGTGCATTTTTTTTGTTTGTTTTTTGAAGAGCTTAATTAGTTTTAAAATATGACTAAAAACGCAAAAAGGGAAATTAACATTAAGAAGTCCGTACTTTGAATCCCTCTCTTGATTAAACTATGGGGACCAATTTCCAAGATTGTGGCTATGCCCTATATTTTGAAGGTTAAATATCCATATATATATATATATCAGAGGAATTACGTTTCTGTGTCCAATTTCGTAACTTTATTAATCATCATCATCAGCATTGGCACGACAGCCCTTTGTGAGCCTGGGCCTTCCTCAGAAGCTTTTCCCATTCTGTCCTTCTCCTAGCAATTGTTTTCCAGTTGTTTACTTTTAGGATGGCAAAATCCTCATCTACACAGTCCTTCCATCTCTTTTTGGGCCTTCCTCTTGGCCTTTTATTGGAGGGGGTTGCATTAGAGACTCTCAATGCTGTTCGTTCTGGGCTCATTCTCACTACAAGCCCGGCCCATCTCATTCTACTTAATTTAATAGATTTAATGATATCATCGCCATCAAAGATCCTATATATTTCAAAATTATATCTTTTCCTCCAGTTGTCGTTATCGAGTATAGGGCCAAAGATGGTACGTAGGACCTTCCTTTCTAATAACTTTTCTTCCCTCTTTGTTAAAGTCCATGTCTCTGAAGCATAAGTCAAAACTGACTTGATTAATACCTTATAAAGTAAGATCTTAGTCTTTCTTTTTATTAAGTGAGGTTTCAATAATGATCTTAAACCATAGAAGCAGCGATTGGCTGCGATTATTCTTTTTCTAATTTCAGGATTAATGTCATTTTGATAGTTTATTTCTGATCCTAGATAAGTAAAATTTTTTACAGATTCAAATCTAAAAGAATCTATTTTAAACAATATAGGGATGGTTTTCTTTGTACCACAATACATATATTTTGTTTTCTCTACATTCACTCTTAAGTTAATTTTTCTAGCTGATTTTTCCAGTACCAAAAAATTTTCACTCAGTGCTGTCCTAGATCTTGCGATGATATCTACAACATCGGCGTATGCCAAAATCTGCACTGATTTATTAAATATAGTACCTGTAGTATTTATGCCAGCATCTCTAATAACTTTTTCTAAGGCTATGTTGAACATGCTAATGCATCTCCCTGTCTAACTCCATTATGAATTTCAAAAGAAGTGGATAGTTCCCCTTGAATTCGTACTGTTGAAATGGTTTCAGTGAGTGTGAGCATTACAAGTCTGATTAATTTTGATGGAATATTAAAATCATATAGGGTCCTTAATAGCTCAGTCCTATTAATACTATCATATGCCGCCTTAAAATCCACAAATAAATGATGGGTCTCTATTCCAAATTCTCTACATTTCTCCAAAGTTTGTCGTAGGGTGAAGATTTGGTCAACTGTGGACCTTCCTTTGCGGAAGCCACACTGATAGTCAACTATGACGCTGTCTACAATGGGAGACAGACGTTCGAAAAGGATATTTGAGAAGACCTTATAGGCAACGCATAACAGATATTCCTCTATAGTTGTGACAGTCCAATACATTGGACTGTCACAACTATAGAGGAATATCTATGTCACAACTATAGAGGAATACATGTATTGGACATAAAATACTCAACTTCCATTCAGTAGGTAATATCTCTCTCTCCCAACTAGATAGAATAATTTTCCAGATGTTGTTTACAATAGCGTTCCCACCATATTTTAGAAATTCAGCTGGGATATCATCTGGTCCTGCCACTTTATTACATTTCAGCTTGTTGATAGCGTGTTGTACCTCTTCCAGGGTCGGAGTGTCAACCAGTGTATCATTGATATTGTTGACCGTAAAATTTAATTCACTTGACTCATTGGAGTTAAGTAAATGGTCAAAGTGTTTCAACCCATCTGTCCATAATTTTATTTCTCTCATTAACAATAGTTCCATTTTCATCTTTACAAAGAGAGATCCTAGGTTTAAAGTCTCTTCTTCCCTCATTGATGACCCGATAAAAAGCTCTGCTTTCATGGTTGGTCCTGAGAGATTCGACTTCTTTAAATTGGTTCTCCCTGTAAGCTTTCTTTTTTCCTTTGTGTACTTTCTTTTCCTCTCTACGTGCACTCCTATAGTCATCAATTGATCCTCTCGTGAATTTTCTGTTAAGCATATTTTTATAAGCTTTATTTTTTCTTTCATTGACCATTCTACACTCTTCATCAAACCAGTCAGTTCTTATTGATCTTTTTTTTCTGCCCAGCAGCTCATGTTCTGTTGAGAGTATAGAATCTTTTACTTGTTGCCATTCCCTATTTAATTCATCACAATCCTCTTTCGCATTAAGCTCAGTTGAGAGTTGAGTTTGAAATTCCCTGCGAACCTCAGGATTGCTCAACTTTTCACAATTAAATCTTACAGAATTGACTCTTCTTGCTTTTCTCACCATTGAGATTCTTTCCCTTAGCTTACAGATCACTAAATAGTGATCAGAGTCTAAGTTAGCTCCTCTGTGAATTTTTACATCTAAAAGATTTGTACGATATCTAGAGCTAATTAGTATATGGTCAATCTGATTTCTGTATGATCCATCAGGGGATCTCCACGTTACCTTATGAATGTTCTTATGTTGAAAGAAAGTGCTTCCAATTATCATATCATGAGATGCAGCGAAACTAATAAGCCTGACTCCATTATCATTTGAGACATCGTGTAAACTATAGTTTCCCAAAACTGGTCTAAATTCTTCCTCATGACCAACTTTAGAGTTGAAATCACCCATGATGATCTTCACGTCATGTCTTGGGCATAAGCCCCAGAGGCGATCTAACTCGTCATAAAAATTATCTTTTTCCTCATCATCTCCTTCTTTAGTTGGTGCATATACATTAATGATGGAATAGTTGGAAAAACTTCCTTTTAAGCGTAATAGACATAGTCTAGGGGAGATAGCTTGAAAATCAATAACCAGATGGCTGAGTCTTTTATTTAAGATGAAGCCAGTTCCATATAAATGTTTTGTTTTATGACAACTGTAAAAGAGCGTGTGTCTTCTCTTTTCCAGGACTCCACTACCAGTCCAGCGCATTTCTTGTATAGCCAACAAGTCCAATCTATACGAGTCCATTTGCTCGATCAGTAGTTGCAGATTTTTACTCTGATAGAGAGTGCGTATTTTCCAGTACCCAAATCTCATTTCCTTTGAACGTTTCCTGGTCAAATTACATGAAGGCAGTCCGGCATTTACTTCTTTGGATTTCGAAACATGTCGGTTTTTACGAGGTGGGGTTGTTAGTCCCGCGCCCAACCCCCAACCTGGAGGACCAGTGGGTTCCTCTTAGTCTGGTGTCTCCCCTCCGACCTGTCCGGCTTGGGTGACCCTACCAGGAGCCAAAGCTCCCGCCGGCATAGCTCTCGGGATCGACAACACACACAAACCAAAACACCACGTTAAGGTGGGAACACCATCGCTGTGGAACTTTATTAATAGTTATCCCTAAATAATTAGCATATTTGAGGTCACCCCCAGGAACCATTAAGGGAAATTAGATCATTAGAACAAGAAAACCTGTATGTGATCATTACTCAATCATTCGAACATGTACTTGAAAATCCGATCGTAAGAACAAATGTTATTCAGAGTGATATCTTTTTCTTGTGCACTGTGCCATGTAATTAAAATTACCAAGATTCTTTTACGTCACCTGGATTTTTGAAAAATATTTTGTTTTAATAAAAACATGCATTTAATTTGTTTTAGCCGATCTTATTTTAGTTGTTGGAACAAAAAATTTACCAGCTTTGTATTATCTGGTTTAAATCCGGCAACCCTGTTCGTTAGCTCACTAACAAAAATGTAGTTATGACTGAAATTGGTTTTACAAATTTAACGATCTATAAACCTACCGTTTAAACAAGCAGTAACAAGTGTTGACTAAGGTAGATAGGAAGATAAGGAGAACCCCGACCCCCCAAGGGGTATACGGAGATTAAAAATTAAAATATTGCATAAAATTTTTGTTGATAACAGCATAAGTAATAAGATAAAGTAAGCGTTAGAATTTAGGAAACACAATATTGAATTTTGACTCAAAATGTTAGCTGCTTGTAGAAATTTCGTTACTCTACTTTAGTCCTTCGTGCATCAGAAAGGTTCTGGGTTCGAATTCCGGGCAAGGCATGCATGTTCTTTCCCTTTCCGTACTATCTGTCCCTGACTGTGGGAGCAACATTGGCCACCTAATAGGGTGCCCCTGAAAGAGTGGCCAAACAAGTCTGCCCTTCAGTTGCCTGTATGACGTAGGTCATTTCCCAGGCGGGCATTGAAAAAAAAAACTTTAGTCCTTCAAAAAGTTTCGTTCGGAAATTCAATACAAAGATATCTTTGGAACAAAAGTTTGACCGAATATTAGCCCACTCGAAATGATAATCCATTAAAATTGATAACCCATTGCTTGATAGCTCATTCCTCTGATAGCCCCATTTATCGTGAAACAGAAGTTTATTAAAATAAAACGTTAGCCTCTAAAGGTTTTTTTCCGGCCAACCTGTCAAAAAAAAATTACGACAGTGAGAAACATTTATCGGGTTTTAAACCACATGTTAAAATTTCTGCATCGAAGCCCATTGCAGGAAACTGATTGCGCTAATCTAGGCATTAGATGTAAAAGTTTTAGAATTCGCCTTTGCATTTTAACCACCAAAATCAGTTGAAATAAAATGAATTTCGCAATAAAAAAATGAATCGAGTTCATTACCATTGTTTAAAAAATTATAATATGCAGTAGGAATTTGAAAAAATATTTTTTTCTATATTTGAAAAAGACAAATTTATTATTACTAAATTGTTAGTTGAACAATGATGGAAATAAAAATATAATAAAATAAGTATATAAATCATTTACAAGCAAGAAAGTATGTTTCACATTTCAAAGCAAATTTTTCTTTAAATTCTCGCAATAGTTTTACAAACACGAATTGTAACGTTGAAAATTAAAATCGAAAGACACTTAGTTTAAAGTTTTCCTCGATGGCTAGTTATAAAGTTGAAATTGGTTGATGGTTTTTAAGATGCTCAGCAGAAGGCAATAAACGGTTTTTAAACAATGTTTATTACAGATTAAAAATAAAACTGAAATAACAAAGAATAAATATGTATAAAATTTTAGAATAATTTTTATTTTTTAACGTTGTATAGCGCTGTCCATCGCAATATTGTTAACAGAATCGCGAGTCACTCAGAATGCATTCCCGCATAATTTGTGGTGTCCACCTCTACATTGACCCATCAAAAAATTTCATTTGTCTAATTACTATACAATTTTGTGGCAAAAACAAGTTTTAGCTAGCTGTTGACCTAAAAACCAAGAGAGTGAACTTCGTGTTCAAAAATTTGCTCATTGTTTGAAATCATTAGCCATACATCTGACAACCAAAAACATATAAATAAAATTACAATTGTTAAAACCGAAATGGTAGTCTAACTAAGGAATTAGCTTAGCTCACTTGCTATTATCTTTAGCCCAATTGCCAAATTTTATCAAAACATGATTTGGAGAATTAATTTTTAACCGAGATTGAAATTCGTTTTCATACGTTAACCCAAGAAAGCAAATCGTTTACCTATTTCAGCCAACAAAATGTTAACACCCTAATTAAATAATAGCTAATTTTTGTCCAAAAAATCTGAATTTTATTTGCAAATATTTTATTTCCATTCAGTAAAATTCATCCTGTAGACGTCTAGAATTCATCCACGTTATCCATTCGGCATCTACTAGACGTTTTCTACCTAACTTAATTATGGATAGTCCACAATGGCCTAAGAACAGACGTTTTATAAATAACTATGGTAGACGTAATATGGGTAAAACACGAGGTGAATCTTAAAAGACGTCTGCGAAACAACTTTAAAAAAACGTCAATCAGATTTCTCGCCGTTGAAAATTAGACTTTGGATTGAAGTGAAATGAATAGCTTTATGAATGAAGGCATTTAATAAATACAATTTACATTTATTTGCAATTTATACATAATGTGTTTTAAATTTGGCATAAAATATTTATGAAGTGTTCAGCAGAAAAACAAAATAAAAAGAACCACAAAAAAAAGCAGTTCCAAAATTAAAAATGAAAGTTCATTAAAGTGCGTCTACTACCAGAATTATATCAGCTAAATAATTCGATGAGCAAATCCCACTAGTTGATTCATTGCTGTTTTGTGAGAAGCCGAGAGAGCTGTATTAAAATCACCTTCCTTTTTGAGTTCTGATCTTGAGGGCTGTATTAAGATCACAGGGCTGGGTTAAGATAAGGTCTTCTTAAAGGCATTATTCCCTAACATCAACTCACGATGTCAAAAGCTTAGGAAAAATAATGTTTACAAACTGTTGAACATGTATTTAAAGCAACCCTGATTTGCATGTTCACAGTGGCGCTAGTAGTACCAAACTTATGCTCTAAGCGTGAAATCTGAATGGACATAATCTTTTAGTTGTACAAACAAGCCCACTAAATTTAGTTTTTCTCCTTCTTGGTTTTGAGATTTTTTTTTCAGTCAGTTTACTATAGCCAAAGCAAGTGTAAACTGATTTTTGACATAGAAGCCACAAATTTTAGTTTTACCCCAAAGAGTTGGCCTGTTGTATAAAATTGTTAGAAAAAAACCTTCATTCTGAATAAAAATTAAGGTCAAAACTGCTTTTTCAGTTAATTCTTAAAAAATCCCCCACTCTGAAATCAAATTCAAAATTTCACCTCGTAGTGTTAGCTAATATGGACTAACTTCCGGAATCCCAAGTTTGCTCACTAAACTTTTTGCATCTCTTAAACTTTTTGATTTTTTTTTACATCTTTTCGCTGATTAGAGCTAACTTTTAAACTAAATTTACATATTTTGTTTTGAAATATTAGTTTATTGAGACTCTCGTTTTTACCCTTATAAAAAGTAATTGCTTAGTCAATACTTCATGAAAAATAATAATAATACGACGAACGACAAAAACTGGTTTTTAGCCACACAAAAAAACTCAGAAGTTTTGTTCGAAAACATTAGCCTATTGTACCAAATCGTGAGCTCGCGCTCGATCACCAAAACTTTCCGTTAGCTATTTAAACGAGAAGTTATGACTAAAGTAAATTTTATCTAAAAGGGATACCTGCAAGTGACGTAATATGGGTATTCTAATTTGGTTGTTGACCAAACTTGGTATTTGTTAGCAATTATGCTCTTTCCATTCTATTTCGAGTAAGCCAAGCCCTTCAAGCATCTGAAGTGTCACATTCTATATTCTCACGCAAATATTTTAGTTCTCCGTATATATTTCTTATTCAGCACAGGAACATATAGAACAAACTAATTATGCATTGTCAGATACACAAAACAAAATTATATCCTGGTTACCATAAAATAAACAAATAAATATTCTAAATTAAGTGAAAGAGGAGAAAGAATTACATTTCAACGAATTCGATGTGCACGGTATTTTATGAACTATCATTCTAACTTATGTGGAGAAAATTAGCTCGATTTTAACACTCTATTTTCCTTATAAATGATCAGCTGGCACTGGTATCATAGATCACATGAGTGGGTATCTGCGATCTTCTTCCTGAAGTGCAAGTACCCAACTATTTGTTAAAAAAATGAAAATTTTAATATTGCCTTTAAATTTTGGTCAATGTTAAGACAGCATAAGACCACGGTAGATATCCTGCAGAAAAAAATTCTGACAAAAGCAGATTTTTATAAACACATGATAAATCTAAGAATTTTTTTTAAAAATTCCAAATGCTAAAACTGTGTTGTGCTCCCGATTAAGGAAGTCGTTAATTTTACAACGAAACAAACTTACTAAAATTTTATCAAGCTTCCAGAAGTTTTAATTCAGCCATCGTTATCCCATATTTGGAAATCGTTACCCCACCCACTAAATTAAGTTATGGTTAAATCAAAATTTAGCTACTTTTTAACCTATAAGCAAGGTCGAATTTGACCTCCAAATCTTAAAGCATAAAAAATTTTATTATGCTTTGGAGCACCCACCAAAACTAAGTTACAACCAAATTAAGTAAAAAAAAAAAGTCTGAATTTTTTTATCCCAAAACAAAACAAAAAATCGTTAACCTTTCCACCAAAAAAAAATGACCAAAAAGAGTTTAGCTTATTTTTTACCTAGAAAACACGATTGAATTTTTCCTCTAAATAATAACCCTTTGTTTTTTAATATTTATTCCATCTGCTAAAAAATATGGAAATTATTTAAGCATATGTGTAACAAAATCTATGAATTAGAATTTTCCCTGCAAACTTCAAGAGTTTAATAGAAAATCGTTAACCCCCACCAAATGTTTTGTATATCAGACAAAAATTTAAAAAAAACTCGAATCTAAGTATAAAGAAAATTTATCCATCTCTTCTGAGTTCCTTCTCTTTCCCCCTGTTCTGAATTTTCGAACTTGTGTGCTTTGAAATACTTATTATAATGTTTGATTTCTCATTGTTTTCTTTGCAATTTTAGGTTGCGGCCTTTATTTTTACGAGAGAAGAGAAAGCCACCAATAGCAACTAAAATTCGATTGTTTGCTACTAAGTTCGAGGTAAGACTACTATTTTTACAATTAATAGCTAAAAATTGACAATTTTCAGAAAAATGGCAACTTTGTACAAAGATTAATTTAAAAACTTATTGTTGTCAAACTAGTAAGTTGCGCTGTATCTAACTATCAAATTTGTATCAAAATATCATATTTCGAAAAATCATGCCGCAGTGAATCATGAAAAGCAATGAATAAATTAATAATGCTCGGAAACAGATATGAATTTGTATTAAAAGGGTCGAGAGAAATATCAAAAAGTGATAATTCAATTTCTTAATCACGTGACGTAATAATATCATATTTCAGAATCTTACATTTAAAAAAGAAAACGTAGAAAATGAACTAAAAAATTATCAGTTAGCAGCGTCGATTTATTAGTGAATGTCGTAAGGCGTCAGAATGTGCTCAATCTATAACAACGTTAAAAAATAAACGACGTATACAACGTTAAAAAATAAAAAAAATTCTAAAATTTTACACATATTTATTTTTTGTTATTTCAGTTTATAAATATGTGATACCTACCTATTTTTAATCTGTAATAAACATTGTTTAAAAACAAGTACCGTTTATTGCCTTCTCGTAATAATATCATATCGGAACATCAGAATTGAAACTAAATTTTGCAGAAATGGCCAAATCGCTGCTTAGGAAATTGGAAACGTCTGTAAAAGGAAATTGAAAAAAATAGAAAACGATGGAATAAGTACGTTGTGAATTTTAAAAAAAGTGATTACTTGAATGCGATATTTTGACCTTAAACCTATTTTTGGAAATGGCCGAAAATAAGTACGGAATAATGATGTGGTTTTGAAATGTAACTGTAGCGTATTGGGTGTATAAAAAATAGATAAATCAAATTCAAAATTCGCGTATCATAACATTCAAAATGGTATTTCATAAACCTCATTGAAATGAACAAAAAGCGATAGAAAATCCGTATGGATTTCCACGGAGTCTGTGTGAATAGACTGTTTATTTTTTTATATTATGAACGTATATGCAGTCCCTTGCCAAATTATTAGGTTCTATGTATGTATTTCAAAGCCATTTGGCATCATTGTGTTTTGAGATTCTTGCAAACAATGTATTTGATTACTTATGTTTACAATGCTAACAATACTTGTGATTATAATACTAAAAGTGTTAACACTAAGGTAAGGTGGTGCACAGCTTGCAACACGAACAAATAGTAATAAACAAATGGAAAGAGGCCAAATCGAGACTGCCAAAAAAGCGAGTTATTCAAAATCTAGCAACCATGTCACCTTTTTTAATAATAAATAACAAAATAACTAAAACACATTTTCACTCCAAACTCCCCAGAATTACATAATAACATTAATATCTTATGAAAGACGGCAGATTTGAGCTCAGAAATTATCTAATTTATTTCTTTTATTGAAAACAAAATTATCCGTTTGAAAACATCACCTATCAGAATAACATGTAGTAAGCAGCTGCAAACTTTTTAACCGGAACTAGAGCAGGCATACAGCTCGAGATTGTTATTTACATTTCTATTGAAAACACCATCCATTGGTAATACAATACGTTAAAAATAAATACAAATCTCCTGAATAAACATCAATTACATTTATGTTTAAAAACAAAAGCCTATAAACTCATGGAAAACGCGTCATTACTACAGTGCGTATAATAATTTCGTCTGTTTATTGTAATATAATACCTGATATAAAATTCTATATTTATCTAATATATCTTCTAATTTCGTCAAATTGATATCGTCTCATTTAACCCATTGATACACGAGCAAGTGCAAACCGGTTTCAGTCGCACAATAAAATTGTTTATCCCCTGATGATTAGAATCTTTTAGTGCATCGTTGACCTGTATAAAGTGATAGATCCCAAATCATCCTATCCATGGTCGTGAATCACTTAGAGCAGTGGTGCGCAAACTAGGGGTCGCCAGAAGTTTTTTGGGGGTCGCCAAATTTTCATGAAATGCATTATCCCTGCATGCTGCATACCATACAGTGTACTTATAAAGAGTGAAGCGCCGTCACTCCCTGTTTAATTGCAATTTCATGCTGTCCACTCTTTCTGATGGTGCTGCAGCATTAACAGGTTCGAATAAGGGGCTCAGAGGCTTAATTCAGAAGGTGGCGCCTCATATGGTATTTAATCATTGTATGATTTATTGGCAAGCTCTTGTTGCAAAAGATATGGATGAAGAATTGCACAACGTATTACAAGACGCTGTTAGTTCAATTAACTACATTAAATGCAACTGCCGTCTCTTTTCAATACTTTGCAATGAGATGGGTTCAACGTATGAGAGATTTACTGTTACACACCGAAGTCAGATGGCTTTCACGTGGGAAAATACTACGACGGATATTTGATTTAAGAAATGAAGTGTACACGTTTTTAATCGAAAAGAAACATAGATTGGCAAGTTATTATATCAATGAAGTTTGGCTAGGGAAGCTGAGCTATTTAGTTGATATTTTCGAAAAACTTAACGACTTAAATTTGAGCTTGCAGGGTGAGAATTCAACTATCATAACTGCAGCCAGTAAAATTCAAGCTTTGAAGAATAAGCTTAGTCTCTGACAAAACTGAACTGAATAAAAACAACACCATGTTCCCTTGCTTTAACGATTTTATCAAGGAAAAAAAATAATATAGATATATTTACATTTAAAAACATCATTTCAACATTAAAATCACATTGAAAAGTTAAAGAAAAATTCTTCGAGAAGACTCGATGATTTTCCTGAAAATCTTGGTTGGATTCGTGATCCATTTTCCTTTGACATATGCAGTTCAACTCTTCAAATTAGTGAGAACTACTGAGTCGAAATCAATTTAAGACTCAGCCTTGACAAAAAATTTTGGCTATCCGTGGAAAAACAATATCCCATTTTATGCAAGAATGCCATCAGAGTGTTAATACAATTTGCATCAACGTATTTATGTGAAACTGGATTTTGCAAACTAGTTTCAATAAAAACAAAATACCGCTCGCGTTTAAACCCTGAGGATGATATGCGAATTGCAATTAACAACATACATCCAAAACATCGATGAGATAATTAGAAACTTGCTGCTACATACATCTCATTAAAGGGCAATTTACTGATTTTTGTGTTATACAAAAATTATTTTCTTAAAATTATAAATAAAATTAATATGAGTCAAATATGATGATGTTTTTATTCGATGAAACGAAAGAAATGCGCAAAATATACATCTTATTTGTGAACATTTATTTCTAGGGGTCGCCAAAAATTTTCTCTCTACTAAAGGGGTCGCAGTCGAAAAAAGTTTGCGCACCACTGACTTAGAGCACGAAATGAGAGATGGAATGAAAAGAAACCGATAAAATGAAATTAGACATCCTCACAAGAACTGCTCTAATTTGCGGTCGACAACATTAACGCAGGTGAGACCGTTGTACATTGATGAAAACGCCATGCATTATGGTGTCAGCAGCTACGGACTTTTCTAAATCAGACATTATTTTAGGGCCAAGATAGTCTGGTTGGTAAGGCCTTTATTCAGGAGGTTCGATCCCCGCCGACCGATGTAATGGTGACTGATGCCCGTGTGCCCATAGCAAATTAATACCTCTGAGGGTACTGATGGAGGGGTTTTCTTGCCCTCTGGATTGGTTCAATTTTACAAGGAGTTGAACATTAGTAATCACAAACCCAAAATTAGGTCGGCTGTTCAACGACGGAACATTCTTTAGCACTCTTAACGACAATCAAATTTCGCCAATTAACAATAGCGCTTTCTCCGACAGTTGCGAGCAAGGTGATTCTTCTATTTCGCCTTCCTAAGTTTCGGTTTTATAATATTAAAAAATAATGTGCGATGCAAAAAAAGGAAACAAATAATAAAAATGACATTGAAAAGAAATTGATCCCCCTCATCTTTATTAAATAAGATATTTAATCGATTAAAACAAAAAAAACTTCTATTTGAAGTTTCTTAGGGGACTTATTCTATTTAGAAATGAATTTATTTCCTAATTTAAATAGTATACCATGGAATGGTAACTTTTAGTATGCAGAGCCATGAAAGGTTAGGGAAAGTCTGAACAGAGCTCCATGCGGCTTCATGATGGTGATATTAAAAATAATAATAATTAAATGTAATTCTTTTGCAGTATTGATAATTCAAAAGTTTTGTGTACTTCCATTTAACTTCGTTCGAGAGTTACGACATTCTCTGATGGGTCGAGATTTACCCGAACGAAACGGAAAAAAACTTTTTCTCGTCGATTTAACATGGAGTGATTAATTTATCGAAATTTCACAATTTCATTTCGAGTGCATGTTCTTTTCCTTTGCTTTCAAAACTATTCTAAACCGTTTAAATTATCTTTCATACACAAATACAATGTCAAACATAATATTTATTTTGTGAAGTAATTAGATATTAAAAATTATGATATCTATGCTTCATAAGTGATTCATGTTATTTCTTACCGAATAAATCGTTAATTGTTTGAGAAAATGTTAGTTTCCTCAAAAAATTATTCTTAAGAGAAAATTTGCCAAACAAACCAAAAATAAATAATATTTTTATCTTTAAATAGCTTAATCAGTGCATCAAAAATTTGCTGTTCTTTGGCATAGTTTTATGTCTTTTGTGCTGGGAAAATATAAAAGGGGCATAACATAAATATTGATACCATAGCAACAAGAAAAATTCTGAAATGGCTGTAGTTTATTGCTCTTCCAATTGTAACTAAACCGATTTCTAATTTTTTTATTATCAATTTATCGCGATTTATCAATTCATACTCTTAATTAAAATGATATACTAGTTTTATTTTTAATATGTTTTTAATTCAAACAGCGCTTGAATATTTAAAGATTAAAATACCAATAAACACTGAGAAACCTTAAAGTTTCCAACCCAGAAGAAGAAAAAGATATTGTGATGAAGCGTCGCCAAGTGTGATAACTAGAGCCCGGATTTTGATGACCTAAAAAGTCTCAACTAATGCCCTTAAAAAGTGCAAAAAATGCCCTTAAAAAGTGCGAAAAATGCCCTTAAAAATGCCTTATGACATGACTTAAATAAAGTTAAAATATTAAACTAAAACAATGTTTTACTCTTTAAAATTATTATGAGTTATTTCAAAAAATATAAAGCAATGCAATACTTGTTCTACGTCCATTAAAGTTTGAAAAATATGTTTTATATCCTAAAATAACAAAAAAAGAGGAAAATATATTGACTACAAAACATTTTCATTTTGTATAGAAACTTTAATGAATATAGCAACTTCCATCTCATAATATTACTGAGTATCAGAATTACATTGGATTATTAAATGTTTTTTGATATTTTGAAATGTAAACGAGCGTATCTTGTTTGAAAGTAAATTTTTAGTCCTGGAGAAGAAAATTTCCTAGAAAATTGTAATGTTCCAAACTATACAAATCAGAGAAAATGGGAAAGCTGTAACAAACAATTACTTCTAAAGATTTTATATCAATCAATAACATAATGGAAAAACATAATGACATGCAGGTGATATTGAGAGCTACAATATGAAATTTAAAATTATAAGACAAATGTTGCATTTCATGTAATAAAAATGCCCCAATAAATAATGAAAATTGGAAAAAATTAACAAAAAGCTTAGAAAATGCTTTAAAAGGCAAAATACGCCCCAAAATTTAAAAAAATGCCCTATAAATCTAAAAAAAAATGCTCTAAAGGACAAAAGATGTCCAAAAATGCAAAAAAATGCAAATGTCATCAAACTCCGGGCCTTAGTGATAACTATTCCATTGTCTTTCTCGCAACCCAGCTTCTTTATACAATTTTGAAACCAACGCTCTAAGAATTCGATAGCAGGAAATCTAGTTTTATGATAACGATGAAATGGGAAAGGAAGTAGTATATTCTCAGGTCTAGGGGAAAAAAGTTTTATAAATCAAAATTAGATAATTAGAAAATAAGATATATTTAAAAAAATTTTAGACGGTTTTTGTGATTAGGTCCATTAAATGCAATTTTTTTTTAATCGACGCAAATGTTTTGCATATAAAACACGAAAATATAATCATATGTTCGGGAATATGTTTTCTTTTAAAAAAATAAAGGGAAAAATCTTAGATTTTAAGTGATTCTATCCTATGGATACAGTAGAAAGATAATATTTTTCGTAATAAGTTTTTGTTCGTACGGATTTCACTTTGCTCTGTTTTTCACTCAAGTGTTGATTTTTTTCTTTTTTTTAATTTTCGTACGGTGTCTTAATTTTATGTTTTGGCTTACTTTTTTTTACAATTAATCTTAAAAGTAATTTGATGACTACAATTAGCTTAAATGAGAAAGGTAAAAATTACTTTTTCATTATTATACTATTTATATTTCAATGAAGTATTTACATTCATTTAAAAATTCATATTCTTCTATAAAGTAAAGTAAAAATTCTATAAAGTAATCAATTTTGAAACTAGCGTGAATTATTTTTGCTTAGGAAAATGCCAATTAAAATATTGTTATTTAAGAAAACAAAACTATTATCATATTTGGCCAAATTTATTAAAAAAGTTTATTTTTTTTAATAAAATTTTTATTAAATCCCATTCGAGTCTGTAATAGAAAATTTTGCAATAGAAATTTTGATCACTTTCCAACTAGCCAGTGCACTCAAATCTCTTTCTGCTACACTGTGCCTGGGGGTAATGAATGTTTCATTGGTATCGTCATAGCTACAAGAATACATTCATCACGGAATAAAATATTTTGTTAGTCCAAATTTTGGATCACCTTTATAATTTAGTACTACTTATAACTTAGTAAATAGCATAAGTACCGTAATTTCAACTGCAGCTCTGTGTCTGAGAACAATGTGCTGCTTTTTGATTAGCTATTGTTTTTTAAATAAAGCGCATAAAATGATATCGATTCTAATTTGAAATGGAAAACACATATTAACAATTTAGTTAAAAAATTGCGTTTTGTTTTAGTTAAATTTTATCACCTTAAGAATAAAATTCATTTTAATTTTGTGAAAGCACTCTATTACTCCTGGTTTTATTCTTTAATTAATTATGGTGCAATAATATATGGCGGTGAATATAAAACTAATTTACTTCCCTTAATCTCAGTTCAGAATAAATGCTTCAAGATTATTAATTCTCTAAATATAAATAATTCAAGTGTAACTACTACCAATATATATACAAGAATTAACCTATTACCATTTCGCCATAATGTATTTCTTCGTATTTTACTCTATTTACACAACAATAAATTAATATGCAAATTAAAAACTAATGTGTCTGAAAGGAGACCAACTGAAATGTATGAGATTCCCCTCTTTACAAAAGAAATTTCACGAAAACAGTTTTTTTACTTAGCACCTAAATTATAAAATAAATTGCCATTTCAGTTGCAAAACATCAAAATATATTCTTCTTTTAAGCGTGCTTTATTTCAATTTGTGATGATTCAATTTGTGATTCCAATTTGTGATTTAGATCTCTATTTTTCACTTTAAAGGAAGCATTTGATTTTTCTATACCAGTCTTGTGTCAATCCAAATGAATTTCTTATGTTACCTTTGTTATTTTTTTTATATAGTTTCAAAAATTTTTTTTTTGTTTTCTATTATTACAGTGTTCAACAATATATGACATCTTATGATGAGCAAAATAATTTATGATTGTAATTCCCCCCCCCTTTTTTTTAAAAAAAAAAAAATTCTATTTTAAATTTATTGTATTACTTTTCTTTGTCGCCTGTACAGGATCTTCCTCTTGACGACGAATATATATTCTTTGTATTTACGTGTTTTTGTTCCCAATAAAGTTATATTTGTTTGTTAAAAAAAATTTAATGGCAATATTATCACTACTTTATTTATCGAAATTTAAGTTGAAACTCAAAGAGACTTAGACCTAAAACTAAAATAAATTAGGAATTTAGAATTTTTTTAAAATAAAACTTATTTTTTTCTGAAATGTGTTAAATTTGAAAAATGTTTTCATTTTTGTCTTAGTAAAATGGGTATTAGTCTTAACTAACATGGAGCAGCCTCATTATTTATAGTAAAAACTGTCAGGAACTCTTCAGTTTTTTGTTTTAGGACTCAGAAAAATAAAATTGTTTCCTATTAAAAACGTAGTTTTAATAAATTCCTGGAACCTGGTTTAATAGTTCTGCCACCACCTCTTGCGAAAACACAAGGGAATCTACCTTCAGGCTTGTTAGTAGGTATGATCCTGTACGATTCCACCAAACATTTAGCCAGAAACGTTGCTGAGACGAACGTGAGCGCATTGCGTTCGGGTTTTCAGTTTCGCACACATGATAGTTGTAGAATCCGAAAGATATCCGAGAGATATCCGAAATATTCTCGTGTGTGAATACGCATTCGTCAGTGAACAACACGTGCACTAAAATCCGGCCCTACAGCCATCTGTTGGAGAAACCACTTAATAAAACTGACACGTGCCTGATGGTTCCATGCCCCTACACCAGGGGTGTCAAACTCAAAAGCTAATTTGGGCCAAATAAACAATACTTAACTTTAGGTGGGCCGCAAAAAAAAATCAGTGTTCATAGAAACAAATATTTTTATTTTGAATAGTGCATTGTAATAAACATATATGAAGTAAAATCATTGTTTGATATTTGATATCTCTTCTCCGCTACTATCTTTCCTATTTCGGGAGAAATTTTATTTGCCGAAACTACTTTCAAAGTTGACTCCAGAGGAAAAGGGAGCTCCTGAATCAATACTCCCAGAAGCATTGATTTGTCAAGGGAACTTGACGGACTTTGTGACCTCGACATATTTAACGTACGTCAGTCACCATCCACTGCACGGGGAGTCTTCGGTCGGCGACCTCTTGGACATGGGCCCCGTGCCCTACCAACCAGGCTATTCCAGCCCAGACTACTTGTTTTTTTTTTCTATCCGTCGCTGAACAGCCGACCCAATGTTTGGGTTTACGACTACTAATGTTCAACTCTGCAGCCTTGTCATTTTGGGCCAATCCAGAAGATAAGGAAACTCCTGGATCAGTACCCCCAGAGGTATTGATTTGTTATGAAAACATGGAGGACTTTGCGACTCGACAGATTTAACGTGCACCAGTCACCATTTGCTACACGGGGAGTCTTCGGCCGACCTGTGATTGAGTCACGAACTCTTGAACACGTAAGGATCTCTGGGTTTTGAGAAATGTGGTATTCATTTTACGGAAATGGTTCACAGAGAGAGAGAGAGAGAGAGATCATAAATTTTCTTTCTGTCAAAATTATAAATTATTGTATTGTGGGTTTTAATGAAAAAAGAATCTTATTCTAGATTTTTGGACAAAATCTGATCACAGCATACAAACATGCATATATATTTATCATCTATACACCAGTTATGCAAATATTGTAAATAATTTGTCTATATTGTCATGAACTTTATTCAGGATTAATAAGTTGACGTGTTTAATCTTAGTAGTTCTTTCCCTTAACTAGTTTATAAAGTTTAGTCTTTTGTTTATTTACTAATAATAATGCAGCTTGGAATATTTTTTTTGTATGGAATTTTATAAATGACTGTTACTCATAGTTCTTGTTATCTTTTTTTGGCATTTTTTCACCCTTTCATAATTTAATTGTATAATTCTGTCTTGTATTTCAGCTTGTGAAATCTTAGGCAATCCAATAAAGCGACAGTCTTACGACAGCGTATTTGATGACCGTGTACCTTCTGTCAATAACTTTTCCAAAGAAAACATTTTTGAAGTGTTTAGACCAGTTTTTGAAGCAAACTCCAGGTATTTGAAAGTTGTGGAATTATTTTTGGTACTTCTTGCATGAAACTATAAATAACCACCTAGAAATTATAAATAGCCAACATAAAGTATGTTCTCTATAATGTTTACTATTTCTTAAACTATGTTATGAGAATCTGCATGCTGGAAGTTATTATAATGGAGTTCTTCCTTAGTTGTTTGCATACTTTATGATTTATTACTCTAACTGACACTTGCTGTATTAACTATCTCAATTATTTATGTTTTATAATTTAAGTTCAACATTCAAAATCACATTCTAATGGTGGTCTATTTAGGACTCCTATACAGTCTTCAGAGACTAATGGGATCAGTAACAGGGTGGCCACCCACCTGCAATTATCAGCTAGAATTTTTTCTTTAAATTATTTTACCATCCATTACATTCACTTCTTTGGATGGAAATTTATCACCAAACAGTTTAAATATAATCGACTAAGCAATACTTTACTTGCGTTTAAATTTGCTCCATTATAACCCTGTTAAACTTGAAAGCCACTTATAACTCTCTCTCTCATGGTTGCTAAAAACCTTTGACCTGTCATGGTTGAATAGAAAAACCTTCGACCTGTCATGGTTGAATGGAAAAACCTTCAACCTATTTGGAGACTGCAGTTTAGGAACGACAAAGATTGTTGTGGAGGTGGAAGAAGGGGATTACTTTTTTTTTTATATAAAAGCATGAGTTTTTTTATTTATTTATTTGTTCTATTCTGTGGGCTAAATCTATTTATTCAAGCATGTTCTGATTCTTTGAGGGTATTTTTTTTTTCTTTTGACAAAATTATTCAAAATGTTTTAATATTTTTCACTTTATGAAATTCTTCAAAAATTAGATGGTTACAATTTAATAATAGATTTTTTATTGCACCCCTTCTGAAAGCTTTTGTACTCTCGTCCAATGAAATTAATGAATTAATTTTTCTCAGCAAAGCCATCAGTTTCTTAAAAACAGCAATGTTTGTCAACAAATTGTTACAATTATTCCATGGATGGTTATTTTTCGATTTTTATTTTAACCTTTTATATTTTTTTAATAGAACGGTTCTTTTACAAACTAATTATATGTTAACATTTAATTTTACTGTTTTTTTTTGGTAAATGTTTGATTTTCGACTCAAAACTTAAATTTTGTAGAAATTACTCAGACGAAAGTTTGTAAACGTTCTAGCGATGATATTTCAGAAACTGTTTCCTTCTTATATCCTAAAAAGTTGGCGAAAACTAAGAAATGTATAGGAAACATGTTGAATGATATATAATCATAAAATATAATAGAATTTCATTCAAATGTGTTTATTATTAAGAAGGAAAAGGAAACTTATATTTATTTTGTTCTGCACTGCACAGGTATTTAGTTTTGCAATTCCTAGTTAAGATCAACCAGATGACAAGAATTTTAAACTTAATATTTTTTAAACAACAAGGTATCATTTTCAAGGTTAAAAACTGGAGTTTTAGAAATAATGACTTTTAACTTAATGTTAGTTTTCCATAATTTATAGGCAAAACTGTAAAATCAAGGGTTACATCATTTGAAATTTTTATTTGTGGTCAGTAAATATCTAACAAGTTCAGTTTTTTTAATTACACTAATAATAGAAAATTAAAAAAATAATAATAATAAAGTAAACTGTAACAAAACATGTTATCTTGCTCCAATGTGTAAAAACAAGTCACATTTTTATTTTTTGGGACTGTTATAAGTTTAGCATTGACTGTATAAGTAAATTCATTTGTTAAATTTTACATTGAAAAAGAATTTACAAATTTAAACCAACGTAACTCATTATTGTAAGAACATGAATTTGATTTGGTTTAAAATTGAACTGTATGCGTTGAATTATGTAGTTCTTATAACAATTATATCTATTACACTTGATATTTATTTTTTTTGATTGAAGGAGAAGTATCTGCTTTTCCAATTCGCAAAAAAAATATTTTATTAAATAATAAGCCTACACGCATTAGCAAACAATAATACATGCCCTATACAATTTTTAGTAGTTATTGGGCCTGTAATTGGCAAATCAATCTGGAGGGTATTCAGTTAGTTATTTTATATTAAAAGGATATACTAAACAAAGATTATATATAATAAAGAGATAATCATATTAAAAAGAAATTAAAAAATTGGCGCATATCTAATCCTACAACCAGGACATATGTTCTTTCTTGTTGTCCGCAGGCTATGCCACTAACTACAAGTAAAAGGTATATCGATTTATATTGTGTGCTTTGAAACTTCAAATACAATAGATTGAAAGAACTGAACAAAACAATTATTTAATTAATGACTTTTACAATTATTAGCATTTTTTCAGTTAATTAATGACTTTTACAATTATTAGCATTTTTTCAGTTGAAAAAAATTTTTTTTTTCTTTCAATGTACCTAAATCGATTAATCGAAAAATTATTTTATTATCGATTGCCTAAATAAGAGTTCTATTTACATTGTTGTTAATATAAACTGCTGTTTGTAGAAAATGCAACACCATGAAAGAATCATCAGAATCAAATGAAATTTAATGCAGAAACGACTTGTACTGATACAAATAAATGATGAAATTTTCAAAACAAAAGAAACAAATTAAGCGTCCGAAATCAGTATTTGGTGCAGCCACCACGCGCTGCAATAAATGCTGCTATACGACGTGGCATGGAGTCAAACAGATGTTGAATATCTGCTTGAGGAAGAGAATTCCATATCGCTTGTATGCGCAACCAAAGTTCGTCTTTGGAAACTGCAGGACGCGGATCACGAGTGAGACGCCGACCAACCATATCCCACACGTGCTCAATAGGCGACATATCCGGCGAATAAGCAGGCCAAGGAAGAAGTTGCATGCGTTGTGCTGAACAGAAGTCTCTAACAGTCCGCGCAACATGTGGGCGTGCATTATCCTGCTGAAAGATAGCTCCAGGGATGCCTTGAAGGAAAGGAACTACTTCGGGCTGTAGCACTTCACGGACGTATCTGTTGCTATTGAGATTACCCTCAATTCGTATCAAATTGGATCGTCCATGATACGAAATCGCACCCCAGACCATAACTCCGGGTGTTCGACCACTATGTCGTTCAATAATACACTCAGGAAGGCAGCGTTGACCGGCATAACGTCTAACACGAACACGGCCATCATGGGTCCACAAATTGAAGCGTGATTCATCTGAAAAGACAACTTGGTGCCAATCAGCTCGCCAGTCTCTGTGCTCAAGAGCCCACTGCCGACGCAGCCGTCGATGATCCGCCGTGAGGGGAATCCTGTATAATGGCACCCTTGCACGCAATCCACGACGCAGCAGACGACGACGAATTGACGAAGCCGACAATTGTACACCTGTAGCAGTAGACCAATGTGCTGCCAGCTGCCTGGAGGAAGCTGTGCGATCATTCACCGCCATGCGGAGCAGGTGTCGATCATCGCGCTCTGACGTCACCTTCTGTCGTCCAGTGCCTGTTTTTCGAGTTGTTCGGTGCTCGTCGGTCCACTGCTTCCAAACTCGCATCACTGTGGAACTGTTCCGCTGCATACGAGCTGCTATTGCGCGATAGGAAAATCCTCCTTCTCGAAGGCCGATTATCCTCCCTCGTTCAAACTCCGTAAGTTGCTTGAATTTCTTATTCTTCCGTCGTGGAGGCATACTCAGGTCTCACTAAACGTTTGCCACTAACAAATAATCATAGACTATTTTCAACGTCCCGCTACAGCACTTTATTTATACGCTTTCAGCATCAATTCAGAGGGCGCTGCGCGCGCCACGCACGCGCGATGGCTCTGAAACTTTATTAATTTGCATAATATCCTATAATTGACATTTGCTGCGAATTTCATTTGATTCTGATGATTCCTTCATGGTGTTGCATTTTCTACAAACAGCAGTTTACATACCACAATTAAAATAAGTGATTTTCAAACTAACTTTTACATGATGGAAAATGTTATAAAACACATTGATTCATCTATTCCAACAGGAAATAGAGGACAATTTTAATTAAAGAAGCTATTTATCGAAAAATAATGTCTATATTAAGATATAAAATGATGTAATATAATTAAGATATAATGCCTGTCTTTCAACAACAGAACATATTTACACATATCGGCATCTGGAAATGTACCTATAACAGCGAAAGAAAATCCACAATGTATGTCAGCTTGTTTTTACATACCCACCTTTAATCACATGCATGCAGCGTGAGGAAAAGATAAACTGAAAAGCAATGCTTACGTTAAATGATTTATAATTTATTTTTAACGATCTGTCTAAAAATGAAGAATTAATTGAGCAAGGCAATCAACAGACCACCTTTTCCGAAACATATTAAAAATTTAAACAATCTCTTATACAGCCTGTCTATGGAAAAAAACTCCCCTCGCCATTTGTCTGGAGCAAAGGTGGTGACGAGGTTTAACTATTTCAGTTAGGAGTGTTGGATCAATATTTAAGACAGGTTTGAGGAGAGAAAGGGAATCAGGGGAGAAAAAAAGCACCCTCGTGTAATAAACTATGTCTGCTATTTTCTGGCTTCCATTATTGCTCTACTATTTTTTGGTTTCTTGCCATTTTTTGGTTATTGCACTATTAACTGGGGTATAACTGGGTGATATCTATTGGAATGATGAATAAGCGTTATGTGATGTGATGTATAGTAGAGACATGTTTTTTGTTGCTTTGTTATACTGACAAACTTGGTACAGGAAGTATAATTATATAGATATATGGAAGTATAGAAGTATAATTATATAGATATATAATCAAAATCTATATATAAAGATAATCAAAATCTATATAATTACATATTTATACTTGTATTTTGTATTCATATTTATTATTATTTATGTATTTATACTTATGTATGTACAGTCCGCAAAAAAAAAAAAGATATCACCCTGAATAACTTTCGTTCTAATCATCTGATTTTCACGAACTAAGTATCAATCTTAATGGTTTCTGGGGGTGACCTCAAATATGCTAATTAATTAGTGCTAACTATTAATTAAGTTACGAAATCAGACACAAAAACGTACTTTCTCTGAATAAACATATATTTTTTTTTACATATTTGGAATCTAGACACTTGAATTAGGGGGGGGGGGTAGCAAAATTTTAAAAAAATTGGGTGGTAAATTGGGTAGCAATAAAGGTTTATATATTTGGCGATAGTCCAGAAAACCGCTAAAAAAAAGTCGCCTGCGCAAATGAATATTTTAAGATAACCCATCGACTAATTCAAAAGAGGAATGCTTAATTTTACTAGGTTGCTAGGCAACCAAAATCTGACCGTAAAAAAATTGAAATAAAGTCCTGTTATTGCTTGGAGAGGTTTTATTAATTGTTAATAGAAAATATCTCGAAGTTTCTAAGCAATAGACAATTTTTAAACTGATTTCTGTCCAAAAAGCAAAAAATAAAAATTATTTTAATCCCATTTGATAAGAAAATTTGAATCGATTTATAAATAATTTATTATGTTCTGAGTTTTTAGAATTTAAACACATGAACTTTTTTTCTGATATTATTTAGATTATGTTGTTTTTGCTATATTTATTCGAGGATTTCATACTAAAATCAAATTAACATAACTTATTATAGCTATATACAAAATTTTAGAGATTATCATTTTTACAGCTTTAATTGAGTCTTCTAGGCAAGAAAGTTTGAATGGAAAAAAAGTGCTTGAAAAATAAAATGTAGATTGTATAGTAATTCTAATGCACATTCACAGAGTTTTCTGTAATTTACGATATTTCTTTTTTCTATAACTGAAGGTATTGCTGAATGTTTAGTGGCATTTTAAAAACATTGAAATATGTTATATTCAAGAATAAGATATTGAAATAATATGTTGCGTATTGTATGATTAATTGTTTAAAAAATCGCTTCATTCTGCTAGATATTTAGGTTACATATGGTTTTCTTTGGATAAAGATGATTAGAAAATATCATCCTCATGTTTCGATACATTCTGAAACTTATGTTCGCAAATTCGCCATTAAGTGTCGCACAGCATGTTCTTCAATTACGATAAGCTACATTTACCACCACATACTGCTCTTATGATTATTTTTGTTTCCTTATGTATATCTGATACTCTCTTTCTAAACAGAGCTTGTAAGATACTTAAGATACTGAAATAGGGGCACAAAAACTTAAAAGATAAAATATTCAATTTCATTAACTGAAAATATCTGGTCTCAAAATTTTACTTTTTAAGTTAAATATAACTTTTACAATATTGATGCTCTTACGTTTTTAAAGACCACATGAATCCTGTTAAAATATTAAAATGAATATGTTTACTTTAACGAGTGTAAAATCCTTATCAAAATAATGATCAAGACCCAACTGTAAAACAGTATAATTGACAATAAAAAGTCAACTGGCTTCAAAACATATGAAGAGGGTAGTAAAAGTTGAAAAGTTTCGAGCGTTCAAATATAATCGCCCATTT
Organism: Parasteatoda tepidariorum; assembly: GCF_982258835.1. Lineage (NCBI taxonomy): Eukaryota > Metazoa > Arthropoda > Arachnida > Araneae > Theridiidae > Parasteatoda > Parasteatoda tepidariorum. The sequence goes on along the minus strand of NC_141756.1, from coordinate 131,253,671 downwards.
TCAAGACTTGTCAGGCTTGAATAACTTGTGACTTATATTATTGTACGCTCAAAACATGTAGATTTTTATTATTATCTATTATTTTTTTAAATCAATGAAGTTTTTATATTTTCGATTCAGTTTCTTGGGATTATCCATTTAGTTACACAACATATTAAATTATTTCACTCCATATTAAAATAAGTTTTACATAAGTTAGAGGCACAGGTTCTTAGATTGAAAAAATTAATAATTCACTGCTTTGTGAAAAAATCAATGCAGTACATTTTTTTTTGCTGCAAGCCTTAACATTTTAATTTAAGGACATAAAAAAATTCCGTTTACAATTGATATTTCAAAAGTCGAATGTGAAAATGGAATGTCCCCCAGCACCAGGAATCGAAATTAAATAGTTACAAGGACAACTATTTAAAACAAGTTAGCGTTAATGTCCTACTCGAAGTTGTTTGAAAAGGTATTTTTTATATATCGATTTCAAAGTTTATTCTACATATATTTTAGGGTATACTTTCGGAATATTTCGATCGAGTTTATTTTTACACCTTTATTTGCTTAAAATTATTAAATAATTTGCTTGAAATGAATTATTCAAGATACATGATTTAATGCATTTATAGTATAATAGTAAACGGGGCTTCCATCGCATATCCTTAACCTTAATACCGCTATAAATGGAATAAGCTTAGATAAACAATAAAAGTTAATTTTTTCCTCATTTTAATTTTCAAGGAATAATATGTTTCGATCAAGCAGATTCCATTCTGGAAATAGCGAAATTATTGAGTAGATCCCTCGGAGCAATATAAGTCTTTTAAAAAAACTTGACTATAATTTAGAAAGGAACTTTACTTTAAAGAAAACCTAAATTAAAGTACTAAAAAAATTGATTAGTATATTAATGAAGAAATAATAAACGTAAAAGGGTAAAGAATAAGATTTTTAAAAATGTTAAAATTTAATTAAATAGTTGGTAAAATAGTTCTGCGAAACACTTCCGGAAATTTCTTTTAAGATTAAGACGATATAGGGTAAACCAACCAGAGAAGGAACACACCCCAATGAAAGAACATTTCATAGATATTTTTTAAAAATAAGATTTTAATCATTTTAATTCGATTGATTGGTAACAGTAGCTTACTACCTAACAATAGGAAGTCATCTAACAATGCGCTGAGTTACCTGGTCTTAGAGTCTTCTCTGGAAAAAGTTTTGAATTTGTTAGTATCTGTTCAACGCCTTGTTTCTTTGACAAAATTATAAGGTCAGTGTTTGTTGTTATCCGTTTAAACTACAATTAATTGCATGTAATAATGCTTTTTCTTTTCATTGTGAAAAAAAGAATTCAAAATATGGTCATTGAAGTTACGTTTTATTTATTTTAACCATCATAACATAAGCAAGTACTGAGATTAGGGGGTGTTAATTAACTGGATTACAGAGCGATGAAAAACCAATGTATAAACAAGTGTTCCTTTACTGGGATTTTTTCAAGTTAATGAAAATAAGAGAAAAATATTAATTTTCTTGTACCTTTAGTCATATTATAAATCAAAATCATGCTAAAAATGTAAAAATCAACTTCTAACCAGTGAAGGAACAGACATGTTCCTTCACTGTGAATAGATTTCCCAGTGAATGAACAGTATGTGTGAAATATGATTTTACATGGATAATAAGTAGTTTTTAGGTATAGAGGACACCTAAAATTCAGTTAAATGATGTATGAATAGTTCCTATAACAATTTCATTTCAAAATGCAAATTTAATTGCTAAATATATTTAAAGAATTATAATAATAATTTATTTATTATTTATCTTTAAAAATGTAGTGATTAGTTATTACATCATACCTTAGACACCTTAATAAACTATGTTTACTGACTAAATATAACAACTAAATATAATAATAAAAGCTTGAATAGAAAATTTCTTTGCAGGTTTTTGTGCCAATAATTAAGTAAATTATTATCTTATCGCGGTCTTTAACGTCCTGACGGGAACTGGTAAGAAAAATCGATTTAAAGGCAATCATCCAGGTGAAAAATGGGTGAAATTTTTTTTAAGGAGACATCCACCGATAACTCAGTGCAATGTGAAGATAATTTCAAAAGGCAAAACTTCCCTTAGAGAATAATATTCGAAATACTGGTTTTAAGAAATTTAAAAGAATCTTTAGGAGGGATGTAGTCTTGGCATCCTTTTAGAAAGTGATTGCATTTACAATGCGAACGAAACCAGAGTTAAATACTTCCCCTAAATTGGAAAAATCTTTGGCCCTAAAAATTATAAGGATTTATATTCTAAAGTACCTAGGAAAGAAAAAAGTACCTCCTTTGGTAGTTTTTCCTTACTGAAGAATTCCTTGAGATATTACAGAATCAGTCACTGCTATATATTTCATTGTAAAAAGCGATTCATGAAATGAAACGAGGACCGCAGCAACATTTTACAATTATAATGCAGATGTTTATACCCATGGCTAATTAAAAATGCTATCAAATTCCCTATTTTGCTTCTTCTGGATAGATATAAATCTCATATCAATTTGAAACTGAGCAAGTTTTGTTCATCAAAACAAATTTTCTGGTTTAGTACCTAATTCATGGAAATCTCCAGTTAGATCTTGAAAACAAAAGAATTGTAAAACATATGTCGAGAAAATTTTACATCCATTCTTAAATAAGATTTTGATTTGATATTTTTCCATTCGATGTAGAAAACGTTTACTTTAACAAATGCATGCGAGACAGACACCAAGAGTTAATGAGCAAGACAGCTTATCAACAAAACACATGCTTCGTGAGTAACGATGCACTATTTCTTCAGAAGCTTGAGAAAGAAATCTCACAAGTTATGTTGCAAATTCTTAAAGGAACATTGACAGAAAAGTTTAATCTCCCAAATATCCAATAGCCTGTGATTTTCTCAATATAGAAGAATTTATTTCAAAAAGAACATTTGGTTAATCAAATTTTGGCACTGAAGATGAAACAACTAACATTGATAATGCATCTTGAAAACTGATTTTGAGATAAGTCCTCTTAAGGCATTGTTAGTTGCAAAAAAAATTGGTTCCATAAGTAAATGGTGAGTACTGCTGAAGATCCACTAGATATAAGTCAATGAGAGGTGGATTTTACTCAAACTTCGAAACTCCTTTTTCTCATTTATTATCCAGTGAGGAATTCTAGAAATGGTACTGGAAAAATCAAAAGAAATTTCGAAGATACATTTACATTGGCCAAAAATTTGGAAAAAAGAGGACGGTTAAATCAAAAGAAAAAGAAATAAATTACTTTTTTGCATTAACTTCAGAAAAAGAACAAAACTTTAAAGAGATTGAAAGAGCTGGAAAAAAAAGTTAAAGCCGAAAGTATGACGAAGAGAAAAAAAATACTTAAAAAGATTTTAAAAAAAGCTTAAAAAATATAGGGAAAAGAGTAAACAAAAAAGTGATCTAATTATAATAATAATAAAAACAACATTGTATTACACAATGATAAACGCTCATAATTTAGAACGGACTATTAAACTGTGAGAAAAAAAATTAAAAACATTTTTTTTAAATTATGTATTCAAACATATTTTACTTTACATTCCATGACTGAAAAAAGTAACACTTTCCACGTTAACTGTGGTTATATGTTGTAATTCCAAGAAAAATCTTGCTTTTAGACATTTGTGTGGCCTGTGGATTCCTAACGAACATCAAACATTCTAAAAATTAAGTGCTCATTCACTGGAAAATTTAGTGTTTATTCACTGGTAAGAACTGTTCCTTCACTTGGTTATCTTACTACTTATTATTTAAACCACCAAAAGCTTAGAACAATATTATGTAAGTTATCTAAATGTTTTTTACATAATTTGCATTTAATAACAAATACGTCGACACTATCATTTAGCTGAAATTACAAATTTTGAGATTTTTATGATTTTTTTAAAGGCAAGCTAAGCTTAAGTGTTCCTTCACTGGTTTGTTTACCTTATAAGATGTTGAGAAATTTGCAATGTTGTGAGAGATGCTTAAAAATGTTGACTACGCATTTTTATTAATATTTATAAAATATATATTCAAGATTCATACGTATTTATTCATACGTATGTATATTATTGCAATTGTATCAGTTATTGAGTAAAAAAACTAAAAAATAAAAAGTAATCACATTAAGGAAGCACAATCTGTTGTATAATCATATTCTATCAGAAGCATGCTTTTATAAAACTCGACATTCGTTGAAAAAAATGTTTTTTATTCAATAAAATGTTTTACTCAAATTTCTTTACTAAATTGCAAATCGATTTTAAGAAGACTAAAAAAGAAACATTGTATTTTATAGTTTAAAATATAAAAATAAAAAGATTAGCAAACGATTATTAGCGAAAAATATATGAATGAAATTTTACGCGACGTGCGCGAAGTCAAGTTCTCGCAAGTTTATCACATTTTAATATTAATCGCCCCATTTAATTATTTCTTTATTGTCGCCAAATTAATTTTTTTTGAATAATTAATTTTAATTTTTCTCAGTTTCTAATAAATAAAAACAGTTGAAACTTTAGATTTTTCAATTGAAAAATATGTAGATTAATATGGTATAAAAAAGTTCATACCTTATAATTCAAATTTTTTTCATTTTCAATTTAATTAAATAATAAAAAATAATTATTAATAAAAATTATTTTTTTCATGTAATTATCTTTGGGTAAATGATTTTTATGACTGGGTGAAATTTTCTTTGAATTGCTTTATTAGTTTTAAAAATATGACTAAAAACGTTAAAAGTGAAATTAACATTAAGGGGTACGAACTTTGGATCGCTCTCCTGACCAAGCTATGGGGACCATATTTCCCAGATTGCGGCTACCCCCTATATTTTGAAGGTTAAAAATCCAAATATGTAAAAAAAAATATATGTTTATTCAGAGAAAGTGCGTTTTTGTGTCTGATTTCGTAACATAATTAATAGTTAGCACTAATTAATTAGCATATTTGAGGTCACCCCCAGGAACCATTAAGATTGACACTTTGTTCGTGAAAATCCGATCATTAGAACGAAAGTTATTCAGGGTGATATCTTTCTTTTTTTGCGGACTGTACAGTCTGCAAAAAAAAATATTTCACGTTGAATAACTTTCGTTCTAATGATCGGATTTCTACAAACTTAGCGTCAACCTTAATAATTCCTGGGGGTGATCTCAAATATGGAAATTATTTAGTGCTAACTATTAAGTTACGAAATCGGACACAAAAACGTACTTTCTCTGAATAAACATGTTTTTTTTAAACATGTTTGGATTCTTAACCTTCAAAATATAGGGGTTAGTCGCAATCCGGGAAAAATAGTCCCCGTAGTTAGGTCAGGAGAGCGATTCAAAGTTTGAACACCTTAATAATTTCACTTTTTGCGTTTTTAGTAATATTTTTAAAACTCATTCAGAAATTCGAAAAAAAATTGCACCTACTTATAAAACCCATTTACCCAAAGATAATTTCATGCAAAAAATATTTTTAAATAATTTATTATTTTTTATTTAATTTAATTGTGGATGAAAAAAATTTGAATTGTGAGGTATAAAATTCTTATACGATTAAATATTAATCTACGAATTTTTTGTTGCAAAATTCAAAGTTTCCACAGTTTTTATTTGATAGAAGCAGAGAAAAATTAAAATTAATCATTTAAAAAAATATAATTTGGCAAGAAAAGAAAAAAATATTTAAATCGGGCGATTAATATTTAAATGTGGTTAACTTACGAGGAAGTAGACTTAAATGAGTGTAGAGTAAAATTTCATACATATTTTTGCTAATAACAGATTGCTAATCATTTTTTTTTTAAATTATAAAATACGATATTTCTTTTTTTTGTCATCTAAAAATCTATTCGTAATTTAATAAAGAGCTTTGAATAAAACATTTTATTGAGTCAAAATATTTTATTCAACGAAAAGTATTTTTATAAAAGCATGTTCCTGATAGAATGCGATTATGCATCAGTTCTTTTTAATTTTATTTTTTAGCTTGTTCCTTCAATAACAACATATGCATAGATTTGGAATAATATGTTTATCAATTTCTACATTATATATTTTACAATTATTGATACGAATACGTAGTCATCGTTTTTAAGCATCTTAAAATTATAATTTGTTAACTACCCGTCTGCTCGTGATTCACAGAATTATTTTACCAACTATTTAATTAAGTTTTTACATTTCTCAAAATCTTATTCTTCAAATATTCTTCATTAATATACTAGTCAATTATTTTAGTACTTTAAATTTGGTTTTCCTTCAAAGTAAATATCCTTTTTAAATTATTGTCAAATTTTTATTAAAAGAAGACTTAGAATAATTGTTAGCTAGCTGAAAATTAAATCTTAACAAGAAATTAAAAATATTCTGCAAATCAAATTTATTCGATTCAGACTGTCTATTTACTAAGCATACTTTTGTTTTCGAAAAATAAAGATAAAAAATGAAGATCGTCTTTTTTATTGTTTCTTATTTATTTGAGTAATTGCAAATGCCTATGGGTGCCCAGCAAAAAACATAACATTTTGTTTCGTTTTTTAAATGAGCAAAAAATTACGGACATACAATTTTATTTTGACGTTCAAAGTTATTCCTCTCATTTAACTTTAAGAAAGTTGCTCTTTTAAAAAGTATAATGTTGAAAAAATTTGCTTAAAAAATTGTAAATATTTTTAAACTTTAACACAGTTCAAAAAAATATTGCATATCAGGAAAATGTTCGATATGCCTTATTTGTCATCGATTCAAAAATCGTGCTATTTTTAGAATCATCATCTCAAAAATTGTTCTTTTTTCTACTTAAATAACCTATCATAATAGTTTTAACACATGTTTTGAAGAAATTATGAATACAAGTTGTGATCTATTTCGTAATAAGGAAACAAGAATATGAATGATTCATTGATAACTGTTTCATTGAACCAGAGTAGTTAATTTTTTTCGAAATAATGTCGATATAATAACGATATAATGTAATCGACCTTACAACTATTTTACTTTTATTCTTTGGACTAGGGGTGCACGCCATTCGACTTTGAATTTTCAAATATAAAATGCAAAAATTAATACAAGAATGCGTAAGCTGGCTTTAACTAATTATAAAAAAAAGAGAAAAGAAATTATCTCATGAGAGGAATGTCTAAGTTAAAAAAGTATTGTAAAAACAATTGTTCTTTTGTTTAATTAGGGGTATTTTAAACCTTCATTTTCCTTTCTTTTAATTTTATAAATTATTCTTTTTAATAAACTAATGAAATGAGTGCGTAAATAACATCCATTCTTTTTACTGCAAACCAAGTTTACTTAGTATCATTCACAAATCTTATGAAGTGCAAATTCTACGGCCCCCGTGTAGGGTAGTAGGATAGTTTATGTATGATTAATAGTTTCAAGAGTGAACTCATATAAGTAATTAGCTAATTTCTTTAAGAATTCTAAATTTAAAAATTACTTGTTATTTCACAAATGTTACATCTAAAATTTCGAAACCCAACATTTCGTGACAACAAATTTTCAAGTTTTTGAAATTAAATATTCTATGTTGTGGTTTTGCATATTGTAGGACATTTACTAAGGAATGTTGTTACTGGAATGTTGTAACATTTACTAAGTTTTTCAATTTTATCGAAAAGAAATATCGTGAATTTTACAAAAACTTGGGATTCTGCATCAAAATCGAAATCTTTTTCGGGTTCTCCAAATTTTTTGCTGGATCTTATTTTTTTCTTTCCCTTACCTAAGAGACTCGAACTGAGGTGTAAAAGCAATTAGCCCTACAACTCTTCATAAATTTATAATAACTTATGTAAATTTGGTTTTAGTAAAAAAATTTCACACAAATGACGTTAAAACAGATTTTAAAAAAATGTCAGATAGGAAGTTCAGCGTTTAGATTCTAAAATATTGGAAAATCGTAAATGTATTAATTGATTCAAATTTTATTTTTAAAGGAGAGTAAAAAAATAAAAGGACAATCTGTTTTCTTTGCCTAGAAAGCAGCCTCAAAAATTTTCCTCTTGGTGCGTTGCAACGGAGAAACACGTTTCGCAGTCTTGTCATGCATTCAATTTCTCTGAGGTTGTTTTTAATTGTTTCACCTTATGGCAAGGTAATTTGGCATTCTTTCGCCATTCATATAAATCTTTATTGCAACCCAATTTTTTCGAAATTTTGTCGACCCCCCCCCCCGATTTCAAGGGTCAGGATTCCAAATATGTAAAAAATATATATGTTTATTCAGAGAAAGTACGTTTTTGTGTCTGATTTCGTTACTTGATAAATAGTTAGCTCTAATTAATCAGCATATTTGAAGTATCCCCCGGAACCATTAAGTTTGACACTTAGTTTGTGAAAATCCGATCATTAGAACGAAAGTTATTCAGGGTGATATCTTTTTTTCCGAACTGTTCAATCTGCATCATCTCTGATGATAAATACTCATGTAATGTGTCCACTTAATAATACTTACTTTTATTTTACTAGGACCAGAACGCATACCACCTCAACTATCCTCACCTCATGATGAAGGGGTAAAAAGAGCCACTTGCACCCCGGCCACCTGAAACGACTGCGACTCCATAGCAGTAGACGGCTTTAGTCTTTGTCCTAAGGGGAGTTCTTTAAATAGACATACTATAAGTTGCTGTCTCGTTTCTACCTGTTTCCGTGATGTTTCGCACAGTGCACAAGTTCGTTTTTTAAAATGTAAGTGTCGTTAATTTTTCAATAAATTTTTATTAAATTTTGTGATTTGAAATGCCGATTACCACATTTATTCTCTTATAATTTTTTTTTCAATTTTTACAGAACAAGTTGTAGCCTTTTTTTCCTGATATGGAAGAGCGATGACGTTGATTTAGGTGCATAATGTGATAAACCATAATTCAGGTACGAATTTCCTTCTCATGTTCCGTGCTTAATTTTATGATTACCTGTTTCGAAATTCAAGTTTCACTTCTCAATAATGATTCTAAAACAATTCTAGTTTTTTTTTCTAGTTGCAACAACACTATTTATAGTCTCTTTTTTTTTTTTGAAAAAAATGAAAATAACTCTTAACGGTGCAACCTGTTCTTTTTGCTGACTTTTTTCTTCTCAAAATTGTAGATTTCAAAACACAAGGTACATATTTTCTTAAACACAATCTTTTTCATTGTCATTAATTTAAAAAAAGCTTTTTTTTGTCCAAATAATTATTCGAAAAAAAAAATCATTTATAAAATGGCGTTGCTTTCATAACCTTTTATGACAATTCTACTAGTGACACTTACAAACAGAAAAATTTTCTGGCAATTTTTAAAATGTTTTAAATTTTAATAAAAATTACAGGAAATCGGTAACTTTCATTTGATTACCAAAAAATTGGCCAACACAAGATTTCGCTGTTTTTTGACAAAATAATCAAAAGTTTAAATTTAACATCGAATTTAGAAAATCGATATCACAATAAATAAATCGTTATCTCTCCACAAAAAAGATATAATAATATTTAAATACTATAATAATTAATATATTAAAAGATATAATAATAATATTCAAAATTAATTTTAGCTGAACGAAAGAAATAAAAACAGAAATTTAAATTTGGCCTCCAAACTTAAGCCCAGCTCCCGACATCGTTAACCGATATAAGATATTCGCTTTCCCATTTCTCAAAAAAGTTTTGGATTGAAAAACTTTTAACTGTGCTTTCATTTAGAAAACACTTTATTCTTACTTCTAAAAAATAGCCCGGAATAGGAAATTATTAACGTATATTAATTTGAATAAAATTTATGTTATCCCATCCGCAAAATGATTTTACATAACAAGAGTAAACTATAAAACTTTTTGTCCTTGAAATGACGAATTTGAATTTTGTCTTCAAATGTTAGTCCTCATGGTAGTAAACCTTTATTCGTGTCTTCAAAATGTTCGTCCATTGTAAACAGTCGTTAACAAGGCAGCAATAGAAGTTGACCTTTTCTAAAAAATTCCAAGAATTTTATTAAAAAAAAGTTTTTTATTTAAAAGCAAACATTTATTGGCATTTTTTTTTCAATTTTTTACCATATTCTAAACCTATGCGTATAAACATATTTTCTATTGTGTTTAAATTGAATTTATTGATTACTATTGATTAAAAGCTATAAATAAAAACATTTATGTTACAATAATGCACCAGACGTCTAATGCTGCAGCTGCCAGTAATACCTGTTTCAATAATACTAGGAGGCTTCGCCCCCTGCTCGCTAACGCTCGCCAACCCCCGAGAATTGCTACGCAATCCTATGTGGTTCACGCCGTGAACCATGGCTCGTTGCGCTCGCTCGCCAATGAACACAATGTTCTAGCACAAAGACATAATATATTATCATCAAGGACATAGTATTTTATCATCAAAGACATAGTATTGTACTTATGTAGAAGAATTCTACCAATGTTCTTATTGGCTTTTAAAAAAGTATATTAGCTATTTAGATTGTACATGGTGAAAAAATCAAAACATTAGCTAAATAAGAAACATATTAGCAAAATAAATTATCGAATATTGATTCACTAATATTCTGCATTTTAAAGCGTGAAAATTCAATGCATAAATAAACGCGAAATATAAAAAAATTCAATTTCATTCAATACAAACACTTAAACGTTTTTTAGACGTTTAGGTAGCTCCCAGTAGAAAAATATCAATTCAACAGCGGCCTTTTAAAGCATTCTCGCTTCAATTAATTAATTAATTCCTAATTGAGTTTAAATTAAATATTGTCATGTTTTTAGTGCATGAATCTGAATTGAACAACCAGATAATGCTCACTCTGGTTATTGTTATCTGGTTGCTCACTACGTACTCTTGCGCGCCGAATCCAATCAATTAAAAATGAAAAATGTTGCCAGCGCGAGAAAAGAAATATCATCGGTTTTATTGATACATACATACATACGTACGTATTAGCGTTTTATATAATATAGAAGATAGATGCTATAACAGATACTGTGACAGAAACAATCAGTTTCTTACCTTCTACAAGTTGTATGATGGATACAGCGATATTTAAAAGATATTTTCATGTCTTCAAGCTTCAGAAGTTTAAATTTTAATTGAAGTAAAAATTGTATTTCAGAAATATGTGAATAGTTTAAGTTTTTATTAATTTATATGCATGAAGTGCAGTGCGCAAAGAAAAATCAAACCACTTTGAATAACTTTTTCTCCCAATGATCGGACTTTCACGTTCAAACTCTTTCCCAGGGGGTAACTTTAAACGTGGTTATTTGTGTAGACGATATTTTAATTTTCATAATCAGACGCAAAAACGTTATTTTTCTAAAACAAACAGGAGTCGAGTTTCTGACCCTCAAAATACAGGGGGTCGCCGCAATCTTCCGCTATATAAAAATAAATTAATAAGATTGTGCTAGTTGAATTTTTTACTGTGCAAATAAACTTTAATAATAAGTGTATTAATTCACTCAATTTTTTTTTCATTCCTTGTTGAAGTTATTAACTTTTATTTCTTAATGGTGCATTACACAAATGTTAATGTTAATAAAAATGTTAGCAATATATAGTGATGCGTTTTTTTTTCTTTTTGCTGCAATTGTTCCTATTTACTTTATTAGAGGCTTGATCCAACCATTAGCCTGTCTTACGCCAATATGGGCGGATGTGTCTCTGTCTAGTGTTTCATAGATTTTATCCGAAATGATTAAGTCACATAATGTTTTAAAGTCATTTACTTCTCTCAGACGTAAATTATACTCAAAAGTTGAACGAATTCATGTTGCAAATTGAATGTGTGATTCATCAAAATTTTTTCTTTGGTGGCGAAAATTAAATAGACACTGTTGAGGGGTTATTTGGTTTTCTCTTAAGATTAATGATTTAAGTTTTTGGTAATTTTTTAATTCCTCTTCCACGTATAAAAGCGCTTTGTTTGCTTTTTCTTGCAAAATTGCTATGAGAATTTCGGATTTAAGTTAATCTTTTACGTTTTTGGTTTTGAATGCTCGCTCCAAAGAATTAAAGAATAAGCCAAGATTTTCAGGATTTCTCGGAACAGTTACTGTTAAGGTTCGTATACTTTTAATAAGTGATTCTAAATCTTGATGCGAATTTGTTAAATCAGAACTGCTGTTTACGCTCATATCCCGCTCATTTTGACTAAGTGATTGAAGTTGAATTTCTTTTTCTATTCTAGCTAATTTTACTTTTTCTAGTTCTAAATTAAGTTGTTGCATTTTTACCATTTACTGTGTTCGGTTCTTTTTTATATTCGTCTGAATTTTCAATTATAGTTTTTAGTTCGGTTACTGTAGCGTTAGAAGGAGTGGGAATATTTAGTTCTTGGGTTAATGTTATTAAATCTGTTTTTGTTGATTTGTACATTTCGAAGTTCCCAAAAAGAAGAAAAAAAAAAGAGTCACCTACTTCAAAGGTTTATTTGCAGATAAAATTTTTGGTATCCGGTAACACTGGTGCAACTCACAATTCAGGCATGAACTCTGTATCAGTTGACGATATGCGGTAGTTTCAGTAGTTTCAAGCAACTTCGATGGTGATTCTAGTACTTTCCAGCAACTTCGATGACGATTCTAGTTGTTTCCGGCAATTTCCACAGTAAATCTAGCTGTTTCCAGGAACTTCACGGCGTTTCTAGCAGTTGTAGTTTTTCATTCAAGTCAGCCCTGCGCGGAACTTGAAAATGGATTCGTTGTCACAGTTTTTGGTCCACAGTTTTTATTTTCGAAGTTTGGTTACGCAATGCTCAGCGTATTTTTTTTGTTAGCAAGTAATTTTTTGTGATTATCGTCCTACGCGACGTAATCGACGTTGTAGAATGGATTAATTTTGGCCCTCCGCGGCTCAAATAGTTTTTAATAGCTCAACCTTGACTCGTTGGCTATAATCGTTGAAAAAATGAAAAGTTATTGCTCAAATCGCAATCCACATTCCCGTGGACGAGCCCCCATTTGTAGGATAAAGGGGGTGAAGCGAGGGTTTCTCAAAAATAAAGAAGCTGTGCTAAACTTAATAAAAATATATTATAACAAAATAAGCTACAATTTTCACTGGCATCCTCCTAGAGCCAGTCATTTCAACTACATGGTGTAAAAGTAAAAGAAGAGTAAATGTAGAGGTAAGTGTCCTTGATATCATCACGTGATAGGATGAATGCTTCGTAGATCGGATCTGTATTCCACACACACATATATATATGTATATATAACCTCCAAAATCAGTTTTTTTTATATACGTATATAACCTCCAGACCCCCAAAAATGTTCAGAGAGAACACTGATGTATTTGATTATTTTTAAATTTATTTTCCATCATTCTCTACAGTAGAATTGCTTTTCAAAAAGTTAAATTGCCTCCTTTGATTACGATTTGCAATTGAAAAAGATTTCTCCTTTGCTTGTGTACTGCGATTTAAGTATAAGCTAATTGTGTGAAAGAAAAAAGAAACTTTTACGAGAAATATTTCTTAAATTTTGTTTATATCACTGTGATTATTTGGGTAAAAGAAATGACAGAGATTTATTTGTATTCAAAACTTAATTACAGTCAGTATTTTTGTCTGATCAGTTATCGATTATGAATATCAAATAGTCTAAAAGATACGAGTTACTATATATATATAATCAGACGTAGCCGAGAGATGGAAATAAGCAGGTTTCAGGCACCAGGCTATACCTGAATATCATTTATTGAGACACATTCCTAAAGAGCTAGCATTCAAGTCACAAAATCGTTGTGCTCCTCAATAAAAATTAGGGAAAATCTTCCGAAGTAAATTAGTTGAATGTTTCATTTTAGGGAATAAAGGAAATCATTGTAATTGGTCTATGGGAATATAGTTTTCTCACGAGTTAGCAAAGGGAAAAATGTCAAGGTCAATTAATGCATACTTGAACTAAAAATAGTTTAAAAGACAGCATGTGAATTTTAAAGTGTGAGAAAGAGAGTTTTGTTTTCAATAGAAAATTAAGAGAGATTTACAGAAAAGGAAAAACAGAAAAAGATTGGTTGAAGCTTTTTATGTTAAATATATACAGTAAATATTGTTTTTCTCTGAATTTAATAACTATTTTATTTAACTTGTTTTTGCAACTTTATTTTTCTTATAGAGCATTTTTTTTTCGATTTTAGATATGACAGCCTAAATGACAGACTTGAGCCAGCTTTTAGATTATTCTAGACTTTCTTCTAAGCTTGTTCTAACGCCATAGGAAGCTGGCAGCTCACCACTATCTCGATCAACAGCTCCAGAAAGGTCTACAGGCACAAAAAAGCGAGCGTTTAGGAGTTTCGATACACCTTCTCCAACTGACACCAACAAAAACGATGTTAAAGTTGACGCAAATCTTACCGAATGATGATTATGATGAAATTTGTTTGTCGTCGGCTGAAATATCCATTATGAGAAAGATTCTAACGACTCATCTGTTAGTTTCATCCCATGAAGTTGAAATTTTGCAAAAGAACGGTGACTCTGCTGTGTACTCGGTGAAATTTTACGCTCCATCTGCCACAAAATCTGTTAAAAATAGCCATTAATGCTCCTTCCAAGAGTCAAGAAAAAACTCTTGCATCTTTGCTAGCTGATCCCCCAGTCAACATAATCGCACAGGTTAAACTACAGTTTTCGTTTTGTCTATCTCTATTTTATATTTTATAACCGTAATTGAACAGGCGACCCAATTTTCAGTTTTACAACTAATGTTCAACTACATAACCTTGTAATTTTGAAACAAATCCAGAAGACAAGGGAACTAACTCCTGGATCAAGAAATTGCCTTCGTGGAGGACTTTTTGGAGGAAGTAGACCGCATTTGCCTGACGTGGAGGGGAAGACCACGCCATGGTTAGCTTGACGGCAAGGGGACTCTAACCTATGTTCCGTCTACCACTGAGTATATTTCACGTCAGCACTGTGGTCGGTGCAAGCCAGATGCGGAATTCGTATCAACAAGCAATCGCCGGAATTCGAGCCCAGTTAACCTCAGTGGAAGGCGAACGCTTTATCCCCTGAACCATCACGGCTCTTTTGTCTAGTTAAGTAAGAATAGATCAGGGCTTGCATCACCTACATATGAGTTTGCCCTGCAGATTGGCAAGGTGGCAAAAAATGGCGCAATTTATCGAAGGGATTGAATTCCAAAGAGCTATTAGAGGCGAGAGCTTGACAAGAGGTTCTACAATAAAAGAGAATTTTGTGATCGGAACGCCTGGAAAAGTGTTTCATTGGCTAGATGAGAGCGATACTTCGATTTGGATAAGTTGAGAATTTTTGTTTTGGATGAAGCTGATGTCATGATTTCGACTTTGAGGCATCATGATCAATGTTTGCGTAATCACCGCAAGGTGTCTAATAGTTGTCAAATGATGCTGTTCTCCGCCACTTACTCGCCTGATTTGTTTTGCAGAAATGATTATAACTGAACACATAACGTTGCAGCTGAACAATGGAGGCCAAAAAATGTCAAGCAGTTCTATGTTATGTGTCACACCATCGAAGGCAGATATCCAGTATTGTCCAAGATCTGTGGTTCCATATCAATCGGTCAGGCCATTATATTTTGCAGAACAAGAAGACCTGCAGCTTGGTTTGAAGCCCGACAGACTGCTGGTGGACGTTCTGTTGGTAATTTATCTGGAGAGATAGAGCTCAATCAATGACTGGATACCCTGACTCGCTTCAGAGAATGGAAGGTACGTGACCTTTCTTTTTATCATTATTACATTATATTTTTTTTTCCTTATTTGCTGGTAAGACAGTGCTTAAATAACTTTTATTTAAATCTAATAAAATACAATTGATAACCTTCTTAATAGTAAATAATGAATTCTAATTTTGAGTAAATATTTTTTTTCATAATTGTGTAAAATAATTATTAAATTAAAAAATAGAATAATCCTCTCAATATTGAATATATTTAAAATTGCGCATAAGTTGTTTTTATGGTGGCCAATGTAATTAAGAAAAGAATTCCTTGTTAGAAACTAGTTATTTTATCATGATCATGTAACTTTCAAAATTATTTTGCATTTGTTAAAATAAATATAAAAAATTTTCAACAATATGAAGGAGAAAAATTATTTGAGCGCATATCCTAATGATGTCATTTTTTTAAAGTGTTAAAAAAATACTTTTTGAGTGCTTAAAAGTGCTTATTTTTTGTTGAAAAATTTGGCTGCTCATCCTGTATTAATGTAAATATTTATATTTGACTCTGTAATCATGAAAGTTAAATTTACTACCACTTTTTTTAAATTCGGTATTTTTCATACGTTGGTTACTTCTTGTGGGCAAACTTAAAATTTTTAGTTTTTTGGGAAACTTCTCACTGAGAATGAGGAACTCAGGATTTCGAAAGTTCTGCCAAAAAACGAGGATAGTAAACTGTTGATCAAAGTACGACTTAAGTTTTTCTAAGTTTGTAACCGCCTGAATTTACATAAATTTCTTGTCGTACTTATCAGATTTCTTTTTACATGAAGAGACTTCCTAGACTATTGTGGAGATCTGAAACATCTGATGATAAATTTTAAAAAGCAAGAAACATCGTTTATGATCTAGATTTTGCAACGACTTTAAACAATTTGGCTGGGGTTCGGAAGACCTCGAAACTTTCGTAACAGCCACTTTATGTCTCAAAAACAGATAAAATTAAAAGGAAAACATTCAGGCATGCTTGGATTTTATACAGCTTCCGAACTACATGAAATTAAAAAAAATGGTAATTGTAAATTTAGAAGTAAAAATATTAAATTTAGAAGCAGTGTCGACTTTATTTGTTAATGTCCAATATTGAGTCCTGTCCAATATTGAGCCTTAACATCTTTCGAGTTTGCGAAAGTTTTATTTTTTTAGTGTGTATATTCGTATGTCAGCTAAGCACTTTTAAGATTTTAGAAGTAAACTGAATGCTTTAAATGACCAACCTGTTTTTGAAATAATCCATTTAATATATTTTAAAAGCTTTAAAAACAGTTTGTGGACAGACGCTGAATTGATACCCGTTTAATTTTTTTTGCATTTTATAACTTCTTTATTCAGCTACAAATAGAAATTTTGAAAACTTTACTTCCGCGTTAGTGGAGCACCATAGTATGAAAAGAATTAGGATTTCTAGCTCTTAATATGGAATTGATATTAACAATGTATTTCATGTTGCATTTCTAAAAGGCTAAGGGGATAAAAATAGGATTGACTTTTAAATACTATCTAGTATTTTTACGATTTCTTTAAATTGAATGAAGTGACCAATATTCTAAAAGTTATTTATGTTTTATGTATAAAAGTACAATTTTTTATTTATATCTATTAACGTATCTAACATAGCTAAATAGGCAAGTAAGATATCGTTACCTATGCATATCATTACGCTAAATCGAATGAGAATAGGACCAAGCTGTCTGATTTAATAGTTTAACAGTTTGAAAATTTATTAAGGTTTTATGTGCAGAAAGTACAATTTTTCGACTTAGACTAACAACACTTTATGCAACTGACATTGCTATCTAGACAAGTGAGGCATTACTTCAAATTTAATTTTTTACTCTTAATCCGGTAAAATAGTCCTTTGATATAATTTTTGAGAAGAAATGAAGGTTTAATGCGTGAAATGTAGAAACGAAAAATTTTAAATAAAAGAGGATTGGTTTTCCTGAATTCAATGTCATATTTACTTATTACTGTAAAATTTAAGAATTTAATTATTGGTATAAGATGATTTAATTAAAAATTACAGGATATAATTTAGGACAAATTTATTGTAACATATACCATATAAATTCAAATGTATTAATTACTAGAAAAAAATATGTTGTATTAGGATAAATTGTTTTATGTGCCCTATTATTTTTCTTATAGGCTTTAAGCGTATTTTACATTTTAAATAACAGAAGAATCAGCGTAAAAAGTAAAACATTTACTAACAAGTGTATTTTCAATTTTGAATTATTGTCTTTCAATTTCAACCTTAAAAACAATATTACATCTCTTTTTTTACACCAGACAAACCTTACAGGGTTCCTCAAAATATCTGAAATAAAAGAAAGAAATTACTATCATGATAAAATTTTATCAACACATTATTAGACCAAAAGAGATTAAATACCTTTAATTTGAAATCATTTAAGCCTTCAGGTATCCCTCAGAAACTTATTTTAAGTTTGATAGATATTTTGATTATTGTTCTAAGATTATTCTACACAACTAATGAAAGATGAGAGGTATAATTGGTTTTATAGTTTTTATGATTAGACTGAAATTTCTTTTAAAAAATAAATGGTATTTATAAATGAAGACTATTGAAAATGAAACTATATTGAAAAATTAGTAATTTAAACTTACAGTGGTGGCCAAAAGTGTGGACACTTTTTGAAAGTTTCATGTTTTTCAACTTTGGATGCTTGTAGAATATATTAATTTTCATTTACATACAAACGTTTATATATCAAATTGAAGGTAATTTAATGTAGAATTTAATAATAAATACAGTATTACAATATCTTTATTAGAAAAAAAGTTATGCAATTAATAGTAAGATCTATCTTGGATTTGATTTTTTTTAAAGTGATACTTACACAATCAATACTTAGTAGGATAACCCTTAATTTTTAAGACAGCTTCACAGCGTCTTTTCATCGAGTGAACGAGTGTTTGGAGTTCATCTTTCGTAATCACATGGTGCCAAGAATCAATTATAGCTTCACTTGGTTGTCTTTTATTGGATGGACGTTTTTTTCGTACAAGAATTTTCAAACGCCGCCACAAATTTTCAATTGGATTGAGATCAGGGCTGTTTCCTGGCCATGGTAATATATCTATGCCTTTATTTTGAAACCATGCTTTGCATACTTTTGCTGTGTGGCATGGAGCTGAATCCTGCTGAAAAATAAATGGTGCGTTGTTGGAGAAGAGATCCCTGATGGAAGGTATCAATTTTGGTTTCAGGGCAGTTTCGATGTATTTTTTGGCATTCAGGATGCCATGAATCACTTGAATTCGGCCCACATCATCTGCAGATCTACATGCCCAAATCATGACATTTGTTGGATTTTTAGTAGTTGCTTCAATGCAATCAGGATGAAGCGCTTCACCTACTCTACGTCTCACGTATTTTCTACCATCACTTCCAAAGAGCGATATTTTACTCTCATCACTCCAGATTACTTGCTTCCACTGATTTTCTGACCATTTAATGTGTTCTTTTGCCGACTTAACTCGTTTTTCGCGTTGCTTTTGATTTAAATATGGTTTTTTCCTTAGAATTCTAGCTTGTAGTCCAAATCCTGATAAGCTTTTTCTTATTGTTCTTGAACTTACTGCATTCATTTCACATCTAATGGCATCTGATGACATTTTTCTATCTTGAAGGTATAGCCATTTAATTTTTCTATCGGTAGTAGCACTTGTGCATTTTTTTCGGCCTGATTTGGCATCCTGAATGCCAAAAAATACATCGAAACTGTCCTGAAACCAAAATTGATACTTTCCATCAGGGAATTCTTCCCCAACAACGAACCATTTATTTTTCAGCAGGATTCAGCTCCATGCCACACAGCAAAAGTATGCAATGCATGGTTTCAAAATAAAGGCATAGATATATTACCATGGCCAGGAAACAGCCCTGATCTCAATCCAATTGAAAATTTGTGGCGACGTTTGAAAATTCTTGTACGAATAAAACGTCCATCCAATAAAAGACAACTAAGTGAAGCTATAATTGATTCTTGGCACCATGTGATTATGAAAGATGAACTCCAAACACTCGTTCACTCGATGAAAAGACGCTGTGAAGCTGTCTTAAAAATTAAGGGTTATCCTACTAAGTATTGATTGTGAAAGTATCACTTTAAAAAATTGCAAATCTAAGATAGATCTTACTATTAATTGTATAACTTTTTTCGTAATACAGATATTGTAATACTGTATTTATTATTGAATTCTACATTAAATTACCTTCAATTTGATATATAAACGTTTGTATTTAAGTGAAAATTAATATATTCTACAAGCACACAAAGCTGAAAAACATGAGACTTTCAAAAAGTGTCCACACTTTTGGCCACCACTGTACATACTTACATTGTAGAAAAGTAATGGATCAATAGATAAATGTAAAGTATAAATAAAAAAGTATCAATAGTTAATTTTAAATAATAATGAACTAAATATTATGCAAATCATCATAAACCAAACAAAAGAGGGGATGAATGTAGAAACAGATAGGGGTATTGAGAATTTGTATTTTTAAAAATTGGGTAACTTTGTGAGAGATAAGGTAAATATTTGCCACAGATGTTTTCTTAGTTTTCTAACGTGTTTTAAAATAAGCTTTTCTAAAATTAAAGCAATTCGCATGAAAAAATAAAAGAACTATTTCACAAATAAAAAAAATTACACTTTTTCAAAAATCAAACACATGCTTTTACTTTCAACAGGTATAAAAATTAAAAAGAATATTAAAATTTAAAAATTAAGAAATACAATCTTTATTATACTTTATAATTAGAGCCCGGATTTTGATGAGCTAAAAAATCTCAACTAATGCCCTTAAAATGTGCTCTAAAAATGCGAACATTGCGCTAAAAATTCCTTATGACATGACTTAAATAAAGTAAAAATATTGAACTAAGGGAAGCAAGACGTTTTCGATGTCGAAAAAATGATTTTTTCAACCATATCGACAAGCAATTTTTTCTTAATATTAAATACATTTTAAAACTTCAAACTTTACTTTTATGAAAACTACATATTAATATCTTTCAATAAAAATAAAAAGGAATTTAAGATGTTTATAAATTTAATTTTTATAAATATTTGAAAATTTAATGTAAATAAATTTTTTTTTTTACCAGACATAACTTTCGGTACGCTCGTACAAAAAACAAATCATTGTAATGTTATGAAAATTTCTATGCTTGTACATATACCTTATTTACATTTAATTAACTATATAAAGTGTATTTTTTTCATTATAATTTTGTTATACAGAGGAAGTTTTTCAAAATTTGAACGAAATTTTGCATTTTTTTCAGAAATGCAACATTTATTTTGCTTAGATATAATATATTCTGTATATATTATACAACAAACTAGTTCACCTGATTTTTCAAACATATTTACATGAGTGTATGCCAATTTTTTCTTGATATTTAATGTAGAAAATTTTTTGAGCGTACCGAAAGCTATGTCTGGTTAAAAAAAAATTATATATACATTAAATTTTCAAATATTTATAAAAATTAAATTTATAAACATCTTAAATTCCTTTTTATTGTTATTGAATGATATTAATATGTAGTTTTCATAAATGTAAAGTTTAAAGTTTTAAAATGTATTTAATATTAAGAAAAAATTGCTTGTCGATATGGTTGAAAAAATCATTTTTTCGACATCGAAAACGTCTTGCTTCCCCTAAAAGAATTTCTCACTCTTTAATATTATGAGTCATTTCAAAAAATATAAAGCAATGCACTACTTGTTCTACGTTCATTAAAGTTTGAAAAATATATTTTATATCCTAAAATAACAAAAAAAAAGGAAAATGTATTGACTCCAAAACATTTTCATTTTGTATAGAAACTTTAATGAATATAACAATTTCCATCTAATAAATCTACTAAATATTAGAATTACATTGGATTATTAAATGATTTTTGATATTTTGAAATGTAAACGAGCGTCTCTTGTCTGAAAGTAAATTTTTATACCTGGAGAAGCTTCTTTCAACGTCTACTGATGTTATTGGTGCGTACTTGAAAAAGACGGTCTCACTTACTATCAATTCGTCTTCAATTTGAAAAGATATTACTTCACCTGCTAATATCCTAGATATTTTCTTCATTGTTTGGAAGCCAGTGTTCTTCTCCAAAACTTTGTTCAATTTAGCTGCAACTATTTGTGCTATCTTTCCACTTGCTTTTTGCAACAATTGACTCACTACGTCAATAGAATTTATTGCATCGCAAAGTTCCAATTCTTGTTTCTCCAAGCTTGTAATTGTCGAGGACACAATAGCAAAGTTAGACTTGATAAATGATAAGTTTCCTTCGATTTTATCAGAGGCCTACACGTTTTGCGCTATCTTAATTGATGCAGCATCTTCTGAATCAAGACAAATTATAAGACAAATCTTGTTCTTCATGTAATAAAAATACCCCAAAAAATAATAAAAATTGGAAAAAATTAACAAAAAACTTAAAAAATACTTTAAAATGCAAAATACGCCCCAAAATTTAAAAAAATGCCATTTAAATCTAAAAAAATTCTCTAAAGGACAAAAAATGTCCAAAAATACAAAAAATGCAAAAAAATGCAAATGTCATCAAAATCCGGGCCTTATTTATAATTATGCAACAAAATTTTGTATTTATAAAGCATTTTTCGTTATATTGAAAATAAAACTATATTGAAAAATTAGTAAGGTAAAATTGTATGCTTGCTACCATTACAGAAAACTAAAGTATCTATAGATAAATGTGTGTTAACTTTAAATAATAATAAACAAAATATTATGCTAATCAAAATACACCAAAACAGAGAGGGGACGAATGCAGAAGCAGATAAGAAAATAAAACGGAAAGGGATTGTAGAATATAGAGCAGTTTGAAGTGTGGAATTTTTAATTTTAAACATTATTTTTATATAATATATTCACTACTTTTTTTTAAAAAAAAGTTTTTAATAATTACCATAAAATGGAGTGACTTTGTGGGGGATAAGGTAAATATTTACCGAATATGTTTTCTGATTTTTCTAAATTGCATTAAGGAAGCAATTCAAAAATTAAAGAATTCTTAAGGAAAATTAATTTTTTTCTTCAAACAATAGAAAACATGTTTTTTTAATCAACAGAAATAAGGATTGAAATTTAAAATTAATAAATACAATCTCTTATGTTTTATATTTTAAAATAACAATGCAACGAAGTTTGGCTAGTTGCTTGGCTAATATTTTAATGTGAAATGCCAGAAAAATTATTCCTCTATATTAATTAAGAAATTATTTCTATGAAAAGTAATGAAAGTTTTGATTGGAAAAAATTATAATAAGTTTTAATGTTATTAGTTTAATGCGAATAAATAATTGTTACATCATACTTATAAAACAAATTTGAAGACTGTTTTTTTTATCAAAGTTATTTATTGATATTTTACTTTTCTACAATGGCAGTTAGTATGTAAGTTTACCTTATTAATTATTCAATATACTTTCATTTTCAATAGTCTTCATTTATAAATACCATTTATTTTTTTAAAGCAAATTTCAGTCCCAACATAAAAACTACAAAACCAAATGTAATAATCTTTCATTCGTGTATAGAATAATCTTTGAACTATAATCAAAATATTATCAAACTTCAAATAAGTTTCCGAGGGATACCTGAAGGCTTAACTGATTTCTAATAATGTGTGGATAAAATTTTATCCTGATAGTAATTTCTGTCTTCTATTTCTGATATTTTGTGGAAACATGTAAGATTTGTCTGGTGTAGAAGGAAAAAGATGTTATATTGTTTTTATGATTGGAATTGAAAAAAAAAATTATGTAAATGAATAAAGTTCTAAGTATTGACATTTTTTAAATTGATTCTTGCATTATTTAAAATACAAAATACGTTTAAAGAGCCTATAACAAAAATAACAGGGTGCATGAAAAGTATGCTATTAATAAAATATTGTTTATTTTTCTATGTTCTATGTTATTAATAAATTTGAATTTATTTTGTGTGTAAATTAACATACAGCAAATTTGTCCTAAAATAAATCCTGCAAATTTTAATTAAATTATCTTATATAAATAATGAATATTTAAAATTTTACAATAATAAATTGTAAGCATGAGATTGAAAATTCTGCTATATTTTTAAAAACAATTTGGTATTAAAAAAAGTTGGTATTTCATGAAAGTGATATTCTTGATAATATTTGCAGTTAAAATGCAATGTAAAAACATTTTATGACAATAAAATTCTGAGTCAAATCAGACATTATTTATGTTATATATTTATTACTTACTTACTTATCCTCTACGTGCCTTTGGGCACTTAAAGCCTCTAGCATATCCCTCCAACGCCTCTTGTCTCTAGCAATAGATCTTGCTTCCTCCCAGACAGATATTCTACATTCTTTTAATTCGCTCAAAAACATGAGCTGGATGGTAAGTCTGGGTTTTCCTCTTATTCTTTTACCATCAGGGGCCCATGTAAGCGCAACAGATGTAATTTTTTCTTTGGACATTCTAAGGATATGTCCGAGCCAGCTCCATCTTCGTTTTTTATTTTCATCTTCTGTTGTTTTTATTTTAGCTTTCTTTAATAGATTTTAATTTGATACTTTGTAAGGCCAGAAAATTTTAAAAATAAATCTTAAACATTTGTTTTGAAAGGTTTCTAATTTTTGTATTTCGATCTCAGTCTGTTTCCAGGTTTCTGTGCCATATAATAGTACTGCTCTAACAATAGCTTTGTAAACAACTATTTTTGTCTTTATTTCAATATTTGACTCTCTCCAAAATTTATGTAATCCCTTAAAACATGTTCTTGCTTTGATTATTCTCTGTCTAGTATCTTCACTACTTCCACCTTTTTTTATCTACAATAGAACCTAAATAGCTAAATGACTCTATGTCATCTATTTCGTGATTTGTGATTTTAATTTTGTCATTTTTCTTTTGATTTATTCTCATTACTTTAGTTTTCTTCTTGTTTATGAATAAACCTACACTATTTGAATATTTGTTGAATTTGTCTGTTTTAAGCTGAAGTTCTGTACATTTGGATGAAATAAGTACGATGTCATCTGCAAAATCAAGGTCTTCTAAAGTAGTTGTGAAATTCCACCTTATTCCTCTTTTTTCATCTTTCAAGCTGTTTCGCATAATCCAGTCTATCACCAGTATAAATAAAAATCCTGATAAAACACATCCCTGTCTCACGCCAGGTTTTACCAAAAAGAATTCAGTTAATTCTCCATTTACTTCTATACATGTTTTGCTGTTATCATACATATCTTATTATGTTAATATATTTCTCTGGTATAGTATAAAGTGATAAAATTTCCCATAATTTCTCTCTCTTAACTGAATCAAAAGCTTTACTGAAATCAATCAAGTTTAAACATAAAGAGGTATTAAATTCCAAGCTTTGCTCAATGATATTTCTAAGTGTGAAGATTTGTTGCATTGTTCCATTTCCACTGTGGAAACCTGCTTGTTCTTCTCTTGAAATTTCATAAATTTCATGTTTTAGTCTATTCAAAATTATCCTTCCAAATATTTTTCCCGGTATGGAAAGTAGGTTAATGCACCTCCAATTTTCGCATTCTGTTAGATCGCCTTTCTTGGGAATTTTCACTATTACTGCTTCCTTCCATTGTTCTGGTATTCTTTCATTTCTCCAGATTTCATTGAAGAGCTTTTGCAACTGTCTTGTAGCGGTTTCAAAATCTGCCTTAAGCATCTCTGCCACGATTCCATCTCACCCTGCAGCCTTCTTTGGTTTTGTGGCCTTCAGGGCATTCTGTACCTCATCCAGCGAGATATCTTCCAAAGAAAAATCTACAGTAGATGCTACATTTAATGTAACATTTGGGAGTTGCTCAGAATTTTCAACATGGTGTTATGCGTATCTTCAAAATATTCTCTCCATCTTTCTTCGATCCTCTCATCCGTAGTAAGTAACGTATTGTTTTTGTCTCGTATTGCACATTGCGAATTTCGTTTATTTCCTTTTATTTGTTTCACTTTCTGATAGAAAGTACTTATTTGTCCTTTTTGCGCTGCATCTTGAGCTTCAGTGGCAAAGTCTGAAATATTTCCTTTTGTCTTTTCTAATTGACTTTATACTTCTCTATCAATTTGACTATACTGCTGTCTATACCGATTAAATAATCTTTCAGACTTTGTAGTTTCCATCTGTATTTTCTTTTTCCTTCTGTTTTCAATTAGAGTTAATGTTTCTCCCGTTATCCATTCTTTGCTTTTCTTTCATTTCATTTTACCCAACACTTTTTCTGCTACATCGCAATAAATGTTTTTGATCTGTTCCCAAGTCTCTTCAACTTTTTCTTTTACCTCATTTTCTGATTGCTGAGTGTTGCTATGATTTTCTTCTTCCCTTAACAGCTCAAATCTGTTTTTCAACTCGATTGAAAATTCTTGTCTGCACTCTTTGGCTTTTAACTTAGCAATGTCATAGCTTATTGTTTTATGTCCCGTCTTCTTTGATGATTTTCTTAATTTTATTTTTAATATTGCTAGAATCAAGTAGTGATCTGATCCAACATCGGCACCTCTCATCGCTCTTACGTCTCTTAGTGAGCTCCTGAACTTGTTATTAATTGCAATATGATCTATTTGATTTTTTGTTCTTCCGTCTGGTGAGGTCCATGTTCATTTATGTATCTCTCTATGCTTGAATCTACTCCCATCTATGTTCAAACTATTTAGTTCGCACAGGGAAACAAACAGTTCTCCATTTTTGTTCCTGTCGCCCGGTGATTCGTTTCCCATGGAGGTTTCATCATCACTAATCCGTTTTCCAACCTTAGCATTAAGGTCTCCCATAAGAATTATCATGTCATGTTTTGGAGCTCGATTTAAAACACATTGTAGTTGATCATAAAATGTCTCCCTTTCCTCCTCATCGGCATCATTCGTTGGTGCATACACTTGAATAATTGATAGTTTAATGTATTTTGAATAAAATAAAATTCTATCATTGATTGGTTCCCATTCCAAAAGACTCTTCGCTGTTTCTTTATTAATGATTAGCGCCACGCCTCTTTCGTGCTTTTCTTCAGCTCCTGAGTACAAAATGATTTGTTCACTTCCAGTTTTAAGCTTGCTAAAACCTGTCCATCTTAGTTCTGATATTCCCAAGATATCCAATTGGTATCTATCCATTTCCATTGACCTGTCTGCTTTTTCCACATTGGTACATAGTTCTTACATTCTAAGCACCAATTCGTAACTTGTGTTTAGGTTTCATCAATGACTTCTTCTGCATCAAAAGCTCCAAATGGCTTTCCCTTCGACACTTCATGGGCCCGATTTCCTCATTCCAGATTAGATAACTGTCATTTGAAATTTCACAAGTCATTGCTTCCGCCAAGAGAATTTGGCCCGATATGCTTTTGGTTTCTGTAGTCAGGGATGTTTTACGGGGTAGGGGTAGAGGGACTAGCCCTACGCCCAACCCTCCTCCTTTATCCAGGCTTGGGACTGGGGCACGGAATAGCCGAAGCTATCCATGTGGCGGAGTTGATATATATTGTTAGGCTAAATTTAAAACAAAAATTAGAATTGATTTGATAGATCTAATGGTTCTCATGCTATAAATATTTTATTACTAAAGAGTAAGTCAAAATTTGCATATTTCATACATTAAATCCTCATTTCTTCTAAACAATTGCTTCAAAGGACTATTTTATGGGATTAAGCATAAAAAATTAAATTGGAAGAGAAGCCTTACTTGTCTAGATATCAATGTCAGTTGCATAAAGTGGTACAAGTCAAAGTAAAGAAAATGTTCTTTCTACACCGGAGACTTTTATAAATTTTTGAGTTGCTCAAGTATTAAATCAGACAACTTGGTTTTATTCGATTTCGCGTGTACGATACCTCACTTGCCTAGCTAGCAATTCTAGATACGTAAATATGTATAAATAAACTTTACTTTTATACATAAAACATAAATAACTTTTATAATACTAGTCACTCGATTGAACGCAAAAAAATACTAAATAGTATTTAATTCTATTCCCCTTTTATTATCTCTTTAGAGATGCAACATGGAATTCATTTGCATCTTAATATCATATTCATAAAAATGAGCTAGAAATCATAATCCTTTTTATACTATGCGAAATTGCTACTGCGAATTTACTAACTGCGAAATTGCCTTTAGAGTTGAGTTTCCGCAAATTAGGACTGGGCTATAAATCGATATATCGTGACACATCGATTTAACACCGATACAGCGACTTCAGTGGCGTAGGGAGCTTAACTCGCGCCCGGGGCACAATACCCTTTTAGCGCCCCCCCCCATTCGAAAACTATATAATATTATATGTAAAATATACTAGCAAATCAATAAATAAATAAAGTCATAGACTCAAGCTAGGCTTTAAATTTGAGACAAAAAATGTAGTTGAGAGAACAAGACTAGATTTTGAAATGTATATGATCATCTAGAATTAGTTCAAAAGATACCTATTATTTATTTTACATATTTATAAAGAAATATTTTAAAAACACGCAGTTTTTAAACAATAAAAAAGTAAATATTTATTATCTCTAAGGAGATACATATATTTAATAATCATATGATTATAATACATTAATAAAACTATTACTATGTCTAAATTTTCCGTGCTTTTGATGAAGAGAATGTATCAATAATATCATCAAAATTGATCATTTAAAAATGTTCTCTTTCCACACTTAAAAATGCTAGGTCACTTAGGCGGTCTGTCAAAATTAATTTTAATTTGCAGAATGAACGTTCGCAGCTAGCAATTGATACTGAGATAGTCGGGAGTATTTCAAATGCCGCTCTCAGATTTGGAAAAACATCTTCTCCATTCGAGATTGATTATAAAAGTAAGAAATTCTAATGGAGTTTTAGGTTTAATTTCTTTTCTACTGCGGAGTAACATTTTGCTGTCACATATTTTGATAAAAAGTTCTATTACATTGAAATCTGTATCATAAAATTCACCCAGATTTTTAAAATTTTTTTTCAATGTCGTTATCAACATTATCCTTGTTTAATAAATTTTCAACGTCTAGTAGAAATCCAAATTTGAAATTAAGGTCAATTAATCGTTTACACATTTCTTGTTGGAGACGATCAAAAGTGCTTTTCATAACGCGAGAAATTTCAATTTCTGCGGAAAGACCACCATAGCCAATTCTCCAGGCACGTATTGTTGTATCCATATACCATTTTTCACAAAGAGACTCTGCTTTTTCTATTGCCTCTTTACAGAGCTTGTCTCAAATTTCGGCTAGTTCAGTCGCTAATGATTCAAGATCATGGAACACTTCTCTAAAATTCATTCTAGGATCTTGTAATCTGAGCTGCACACGATCAATCGTTCTTAAGATTTCGTACCAGATATTAACTAAAGTTATAAAACTAAAGGTTAGTATATTTTGCAACAGAATTGTAGCTTCACTTCTGTTGTCACTTGTAGTGGTAGTGTGCTCTGCTAATTTTTCTATTAGTTCTTATATTCTATAGCCCATAGATGATAACGATAACCGCTTCTATTCTGGCGCTCCATCGCGTTTCAGATGTGTGACCTGCCATCACGGCAGCATTATCGCAACATTGTGATCTGCAGTTTGTTAATGAAATTTTATCGTAATTTAATTTCTCTAAAATTGTATTTTCGATCGAGGCTGCATGTTTAGCATGTATTTCAATAAAACTCAAAAAAGATTCTTTGATGGAAACTTTTTTATTGATAAAATCAGCATCTACATACCTAGCGACTTGGGACATTTGTTCTCGATGAGAGATATCAGGAATTGAATCAAACAAAAGTCCATAATACATATTTATTTCTTTTGATATCGTTTATTAGTTGATTTCGAACTGTAGATGCCAGAAGATGAATGAATTCATTTTGAATCTGTGGTGACAAATATGAGTACAAAAAATTTTTTCATACTCTATTCACTTAATAATAGAATCGTCGAATAGATGTAGTAAGTAATCTTATTTGATTTATTACTTACCAAGAATGCCTTGAACTTGAAAGGTAATAACATAGTGAAATATACAATATAATTTATGCTGACATTAAACTTATATACAACATTTAATAACATTTCAGTTTTATTCTAAGCAGAGCGCGATGACAAGGACGTGAATTAAATATTGAAATATATTTAATATGAATATGAATTTAATATAATATTTATATGAATTAAATATTATGAATAATATTTATGAATTAACATTTATTATATTACACTGGCACAAATTTAAAATATATTTTCCAGAAATCAATTATAATAAAAAAAATTATCCAGCAATTTTTTGTTTTGCGGACCATTTGGCACCCCTTTGTGAGTAGCGCCCTGGGCATGATGCCCCCCCTTGCCCACCCCTCGCTACGCCACTGAGTGACTTTCGTTCCAGGCGATGCATCAGCTGTCGAGTAAAGAAGACTAACGATATAGCGATACAAGACACGCAAGGATCTTCTCTTACGTTCCGATCCAACTCGCGCTGGGGAAGACGATGTACGTATCGTCTTGAAACGGCCTTGATTGATGAGCGGTAGAAACAGAATCAGTTTTGAGAACATATATCGTGATTTCGCATGCTCGTTTTCGCGCCTCATAGTTTTTTTCTTTTCCTTTGTCGCGACTTGATATCGTTTCTTGTAGATTATTTTCAGTGGGACTGACTTAGTGATCGCCGCCTTTACCTTGTTCTGAATGTAATCTATTATTGAAAAGAATATATAAAGAAGTGTTTCTTAATTAATTAGGTAAATTAATTATTTTAAAACAAAACTTTTTTATTTATTTTTAAATGTGAAAATTAATTTTGATATTATATGCTTAAGTAATTTTTTACATTATTGAATTTATTACAATCGGAAATCTAATTTAAGGTGCCCATAAAGAATTAAATTACAAAGTAATTAAATTTGTTAGGCTATTTTTTACTTTATTTTAATTTATTAAAAACTTTTGGGATAAAATTTCTAATAATTTAATGGGTTTTTAAATTTAATTTAAAATTTAAAATTTATAAATCTTTAGTTGTTTTTGTTTTTATAAATAAAATTAAAACAAAACTTCTTTTTTCTCTTTTGGATTTGGACATAAGTCAATCAACTTTGTTTATTCAAAAAAATTAGTAAGGTTTGCGACTTCTTTTTTTTTTTTTAAGCACTTCGTTTTATTAAAGAGTATAACCGTGTTTTTTAATTTTCTTTCAATATTGTCAGTTAAATATATTATTGAATATCATAATTCTTTTGTTTTTCTTTTCAAGAAATTAAACCTTACTTTGTTTTTTCGTTCAGAATTCGGTAATTATTCAATTTAACTTAATTATTTATGTGAAATAATATCTAATGATAAAAAATAGGGTTGTTTTAAAAGCGTTCTTTTTTTTTAGCACTTTGTTTTAAGCCTGCAAATAATTTTTAACGAACTTATTTTTTAAATTTTCTTTCTATATTGTTAGATAAATATTATATTGATAAATTTCAATTTTATTTATTTTTTTATTTATTTTTAAGCTAAGAAATCTTTCGTTATTTGCGCGATCATTTTTAGAAAATATAACATTAATATCTTTCTTTAGCAAAACATATGTATCTTCAAATTCATAAATTGATTTAAATCAATCTGAGTATGAAGTTTTGATAGAAATCCTACTTTCTGTGCCTTACAAGTAAATGAATTTCAAAAATACTATATCGCGATGCATCGCTATTAACGATGCATCACGATATAAAAAAATTTTTATATCGCCCGTCCTACCGTTTATAGTTGCTCTTATTTTTCTCTCGTGTGATATTCGCTTAAGACACATTTAATTTATAATTATTTTGAACCAATAAAATTATTGTAAATACTACTTCAAGATATTTGTTTTTTAAGGAACTCAAAAGGATAAAAAAAATCACTCTTTTCCTATCAGAAAATTATTCCTGATATTTAAAGCCTTTAGTAAGAAACTTATATTCACTAGAAAAAAACATAGTTCTAATTCAATCAAAATAATTTCACTGCTTTTCTTTTTTCTTTTTTTCTAAAGAAAAGAAAGAAAAAGCAAAACTTTGTGCTTACTCTAGAAAACATCCTCATTGTATAAACACAATATAAAAAGTATATAACCATATGTAAAGGTATATACCGTAGAATAAAGGTATATTACAGTATAATAAAGATATATAATATAAGAAGGTATATAACAGTCTCCTCAGCGAGAAACAGGATACGTTTTGCTTTTATTTTGACAAAGCAAATGAGACTCATATTTATTTACAATTTATTTTTCTATCTTAGTTTTTAAATATGAAGGGGAAAATAAAAAATGAATTAAAATAATTATTTAATTATAAATGAAAACTTTGAAGCAAACTCTTTTTCAAGCTCTTAAAATAAATTAAATGGACTATTTCAGAAACAGATTGGTCTTTAAGAGAATTGGGTTTATTTCTTAAAGCTTTAAAGTGCTTATGTTACATACGAAAAGGCACATTAAAAAAATAAAGCTTTCGTAAACGCGAAAGATGTAAAGGCTCAATGTTGGATACTCTCTCCAACGAAGAGATTCTTATAAATAAAATTCTCACTACTTCTAAATTTAATATTTTTATTTTCATTTTTATTTTCACAGTTACCATTTTTTATTTCATGCAATTTAGAAGCTGTATAAAATCCCAGCAAGCCTGAATGTTTTCATTTTGATTTTATGTGTTTTTGGGCCATAAAGTGACTGTTACGAAAGTTTCCACGTCTTCCGAAAGCCAGCCAGATTGTTTCAAATCGTACCAAAATCTAGATCATGAACGATGTTTCTTGTTTTTTAAAATTTGTTATCGGATGTTCTAGATCACCACAATAGTTTAGGAAGTATTTACATATGAAAAGAAATCTGATAAGTAAGTCAAGAAATTTGTGTAAATTTAGGTAGTTACAAACTTAGAAAAACTTCCACGTGCTTTGATTAATAGTTTACTACCCACATTTTCAGCCAACCTTTCGAAACTCCGAGTTCCTTATTCGCAGTGACAAGTGACTCAGAAAAATTTAATTTAGTAAAAAAAATTTAATTAATTTAATCAAGAACTAAAAATTTTCAGTTTACCCACAAAAATTAACCAACGTATGACAAATACCGAATTTAAAAAATGGTATTAAATTTATTTGTATCAATCACTTTAACGTTAAAACTAATGTTACAGTACCAATGATTACAGAACCAAATATAAATATTTATATTATTATTATATTTTTTTTATTTATTTTATAACCGTCGTTAAACAGCCGACCTAATTTTTTGGGTTTACGACTACTAATGCTCCTCTCCGTAGCCTTGTCATTTTGAACCCAATCGAGAAGACAAGGGAATTCCAGGATCAAGTACTTGGAGAAATTTTGCCTTCGTGGAGGACTTTTTGTTGATGGAATTAACCCGCATTTTGCGTTACATGGAGTGGAGGACCACGAGATCCTCCCACGGGTAGCCTGACGATAAAGGGACTCTAACCCATGACCCTTCTGCCACTGAGGATATTTCACGCCAGCACTGTGGTCGGTGCAAACCAGATGCGGAATTTGTTTCGACAAGCCATTGCTGGATTCGAAACCGGTTTACCTCATTCGAAGGAGAACGCTTTATCCCCTGAGCGAGTTCTGTTCACGTCCGAAAGTGTCCAATGCGAGAAGTATGTGAACGACAATGTAAATGATTATCTATCAAAACGAGATAAAGTTTACATGTTTTATATACTAATGAATGGGAATTGAATAATTGTAATGGTAGTTAAGCTACAAAGTTTTTCAACGTTAATATTTGTACACAAAAATTATTAGTACAATTTAAAAAAAAAAAAAAAAAACGTGTTGGAAAAGTAAGTTTCTGTCAAACCCATTTTTTTCGCTAATTTTTAAATTATTTCGATACTTTATTATATTTTAATTATTAGAGTTCAACTAAGAGCTCAGTAATAAGATAAAAGTTTGTCCTCATCAATTTTTATTTTCATTTAAGTGCCTCATTTCTAAACGCTAAACGGTTTAAAGGCAAAAGCAAGTACAGCTTATTTCTGACCTTGAATCCAAGAAATTAAGTTTGCTCTTCAAAAATTAGTTCATTGCAGGAGATAATAGGCCTACATTTTCCCACCAAATTATTTTGCTTCCTATCCCACGTATAAAAAAGTATATTGGAAAAAACAATCTTATGCTAATTTTTGAACTTGAAGACAAAAAATTTTTATTTCGCATTCAAACATTCGCTTATAGTAGGAATCCGTGATGACAGAAAAAAATTTCGTTTGCTGAATCGCAAAAAAAAATTTCCTAGTTTTTGACAACAACAAAAAAAAATTTATTAATAAAAAATAAAGAGTTGAATTTCCCCCAAATTTAAGTTCAATTTTGGAAATTATTAATCAAAACTAATTTTTAACCAAACTTAGAATAACAAAGGAGAGAATTTTCTGTTTAATTATTAAAAATGGAAAATTTTTAAAGCAAAATATATATCAAATTTAACAATTCCGAGTTGGCGTTATATGAGGATATAGTAAGTCTATGCTTGCACAGCACAAGCTTTTCATTATAAAATATGCAACAAAAAAATTTTATTTTGAAATCCATGTGTTTTTTAGCCAAAACACTTCTTTGCTAGCCAAACTAACTTTTTTTTAAATTTTATTTTAAACAGTCTTTGAACAGCCGACCCAATTTTTTGGGCTACCCATTACAACTACCGATGTTCAACTCCTGTTATTTTAAACCCAATCCAGAAGACAAGAGAACGCATGGGTCAAGTATTGGGATAAATTTTGTCTTGGTGGAGGGCTTTTAAATAGACCTAACCCGCATTTGCTTTATACGGAGAGGAAAACCACCCATGGTTAGCCTGATGGTAAGGGAACTCTAACCCATGTCGCGTCTAACACTGAGGATATTTTACATCAGCACTGAGGTCGGAGCATGCGGGATGCGGAATTCGAACACGGTTCACCTCATTGGAAAGCGAACGCTCTATTCCCTCAGCGGCAAACTAATTTTTTAATAAAATTTACGAATTTTATTGAGGACTGTTTGCCCATTGCGGGAAATTGAGATCAAAGGCTATCACGCCAAAAAGTTTCGATAGACAACCCATCAAGAAGAGGCTACGGTCATGAGCTGTTTATTGTTCAAAACCCCACTAGGTTAAATTTTTCCTCCTAGTTTAGGCTCTTTATTGAAAATGGTAAATCATGCAAAAGTTTTCGTTAGTTCACGATCCGAAACAAGATTTGTCCTAAACAAATTAGGGCTTAATTGGGTATAATATAGCCTACGTCACAGGTTGTGTTGTTCCTACTAAATTTAACCCATGAACGGCATTTTCTGCGAGCCTAACTTCAAGCCACAAATAAACAAACGAAGTGTTCGATCGTTTAAATAGCTGCTCGCCAGGTTTTATTGCATTATAAAGAAAAGTTATTGAAACTAAATACAACTAAATAAACAACAACAACTGAAACAAATAACAACAACTACTAATAACAATAACTAAATAAACAACAACTAAATTCCATTCGTTTAGCATTGCGTCATATGTTGTTCCTACTAAATCGAAGTAGTTGTGTTTTTTTCATATTATACCCAATTGTGAAATTGGCGGTGACTATGGTTACGAGGTTTAACTATTTCAAGTAGGGGTGTTGGGTCATTATTTAAGATACTAAATTTTACCTCCGAGTATTAGCTCATTACGAGAAAATAATACCCCAGTCTAACCAAACAAAACTTTATAGCCACAAAGATTACCATATTTGATGGCTTTCCATTGATGGACCAACATAATTTTGATGGTAACCATTAATAATTCTATCATGAACCACTATATTTTTTGATGGTTACCATCACAAGTTACCATCATCCCAATGTAGGAATTCGGACCGATGAATGATGGTTCACCGTAAGAACAGCAACTTGTTTTGAAGGTTTGCTCATCATAGTTCCTTGGAAATCAAATGTTGGAACAATTATGAGCAACCATCATCAGGAATAATTTGGACTGATGGACCAACAAGAACATTGTTTTGTTGTCCTGAAAACCAATAAGAATTCCCATTAAATCATCATTGGATTCATACGAATTCTCTTGACCATCATGGTATTAAAGTAGCCATCATTGTATTAAAGTAGCGTTTTCTATCATGGAATGGTTTGCAGACATACCATGAATGCATATTGGAAAATATTGGATGATGGTGACCATCAAATGTTGTTGAACCATCATCAATCTCTCTGAAACCAACATGAACAGTCAAAATGTTTTGATCAAGACTTTTTGACTTGGGTTGGCCAAAAAAACTTTTGGCTGAATTTTGACCAAAAGCAACAGTTTGAGTTTTGCATCAAATTTTAATCCCGTTGTTGGAAGAGGTTTCCTCGTCGTGTGGACGACTGAGGAAAGTTATATCTAAATAAGTTTTAGTTATCAAAAAACTAGAAAATTTAATTCTGCTTCAAATCTTTCGATCAAATTAAAAAAACAATGTTATTCCCTCCCAACAAAAACTTGTTACCCTATTCGGCAAAAAAAGTAGTGCCTAAAACAAGTTATATTAACTAAAATATCGCATTTCAAGAATTTAACTTAAAAATGTCAGTCCTACGAAAGTTTTCTTTAGCCTATTACCAAATTTATAGTCTTAAATCAAAATTTGGCAAATTTTTGTTTTAGGAACCACAGAACTTCACCTTCAAACTTTTTCCCAATGAAGGAAATTCTTAAAGTTTCCCTTATTCACCAAAATAAAATATGGAAAAAAGCAAACGTGGCAAATTTCTAACCAAAAAACTTTTAAGTTTAAATTTCGCTTTTAAATTAGAGCATATTATAGAAATAATTATCCTCCTAAAACCTGTGTCAAAAGCAAATTATGTTTAAAAGTTAGTAACCCGAAAAGTTAATTTTTCTTTCAAGCCTGAGCCTATTGTAAAAAACTGTTATCCAACCCACCAAAATCTATAATTGCTAAAACAAAGTTAACTAATTTTTGATCAAAAAATACAAGTTTCAATCTTGCTAACAAAGTTTAGAAAAACAAATAGCTAGATTAAATTCACGTAAAAAAGTTTTTGTTAACACAGTAGTTCTTAAATAGTTTAAGCTAAAAAATATTTAACTATAATAAAAATAAATCTTATTTTATAATTCTACTTTTATTTAATTACATTTATATTATATGTCATCATTTTTACTCAAAATTCAATACTATTGTAGAAAATCGTTTCACCATCTAAAGTTTTTGTTAATCAGCCTTCGGTTACCTTAAGGCTGTGGTAATAAACCATTGATATCAAATCTCGATGATATTAAATGTTTCATTCATAGAATTAAGGTGAAGAGAATATAAAAGGTTAAATTCTCTTCAAACAACTTATTCAAAATATTAGTATTACTTTAACAAACGAATAAGCATTATTAACAAACTTAAACATTATGAGGTCGCTATGCGACCAAGCTAACTAGTAAAAAGTATTGTTTTTCTATGTAAGGACCTCCCCTAGCCATTCGTCTGAAGAGGTGGCGGTGACTATGGTTACGAGGTTTAACTATTTCAAGTAGGGGTGTTTGGTCATTATTTAAGATAGGTTTTGCCTCGGGTCGATGAGAGAAAGGGAACCAGGGAGGAAAGGAGGTGCACTGTTTCTTGTTTCCAAAGTAGCAGACGACTGTGGCGAGGGGAGTTCTTTCTATAGTCAAACTATAGGTGCTTGTTCTTCACCTGACGGAGAATGTTTATCATAGAGTTGCCTTTCCCTCAAAACCGATGACTCAGGGGATAGAGCGTTCGCCTTCCAATTCGGCGAACCGGGTTCGAATCCCAGTCGATACGAATTCCGCATCTGGCTTGTACCGACCACAGTGCTGACGTGAAATATCCTCAGTGGTAGACAGATAATGGGTTAGTCTCCTTACCGTCAGTCTAACCGTGGGAGGTTCTCGTAGTTTTCTTCTCCATGTAACGCAAATGCGGGTTAGTTCCAACAGAAAGTCCTCCCCGAAGGCAAATTTCTCCCAATACTCGATCCAGGAGTTTCCTTGACTTCGGGATTGGATTCAAAATAACATGGCTACGGAGTTAAACATTAGTTGTCCTTAAACCCATAAAATTGGGTGGGCTGTTCAACGACAATTATAAAATAAAATTAATTTTAAAAAAAAACTTAACTCGCCAAGCTGGCGGAAGTAAAACTACTGATGAGAGAAACTGGTGACAGTTACAGATTAAAACTGATGAGAGTGGCGAGCACTGCAAAGGAATAAAATAATAAATTAAGAAACAAAATATTTTTTTGGTTAAGTTCTTAAAAGCAGATAAGAATGCGGTTTTTAAATTATAAATGGAATTGTGACATACCATGCATTTTTTAGTGTACGATTTAGACTGCTTTTTTTTGAAGTATGGTTCTACTATAGCACTTATTTTTGTTATAGGAAAGAGTTATGATGTCGATTGAGCAGTATAACGTAGTGGAACAAAATATAGGTAAGAATATAATTCTCATGTTTTATTTATTTTGATACCTTTACGTGTTTTGACCAAAAATTAAAATTTTTCAATATTTTTTTCTCCAAAACTACAGCACAAATGGATAACTACTGCAGCTATTAATTCTGATTTACAATGTACAAAAAAGTAATAAATGGACCACTCTGAATAATTTTTGATCTAATGATTGGATCTTCAAGCTCTTGGTCTTAATCTGAATGATTCGAGGAGGTCATTTCAAACATGCAATTTGTTCAAACATTAATTCATTCATTTTAAATTACGAGATCAGACACAAAAACGTACTTTCTTTGAACAAGCATATCGTCTGATTTGAAAAGGAGGTAGCCGCAATCTGAGAAATAAGGTCTCAGGGTTGAAGAGTGGTCCTGAGTTTGTAACTTTCAATGTTAATTTTACTTTTTGCGTATTTATCATAACTTAAGAACGTTTTAAGCAAACACGATTATAACCTTCGTTTTTCCAGAAATAATATTTCAACCAAAGTAAATCCTTTAGTAAATATTTGTTATTTTATTTAGTAATAGTAAAAAAAGAATTGAATTCAAAGGTATACTATTTTTGCAGCATTTTAAAGAATAAAAATAACTGAGCGAAATTGACCGAATAGTTCCTGACAAATCAATTTTTAAATATAAGACTTTTTCAAACAATGCGACTGTTTCAAAATTCAATTTCTTAGGAATTATTTGACCGATTTTCTATTTCACCATTTAAAATTGCATTACTTAAAATGATACGAAAAATGTATATACATTACAGTTCTAAAAGTTTTCGTCATGTCTCTCAATCGTACCTATAATTTTCATATTTTAAAATACTCGTTGTAGTGTGAAAAATAATTTGTTAGTTAATAATTTATTATTATTTGATATTTAGCAATAAATATATTTCATTTGTGTCCATTTCCGGAGTAAAACTACTGGTCAGAATAGAGCACAGCAGTGTTTCACTGGCTATACCTTTTTTGGAAGAAGCACAGTTCTTCCAAATCTTTTTTTTTTTTTTGTCTTCCTAAATTGCAGGAGTAAACGGTATTTCACACTATACAGTCTTAGTTATCCCAGAGAGTGGTAGCAATTTAGTTTCAAGGAGGGCAGGTTTCACGCGATCCACAGTTCGTCTACCAGGAGTTGGCACATGGATCCGCCTTCATCACGTGGTATCCGACGTTACTATTTCGCTATTTTTGGGAGAAGGATGTGAACAATCCTAAACAAGGTTGTTATTGGGCGATCGTATGACAAAAATATTTATTTCTCAATTTTTATGTGCATTTTTCTAACATTAAATATTTCATAAATTTGAATAATGTGTCCTTTTTGAGACTTTTGCGGCAATATATTTAATTAGCTAGAGTAACGAAAGGTATAATAGCAGATGATAAAGCGAAGTAAGTGACTGAAAAAGAATTCCCTGTTTGCGCATTAAGGATTGTTTCAATTTCAAGCGCGGAGACGTTTCTCCTCTTATTTCCTGCTCTGAAATGAACTCCGAGGAGGTGGAGTCAAGTGCCAACTCCTGGTGAACGAAGTAGAGATTGTTGACCTCGAATACTCAACATCAAAAGGAACCTGCAAAGGCATTCCTATCATTCCTGATGAAAACGTGACTTTAAAGGCTGGATGCGCTCACTTTTTAAAATGGCAGGAAGCTGGAGATGTTCTGATGGTAGAGAAATGTTTCTGTGAATAATAGCAAGTTGGATTTTGGACGAGTCCACAAATGGAGTAGAATCAAAAAATTCAACTGGGATGCAAAGTGTTGTTCCGCAGACGAGCTTTGAAGATGGTGACTGTAGATCTTTCATTTATACAGCTCAGAAGCCCAAGAGAATAGCCGGTAAGAAGGTTGACCAATGGTCCTGTGGGCATAACTGTAACTATGTTTATTAAGCATCAATTCACTGTAAGACATATTAACTCGATTGAATCTTGAGGTACTTTTGATAGATGAAGGTTGACATAGTCGATTTCTGCTTTCCCCATATTTGTGACCTGCTGACGTGCTATGAACAAGCTTACTTCGATGTATGGTATGCATTAAAAAGTTGACTTTCTATTTGTGTCTGAGTCATCGTCCTCCTCGCGCTGTTCTCAGTTTCTTTTACACACAACGTGATCCTGCAAACTCTAGACTGTTAATAGCAACACAGGAGAGACCACATACACTGCCATGAACTTAATACAACTCTCACCATAAATGCTCAAAATCCGGTAAACTTAACACAGTCCTAGTAGTATTCATTCATCGAATTGTATCCCTGATTAAAGTCTAGTAGCGGAGTAGTATGGCTTAACTATCCTTATTATCAAACATCAATTGATTAGTATATAAGACCTGCTAACTCGATCCAATCTTGAGGTACCTTTTGATAAATATAGGTTGGCATTGTCGATTTCTACTCTCCCCACAGTCTGTATTGTAGGCCTTGAGGGCAGCTGTCGAGGGTCGGTGCCATTGTTCTATCATTCCATTACTTTGAGGATGGTAAGGTGAGGATCAACTCTTTTGATGCCCACGAGATGTGCTAGAGTTTTGAAGAGTCTACTCTCGAACTGGTGACCCTGGTTGATCGTTATCACTGAAGGTGACCTAAGCCGGGCAGTCCCGCAGTGGACTGATCGTAAAGATACGTTTCCCAGTAGAACTCAAGCATCACTCGCTGCGATCAGTAAGTAGGGTGGGTGACCTGCCTGCGTAGGGACCGAGGCTGTGCTGTATCGGTCCTCGTTAAACTGTTCAACCGTTAAGTGCTCTAGTTCGAGAGCTGGTCGTCGGGCTGCCAAAGCAGGAGAGCCATCAAATTTGTGATGGCATGTCTTCGGATCACCCTCAGAGAAGTTTTCGAGACCGTCGCCAATAGCTCATTGTGTAGCTCTAGTGTGAGAGGTAAATGAAGTACCAAAGCGAGCAATACAGGTTTTTAAGAAAGCCTCAGCTACAGTCTCTTCTATAATCGGAACCACCCATCTAGTAAGTCTGTCGATCATCATTAAGCAGTATGAAAAGCCTTTAGATGGTGGCAATGGGCCAACGATATCAAAGATGAAAGAGGTCAAAGCGGTTGGACTTTATTGGAAAAGAAAAGATAGGGGATATAGTATGCCTTATGATTTTTGACATGGCATGCAGTATCTAGACCGCATATTGCAATCTCTATTTAAGTTAGGCTAAATAAATCCATTACCAATCAATTTATTAATTGCTTTTGTACCGGGGTGTGATAAGTAATGAATAGTATCAAATATTTGTGTACGCCATTGTTTTGGAATAAAAGGTCTAAAATATTTAGTAGAAATGTCGCAGTATATAAAAAAGTGTTTGTATCAGCCATATTTACATTTTTAAAATCTAAATCTTGGGAAATATTGATTGAACGATTTAATTCTTTATTATTTTCCTGAGCTTCTGCAATTTTGCTATAATCTACAGGATTCGGTATTGTTTATAGAAGATATTTTTGATAACGCATCTCCTGTTATATTATCAGAACCATTTGGGTATCCTATATCTGTTGTAAACCGAGATAAAAAAAAAATCTAACTGACGAGCTTGCTGGGGGTGAACATTTATCTAACTTTTGCTTAAATGCATAGGTGAGTGGTTTGTTTTCTGTGAACAAAACAAAATTTCGAGCATTTAACTGAATTGTTTGATTACAACTCCCTGTCGTAAGCGCTATAGCTTTTTTCAGTTTCGTATAAATTATTGCGAAAAAAATGCTAACAGTTGAAGAAATTAGTTTCCTGTTGCAAAATCCGAGGCAACCACGCGTAATTCTAAATTTGCTTCGAGGTTAGAATGTGTAAGCAGCATAGAGTTTGCTAAAAGGGTTTTTCAATTTTGAAATTAGACTGTTCTGACCAGTCAATCATATGATTATCATTACGCTCTTTGAGCCTTACAAAAAATCATTTAAATAAATTTGGTTATGAGCTGCACGAAGTAGAAAACAAAAAATTTAGAAATCTGAAATATCTTCATAATTCCTTAATTATTTTTGACTGTGGGCAATTTAAGATAGTGTCTACTTTATCAGGTTGTGGTTTATTGCTATCCTTAGTTATTAATTATCCAAAAAATGAAATTTCTGACACTCCAAACAGACAGTTTGATACGTTCACTATTAAACAACATTCGTTTAATTTTGAAAAACGGCTGGGACACACATTTTGTGCTGCCAAGGTGCTTTTTAAAAAGTGCTTAAGCTTGCTTATTTTCGTTTTTCATTTTTTAAAAGTTTTAAAGGTGTTATTTCTCATTGGGAGTTTTTAAAAAGTGCTTAATTTTCCCTTTTCGAAAATGAGATTTTTTTTTCTTTAACGTGTCGATTTTCGCCACGTATTTTTCACTTTGTTCTATCCAACGTTTTCACAATTCATTCAACCACAATCTATTTCGGCCTACCGTCAGTCCATAGCGTATGAAAGCGCCAATCATTAGCGCCTGCTAATGAGGTGACCCGGGTTCGATCCCAGCAACAACTGGTTGATTCGAATTCCGTACTCGGCTTGCATCGACCATAGCGCTGACGTAAAATATCCTCAGTGGTAGACGAATTATAGATTCCCCTCGCCATCATTCTAAGCAGGGCAGGTTTTCGTGGTTTTCTTCTCCATGTAACGCAAATGCGGGTTAGTTCCATTAAAAAGTCCTCCACGAAGGCAAAATTTCTCCCAATACTTGATCCAGTAGTTCCCTTGTCTTCTGCATTGGGTTCAAAATGACAATGCTCCGGAGTTGAACATGAGTAGTCGTCAACCAAAAAAATTGGGTCGGCTGTTCAACGACGGCTATGAAATAAAAAATATGTGTCACTTGAAATTAATTTTATTTGAAAAGTATCAGTTTCGGTAGTTATGCCAAACAAAGAAACGTGACATCATTTTAGGTCAATCAACAGCCCGAGTGCTCTGAAAATAATTGGAATAGGTGACACGTAGCAATTAAAATTTTGTATCTTCTTAATGCTGAATTAATGTTCAATGACTGAGTTCCGCAGGTCAACATTTTTGAATTATTAGCTTTAAATAATTGTAATGGATCAAGTTACAAATTTCTAATCATTTTCGAGACGGGCGAGCAGCTCACGTCCAGACCTGAATCCACTAAAAAATTTTAATTCGTCTTTTTATCAAATACAAATAAGCGACACGAACATCATTCGGCATTTAGATCACTTGTCGCCGTCCCAGCGACAGCCGTTTTTTGCTCTCCTGGCTATTGTTGTAAGAACACGATGAACAATATTTCCTAACTTTTTGACAAAATTTCGAATGATAAAAAATGAATTTAGACGTTTTTTTT
The DNA here is from genome assembly GCF_982258835.1 of Parasteatoda tepidariorum. Classification (NCBI taxonomy): domain Eukaryota; kingdom Metazoa; phylum Arthropoda; class Arachnida; order Araneae; family Theridiidae; genus Parasteatoda; species Parasteatoda tepidariorum. The sequence continues at coordinate 131,210,038 of NC_141756.1, read as the reverse complement.
TTCCTCTTTTCCCTAGAGCTGGATCTATCTCTAAGAAAATTATTATATCTTGTTCGAGATCGATTGCGCAATCTCTCTCTAGAAAATCTTTCAAATTGCTGGCTAAGTGCTGTTATTTGCTGACGAAGTGTAATTACATCGATACCTGGTGTTACCTGGTATCGTTATCATCGATACGAAGTGTTGATATACCAGCTTCGATGTTGAAAAATCTTTTCGTGGATTTGCAGAGAGTGCGGGATTTGAACTCGTGGATTTATTTATTACACAAACGTTTAGTAAGGGATCCGTTCTAAATTTGGCTATTTTATCAGCTAGTTGAGCTAAATTTTCAAGTGGTGCTAAGCTAACGGAAAGATTTGTTGGCAAACTTTGTAGCCGTCAGGTTTTCAAAAAATGTTCATTTAAAGATGTACAGTGCACGCAAAAAAGACCACCCTGAATAACTTTTGATCTAATGATCGGATTTTCACGTTCTAGGACTCAATCTTCATGGTTCGATGAGGTGACCTCAAAAATGGTATTCAGTAAGTGCAGACGATATTTTTAGTTACGAAATCAGATACAAAAACGTACTTTCAATGAATAAACATACCTTGTTAATGACGGATTCAGATTTCTGACCCCCTAAATATCGACGCTATTTTTGTCATATGGTTCCAATAATTTGGTCAGGAGAGCGCTCCAAAGTTTGAACCCCTTAATGGTCCTTTTACTTTTAGCGTATTTCGCTATATCTCGAAAACTTTTTAAGCTAACTGAAATATTCTTTGAATACAATAATGAAATTCGTTTCCGTAGATATAGTGAAATCCGCAACAAGTAAAATTAGCATTAATTGGTCCATACTTTGGAGTGTTCTGATGACCAAACTATGGACCTCCTATATTTCGGGGATCAGAAATCCGAATCAGTCTGAAAAAAGGTTTGTTTATTCAAGGAAAGTACGTATTTATGTCCGATTTCGTAACTTAAAATATCGTCTGCACTTCTTAATTAGCATGTTAGAGGTCACCCCTCGAACGATCAAGATTAAGTCCTAGAATGTGAAGATCAATTATTACATAATTATTAAAATCAATTGTTACATTATTATCAAAAATTATTCAGTGTTGTCCGTTTTTTATTTGTCGTCCCCTAACTGCAATGCGGGAAGAAGTTTGCGAATTCGTTTATTTTCAGAGTCTGTAAATTGCGCAATACGACTTCCTTTAAGAGTATTATATTTATTAGCTGCTGGAAGATGAAACAAAATATCTGAAACTGTCGATTAAGTTTCTGGGTCAATATCTGCTATAATATTGCTATAGTTCGTTTGGTCGTTAGTAATTCCTGATAAATTCAAATTACTTAACAAACCAAAATTTGATATTATTCTTCCATGTTTAGTGGTAGTTTAAAAAGTATACGTGCATATAGAGATTCAGTAAGATTCTGCTCAATTTTTAATTTTAAGCAAATTAAACTGAATTCATGTACTAACGTAATTTTGACATGTATTCTAAGTTTAGAATTAAATTTATATTAAAATTTATACTAATAACGAAAAACCTAATTTATAAGGGGAACAAATTGCATAATTAAACCAAACGAATGACCATAATAACCAATTTGAAACGTCACTCGCGTAGTAAACAATGCAAAAATTCAAGTAATATAATCTAATAATTTTTCCAAGAAGGTTTCTTTCAGCGTGCTGCGATGAACGCGGTCACCACTGGAGAGAATATAAAAGGATAAATTTTCTCAGAACAATTTATTCAAAATATTAGTATAACTTTATCAAAGGAATAAACATTTTTAACAAACATTTTGCCGCCGTTATGTGACGAAGGTAAGACTTCCCTTAGACTGAGGATGTTTATCACAGGGTTATCTTTTCTTCAAAATCTTTATTAATGTGCCGCTATGGCTCTGGGGATAGAACGTTCGCACTCCAGTAAGGTGAACCGAGTTCGAATCCAAGTCACGGCTGGGCAATATGAATTCCGGATTGCACAGGGCTTATGGATCATGGGTTAGAGTCCCCTTGCCGTCAGGCTAACAGTAGAACGTGGTCTTCCTCTCCATGTAACGTAAATGTTGATTAGTTCCGTTGAAAAGTACAAATTTCTCCAGGAGCTCCCTTATCTTCTGGATTAGGTTCGAAATTAGAGGGCTACGGAGTTGAACATTAGTTGTCGTAATTTCAAAATTGGGTCGGTTGTTCAACGATGGTTATAAAATAAAATAAAACTTTTTCTCGCCAAGCTTGCGGGAGTGAAAAATATTAGTGAGAAACTGGTTAAAACTGGCGAGAGTGGCGAGTACATCAAAGGAATATGTAAATAAATTAAGAAACAATATTTTCTTCTGAGCTTAAAAGTAGCTAATGTAACTTTTAAATTATAAATTTTCATTATTCATATCATATGTAATTTTCATAAAGTACTCAATGCAGTGTATAAAATAATTTGATGTTTAATTAGCACTAAATATATTTCTTCGGCAATAAATATATTTCTTCAGCAATAAATATCTATCTATATTATATAAAACGCTAATACGTACGTATGTATCAATAAAACCGATGATATTTCTTTTCTCGCGCTGGCAACAGTTTTCATTTTTAATTGATTGGATTCGGCGCGCAAGAGCACGTAGTGAGCATATCATATGTCTAATCGGGTGAATTCTCACCGAATTATCTTCATCGAAGCCGATGCTTTACATCCGGCGTTCAGTACTATTTCATATTGTTTTACAACACATGGTTTTAGCCCTCTGGTGGGAAAAGCTTTAAAACAAAGCTTACAAAAGTTACTTTTCTCAACAACTGAAATTTAGAATAGTGTGATTAAGAAAAAAATGTGAACTGTTTGCAATTTCAAATTAATATTGAAATTTACAGGTTTAGAATTTTCTACAGTTAAAGTTTTCGGAACTTCAGTGTTCAAAAAAGTATACTAAAGCTAGACGTTAAGAACGTATGCAGTGCGCGAGCAAAGCGAGAATCGGATTGCGAAGCAATCCGAAATGATCTGCGAAAGCAGTTCCGGGGGTTGGCGAGCGCCAGCGAGCAGGGGGCGAAGCCTCCTAGTATTTCATTATTTTATGCGCATTTAATTTTATCTATATTTATTCAAATAAAAGTAATTTTAAAATTTATTAAATGTGTAGTTATCCACTTGTAAATAAGGAATAAAGACTTGTTCTACCAAGAAGAGTTTGTATTTAAAGAATTGTATTAGAAGAGTTTGTATTGTCTAAATTAATTTACTTTTCATTCGACAAGTTGGTTCTCTGTCTTTGCCATTCATTATTGCTTTGAGTTTGATTTTTAAAAAAATAACTGATTACACTTATTTATTCAATAATTAGTTTGCAGTGAATAAATAATAAACTTTTTTATTATTAGTAATATTAAGAATTTTAGTTGCAGTACTAAATAATATTAAAAATTATTTTTACATTTAGTCAGACCTGTGTGTGTGATCTAACAATTTTAAAAAATGAAAAATTATAATTCGAATAAAAATAAGTCCTATGCCATGCTGAAATGCCTCAATGTTTCGCTTTGGACTGCTAAGACCCTAAGTACGTCCCTGATTGTCGTAATATGTAGAAAATATTGGAGCTTTAAATACCATGTAAAATGGTCTAAAAATTATTTAAACGATATAGATTTACGTAACGCGATGTTAGAAGAGGCAACTGGTACTAACATGACATCAAAATGTCGGAATTAAAACTTAACCATGGCTGAAAAAAACTAGCTGACAAAATAAATTTCAAACAGTAATGGATTTCACGTACACTGATAATAAAAAACGTACATGGTACACTGATAAAAAAAAAGCGATTACCTAAATATGATATTTTGAGTGTGAAAACCCGGATGGAAGGATATTATCTATAAAAAGGTTATAAAAGCAACAGAAAAACGATGTGGTTTTTCCATTAAATTGTCATTCATTGAGCTTGTAAAGTTATAAATTAAATTCATAGTATGCGCGTTATAATATCTTGGTCAAAGTATTGGAATTTGAAAAACATGAGGAAGTTTGTCTGCAGACGGAACCCAATTTTTTCCAACCCCCATAGAGAGTAGTAGCATATCTTGAATTTTTAATTGTACTTTTTAGACTGCTGTTATTTTTTAACTATGGTTTTAATGAAGCAGCAATTTTTCTTATAGGAAAGAGCTATGATGTTAAATGACCTGTATAACGTAGTACAACAAAATACAGGTAAGATTATAATCTTTACGTCTTTTGTCCAAAAATTTAAATTTTCTAATATCTGTTTCTGTTTCATTTGCTGAATTTTTCTTTTTCAAAACTGCAACACGGACGAAAAACTACTATAAACATGAATTTTGGAGGGAGCCGTAATCTGAGAAATAAGGTTCCAGTAGTTTGGACAGAATTTGGACCCCCTTAATTTTACTTTTTGCGTATTTCATCGTATCTTGAACGTATCTATCAAACTTACGTATCTTTCACACGAAGCTTCACATGAGATTTATCCAGAAATAATTTCAAGCAAAATAAAACTTTTACCAAATATTTTTATCTTCATTTTAAATAATGCAATTTTAAATAGTGAAATATAAAATTTGAGCGAAATCGACCCAATAGTTTCTGAGAAATCAATTTTTAAATATAAGACTTTTTTTTCAAGCAGTACGACTTAAGCATTTTTAAAAATACCACTTTTTTAAAACTCAATTTCTTAGGAACTATTCGACCGATTTCCCCACATTTTCAATTTCACCATTTGAAATTGCATTATTTAAAATGATGCAAAAATTCTATACCTTACAATTCAAAATTTCTTCAACCATTTTTAAATAAAATAATTATTAAAAATTTTTGCATTGAATTATCTATGGATAAACAAATTTTATTATTTTGTGCAGAATCTTTTTTATTTTCGTTGGAAGTTCTTGAGATATAGTGGAATGCGCAAAGAGGTAATATTGAGAACGAGCAACCTGCATACGTAGGGTAATCGAGTAATGTTGATTATTTTAACTAGTCTATAACTGAAAACTTTCAAAAATCAACTGATCATGTTCAAAATTAATCAGGATTTATTAAAATCATGACTCAAAATTAGCTTAAATCGAAAATAACTTCACGTGACTCAAAAAGAGGCAAGATTAGGCCGTCAGAATCCACTTAATTCGTAAGCGGATTATGCCAAACCGAAACTTGTCTTACGGTAAAGTGATGCTGTTTACAGAGGTGTCTTATTCTATGCCTGTTTTTGACAAAACTGTGTTACATTTGTGATATATTGCAAACACAGAAGAATATTTGGTTTGAGAATTAATATTTTTTATTCAAAAATTACAATTTTGTTTTGTCATTTTGCGCTATAAGTAAACTGGTTAATACGTATACATACATAAGAACTTTTTTGAAATTCTTTCACGTCAAAGTTTGATCCTAAATGGTAAGTAGGAAATGGAAATATTTAAGATTTAGAATTTTAAGTAGGGCCAGGATAGACTGGTTGTTAGGACGTTGGGCAAGTGTTCAAGTGGTCGTGAGTTCCAGCACCGCAAGCAGAAGTAATGGTGACTAATGCACGTTAAATCTGTTCGGGTCACAAAGTCTTCTATGTTCCCAAAACAAATCATACCTCTGGAAGTGCTGAATTGGAGATTGATCGTTCTCTGGTTCAGGTCAAAATTACGACCTATGGATGAATAAATGCGTCCACCCTGTAATTGGGGTGTGATGTATGTGTGTGATTGAATTTGTATGTTTGGCCATAAATGGCGTCACTGAAGCACAAGAAACACACCTCTGCCTAAAATTCGCTTAGTTTCACCAAGCAAGCCTGTTGGTATTAGCCAGTAGCATTAGAAACAACTACAACAGAATTTCATGTTTTTTTTACTGGCGATGCAAATAATACTTAAAACTTTATTTATTTTTGCTTATCTTTTTTTTTATCCCTTCTTCCTGAAAAACTACAAAAAATAAATACTTATACATTTATACATATATGAATTTTCTTGTGTATAATATTGAGTTTATTCAGGGCAATAAACTAAACACGAATGTTGTAGTTTTAAATTTTTTACTATTATTAGCTAAAATATGTTAGCAAAATGTGTTTTGCAAAATAAAATTCGCGCAAAGTTTTTTTTAAAAATAAATATAAAAATACAATAGCAATTTTTTATCTGTGTTTATATCATAGATAGTTTAAAGAATTTAAAGTGCGACGTAAAAAAAGTACTACGTCTTGTGGAATTAAAATAAAGAATGATTTTTAAATTTTCCTTTTTTAAAATTTGAATATTGTTAAAATTGCAAATTTTGTTTTAAAATTTGCTAAATTATTCACAAAGAATATATTATTGAAATTGCTTTTGTAAAATTTCTAAAATTATGTAAAGATTTTTTCCTGTTGAAGAATTTTTTATGCTTACATGATTGTTACTGATATTGTTTAAATGGAATTTAAGCAACTATACCTTTAGTGTAAATCAATTCCAATAACTTAAAATAAATTGACATTTGACAAAAAAATTGACTTTTAATAGAAAATATTTCATTTACCAACCAATATTCGAAATGCACCGTAAAATTGGGTATTAGTATATCACACTCGTTTCAAAAATGTTATACCAATTTACTTTAATACCAAAATAAATTGAATGAAGTAAAAGTATCGAAACAAATAATTTAATACAAATTTTAAAAAATGCTTTTAAAAAAACCCACAAGCAATACTTCTTTATGGTTATTTTTTTATACATATTCTACAAAATTAGTAATTTATTCTTATAACCGTCATTGTAAAGTTGACCCAATTTTGGGTTTACGACTACTAATATTCAACTCCGTAGCCTTGTAATATTGAACCCAATCCAGAAGACAAGGGAACTCCTTGATCTAGTATTGGAAAGACCTCTTGATGAAAGACCTCTTGATGAAACTAACCCGCATTTGCGTTACATGGAGCGGAAAACCACGGAAGCCCTTCAAGATCCCTTGAACCCATTATCCGTCTACCACTAAGGATATTTTTACGTCAGCACTGCTGTCGGTGCAAGCCGGGTGCGGAATTCAACCAGCCACTTCATTTGAGGGTGAACGCTCTATCCCCTGAACCACCTATCCCCTGCAGCATTTAATATTCACAGTTTTTTACGTAAAAAGAAACCAATTTTGTATTTAAGCAGCACTAAGCTTAAATCGATTCTAACACGCGTATGTCTTACATTAAATTAATTGATATTGGCAATTTAATAAGGAATAACGGAATCTTAGTTTTAGACTTAATTATTGAATGATAATTCTAATTACTATTGGAAATATTTAACAGAAAATAGTTTATTTACTATTTATTATATGATATATAACATGAATTAAATAACTGCATTTGCACCATAAATGGAGAAACACCAACTTCGAGCAAAAACATGATTTATTTTAATAACGCATAGGATAGCAGTTAATCTAAAACTTCTAAAACAATGCTAATTTAATGGAATTTAAAAATCAACCTTGAATTAAATTCAAGTGACACTAAGACTAAAAATAAACTAACTTCAAAAGATCGACATACTTTAAAACTAATAAAGGAAACCCTCTTCACCTCATAAATAGAAATATATTTAACATATAGCAGCGATTTCAATTTCATTTCGTTCCTACATAACTATATTTTATTTTAATTTATAACCGTCGTTGAACAGCAGACCCAATTTTATGGGTTTCCGACTAGTAATGTTCAACTCCATAGCCTTGTAATTTTGAACCCAATCCAGAAGACAAGGGAACTCCTGGATCGAGTATTGGGAGAAATTTTCCTTCGTGGAGGACTTTGCGTAACTATATTGTTGTTGTCGTAGCCATTAAGGCAGTGGGGGAGCGACTGTTCTTGTTTTCCAGTTTCATCATCTGTGGCCACGAATTCGACTTCTGCCACACCCGTTTATAGAGCGGACCTATTCATGCATCCATTCATTCATCCACATACAGAAATTTTGACCTGAACCATAGAACGATCAATATCCAATCCAGTACCCTAGAGGCATAATTTGTTAAAGGAACTGGAAGGACTTTGTGATACGACATATTTAACGTGCACTGGTCATCACATAACTATACAAATTCGTTGTTATACTAATCAATTAAAAATAAAAAAAATTGAATATATATTCTGAATTAATAAATAAATTTTTTAATACTTAGTAATATTTATGCATAGAAAAAGTAGAATCTTTTTTTTTTTAGAATAATATCGGAAGTATTATGATTATAAAAAAACTATAATAATAAACCACTTTGTTCATATTTTTAACGTTATTATGAGTCACATCTGAGCTGATTTCTTACACAATTTTGACTCATTTAATGCAGTGTTAGAAGTTTAAAAAACTTTATTTAGATGGAGATTTCTCAGAAAGCGCCCAAGAAATGATAAATGATTAGTTAACTAAAAAATAAATTGACTAGCGCTGAAAAAGAAAGACAAAATTTTTTCTACTTTCACTTTTAAAACTCTTGTTTTGTTCCAAAACGTTTAGATTAAGGGAAATTTCGGGGATGTAATAGCTTCCTTTGGATGTTTCTGCATTTTACATTAATGGTTTACCATAGTAGGAATAGTGTGATTTGGCTCAGATTTATCTAGTAATAAAAAAGCCATGTATTTATATATAAAAAATGTGTTTTGTATTGCTCCCACTATTTAACTAGGGATTCTGAAATTTAATCAAAATTCATTCAAGCAGGGAAATTTAGAAATAATGATTTGTTCAAAAACATTTAGACTAATAGGAATTTCGGGAGTTTTCTTAATGAGTATATTTCTAAAAGAATATTACCTATTAACTTCAGAAAATAATATTTTAATTGGATTCTTAAATACTTATGTCTCTTTGTGTGACTCTGTCTTAAAAATTAATAGGAGAAATCTATTTTACGCTTTTATAAATATATATATACGTAAGTTATTTTTCTTATTAATTTATTTTAAAATAATTAATGAATTTTGAGTTTTAAAGTATACAAATCATTTTACAAATTAACTTTATTTTAAAGTAATTTCAAATGAAAAAAAAATGGAATAAAATCGGTCGAATAGTTTCTGCAAAATCCAATCTTTAAAAATGCTTCGTTGAAATTTTTAAAATTTTGTATTTAACCATTTAAAATTAAATACTTCAAAATTATGTATAAATCAGTATACCTTGAAATTAAGACATTTTTAAACTGCTATTAAACAATATAATAAAAAAATAATTAAAATTATTCTTTACATGTAATTATTTTCGGATAAATGAGTTTTATATTTATGTGCAAAAATGTGCAATATGCAATAAATATTTTTTAATATCACTATGACGTATATTTTTCACTAATTTTATTTTTTTGCTACTATCAGGGATTCTTAAGAACCCCAAAAATTAATTGTAATTCAATTGGAGTGAACAATTTCTGTTGGGAAATTTTTAAACTATTAAAGTTTTTTTAAACATAAAATGGTTATAGACAAATGAAATTTTTTGAAAATGTATAATTATTACTTTTTAGATTTATTATTATGATGGATTAAAGTTGCAAGTCAGTGAATAAAAAATTAAAAAAAAAAACAATTTTCATAAGAAAACAAGCTTTTAGCAAATGGTTTATTCATTGATTTGGTGAATAGTGTCTATACGCACCATTTTATTTCTTAAATAAAATATAATTAAGACATCCTAATAAATGTAGTGTAAGCATTCGACAGATTCCCTTAATTTTTAAACAGAAGACTTTTTCAAGCAATACGCATTTTTAAAAACATTCTCAGGAACTATTCGACTGATTTCCTTAAATTTTGTATTTCGCCATTTTAAATTGCATTTTTTATAACGATGCTAAAAATGTAAACCTTACAATTCATTCATTACATTTTATTCAAAAATTACAATTTTATGTCATTTTGCATTGTAAACTGGTTTATACATATGAAACATCTATACTATCTATAAGAACTTTTTTGAAATTTTTTTCACATAAAGGTTTGGTCCCTAAGAGGAAATAGAAATATATAAGATTTAGAATTTTAAGTAGGGCCTGGATAGCCTGGTAAATAATGCTTTGGTTCCATGTCCAAGAGGTCGTGAGTTCTATCACCGCCGGTCGAAGTAAATGATGAGTGGTGCACATTAATTCTGTCGGGTCACAAAGTCTTCTATGTTCGCAAAACAAATCATACATCTGGGGTATTGAATTAGAGATTGATTGTTCTCGGGTTCAGGTTAAAATTACGATCTGTGAATGAATAAGTGGATATATGAATGTGTCCGCCCTGTTAATAGGCTGTGACGTGTGTGTCATTGAATTCACATTTTTGGTCAGAGATGGCGTCACTGAAGCACTTCTTCCATACATAAGCTTAGTTACACTAAGCAGGCTTGCTGATATTGGCAAGTGGCATTAGAATCATATAGCAGCCATTATTTATCATATAGTATTATTAATAATGTAGCCATTATTTATGATTATTTATCACAGAGCAGGCATTTCAATTTCGTTTTTATACATAGCTATTATTTTTGTTATTGTCGTAGCCATTAAGGCACTGGGGGTGTGATAATTCTTGTTTTCCAGTTTCGTCATCTATTGCCAAGAATTCGACAACTGCCACACCCATACATCACACCCACTTATAGAGCGAACCCATTCATACATCCTTCCATTCAATCATTCATCCGTAATTTTGACCTGAACCAAAAAACGATCAATCTCCAATCCAGTACCTCAGAGGCATAATTTGTTATCGGACCATGAAGAACTTTGTCACCCAACAGATTTAGCGTGCACTAGTCACCACATAACTATACTAATTCATTGTTACACTAATTATTTAAAAGTAAATTTATTTAACGAAAAAAAAGTTTATATTCTGATTTAATAAATGAAATTTTAATACTTAGTAATTTTAATGCTTACAAAAGTGGAATTCGTATCTTTTTATTACAGAATAATATCGGAAGTTTTATAATTATAAAAATAATAATAATAATAAAGCACTTTGTTCATATATTTTTCGTTATTATAGGTCGTATCTGAGCCGATTTGTGTCGGAGTTTTGATTAATTTAATCCAGTGTTAGAACTTTTAAGTCCATTATTTAAATAAAGCTGTACTCAGAAAGCGCCCCAAAAAACATAAGTGATTGGTTAGCTAAAATATAAAGTGACTAGTGCTGAGAAGAAAGATATAAATTATTCTATTTTCGCTTTTAAGAGGTATTTTGGAATTCATATTTGCCCTGAAAAAAATTTACTTATCTTAACCCCTTGTCCGAATCCAATTCGAGCAGTTACTACACGTAGTTTGTGATGCCAGACTTCGGGCAGGAAAAAAATTAACGTTTCGATTTTGCGAAGCCCGAGCTGAGTTCGTTTCTACTTTAGGATAACATAATTCACTATTTTCCCATTAGTGGTCGCAGTTTTTTACCGATTACGACTTCAGTCGAGAGAGGGAAATGTGGGTGGAGGTTTTGGGATATACCATACTGTAAAATATTTTTAAAATTAAGGTATTGAAAATCATATTGTTGTGTTTTTATATTATACTAACTGACCCGGCAAACGTTGTTTTGCCATAGGAATTATTTCAAGAGTATGAAAATATATCTTATTTATTGTAAGTGTGTGCGTATGTGGTATATGAGTGGAAGAGGCATGATGGACCGCTGTGAACGATGACGAAATGTGAAAATAACAAAACACCAAATAATATTTTTTTAAATTTATGTTAACTTTTTCTTACAAATAATATATGCAACGAATTCCGAAAATATTAGTCAACAATATTAATCTCTTAGTGCAATGGAGTACAGCATTTTTTGTCATTCCATCTTTAGCTAACACAAATAAACTGAATGGTTTGCCCACTCGAGAGCATGCCACGTATGAAAAACATGGTGTGCTCAAATCTAAGACACAAACAGACGTTGCTTGGCCTTGTCATTGCAAATGCCAATCTAATGGGGAACTGAATGCGTTTAAATTGAACTGGCACATCTGTGGGTACAATAGGGATTCTTGGAAGTAATATACTTTCACCCCGGAATTTGTCATTTAAAATAATGACTTCGATAACGTTGTTCATTAATTTTTTAACGACTAATCGCATGTCGTTGCTAAGCCGTGGTGGGTTCAAATTACGAAGCAAAATAACCCAACTTTGAGTACTATATTATGCGGTGGTATTCCTGGTAAATCCAATGAGTTTAAAAACTCTTTTGGAAAATTTGCAGCTCCAATGGGATTGCAAACTGCATCAACAGATTTATCTGCCACCAAGTTACCTGGCAATAACTGTTGTATCTTCAGACTCAATTCGTTGACGTCCACATTTTTTGCTGCTAAAATCGCCCTTTCTGCCAGCCACTCAAGATAAATGTATTGTGTGTGTACATCGGGAAATATTAGGTTAATTAGAGCATCTTGTGAATCAATGATTGTGCAGAAATCGTCCGGTAATTTTATGCATCCAGTCTCATCCTTAGTAACTTTTCCATCACCGATATCTAACAATTGTTTTGAGAATGTTTCAGCAGATGGATCTTGAAGAATTTGGACGCGTATATTTACTTTTAGTTGAACTTTTTCAACATTACGCCACAGTAGAGATGATTTCACGCGAGCATTGATCTGATCATCGCACGTTTAACGCGGAAAGACGGGGGGGGGTGTCTGAAATCACCCGAAAGGAATAACAGAGCGCCGCCAAATAATTTGTCATTGGTTTTTTGTATCTTTCAATGTCCTGTTCAACACCTCAAGCGAATGTTTGTGTGCCATAGTGCATTCATCCCAGATGATAATTTTTCAGTGTTTCCACACTGTGGCCATAGACGATTGCTTTTTTATGTTGCACACTGCATCTGGGTTGTTTTGAATACTTAGTGGCAACTTAAATACTGAATGAGCTGTTCTGCCTCCATCCAATGAAGTTGCCACAATGCCAGATGATGCAACGGCCAACGCGATGCCATTACTTGATCGTATTTCAGCGAGAATTAGCGAAATAATAAATGTTTTGCCAGTTCCACCTGGTGCATCCAAAAAAAATTCACCTTGTCCTGCCGAAACTGCGAGCATAATGCGGTCATAAATGTTCCTTTGTTCCTCATTCATTAGTGGAACATTGCGAGTAACAATCGCTGCTATTTCTATCGTATTGTATTGAAGTTCGCGATTCATGTCAGTGTTTAATATATCAGATGCACTTCGATTTGGCGGAGGCACACCGAAATGACTGAGTGGCAAGTTGGCAATAATAATGCAAAGATCCTCAATAGCAATCAGTGCTTCATTGTACATAGCATCGCTGAATGCTATCGTTAGAACGTTGCAACGTGTGCGATGTTGCTACCGTATATCATCTGTCGTCGAATTTTTGTGATTATCCCATAACGTTTCTATACGGGCAGGGAAGCATGTAGTTAATACTATAGCAAATAATAGACGAATTTGCTTTGCAGTACAGTTCAATGCTGCTTCAGCAAGCATACATTCCCACTGGTTGTCGTCTTCCAGCAAGCAGAGTGCAAAGCATGCATCTTTATACGTTGGATGCTGATGTCCATCGACTTTACGTATATCTTAAAATGACAATGAGCCGGTGACATTAACCAACAACAGTCGAAAATAAAAACACTCAGTCTGCCTTGGATTGACTGTAAATACTCTCTCCAAGGAGTTTGATTTAAATAAACAGGGACATGCATCAACCGGTGTGTCTTGCTTGCGGGGTGTCCATTTCTTTTGTTTGAGCCCATGTGAAATAGTGTGGTACTTCTGAGTAGAGTAATGTCCGTGCAAAGGCACCAAAAGCATCCGTACGATTACCCAATTCAAAAAATTTGGCGAGTGTAGTTTTTGGTGGATTTATAGCTCGGTCAATCACTGTCTCGTTTGTGAAATCTACGCTCTGACCGTTTTCAAGATGGACAGCTAAATGAATAACGGTTGGATCTCGTTCATGAATTGGGAAACCAAAGATACGCCAAACAGCTTCATTGGAGCTGATGTACCGGCCTATTTGGTACAGCGTTATTTCGTCGTTGTTATTCACTGGAAGAGCAGTTACATTGGTATTTTCAACTCGAAATACTGCTATATCACTGCCCTTATTCACATACTTACAAATATATTTGATACTCTTCTTTTAAGGGCGAGCATGAGTATTAGAGTTTAATATGACTTGTTGCAACGTGCGTGAATATTGTTTTTGATTTGTTTCTATGTCTAGTTTCGATCCGAATACGATTAAATAAAGATATATTTAAAATATACGTTAAATCTGTCCAAAAAATGAAAAAAAATTAGTCATAAACCTATTCTCAGACCTATTGAATATACATATAAAATTTCATCAAAATCGGTCAAGCCGTTTCGGAGGAGTTTAAACACTAAAACTGTGACAAGAGATTTTTATATATATAGATTTAGATTCAAAATTTTGTTTCATTTGTTTTAATTGATTTGTTTAATTGTTTTAACTGAATAAGACTAGTGCTAACGTCTAATTGGACGTCTACTAGTAACGAAGAATATATATATTTACATATAAGTTATTTTTATTAGTAATTTATTTAAAAATAATTAAATTCTAAGTTGTGAAGTGCACAAATCATGTTATTTTAAAGTAATTTAAAATGGAAAAAAAATCGTGAAATCCGCGAAACAGCTTTTGAGAAATCCAATTTTTAAAAATGTTTAGTTGAATTTTATTTCGCGATAATTTCTCAACCGATTGCATTTAAATTTTGTATTTCACCATTTCAAATTTACTTTAAAATATGTAAAAATTTGCATACCCCTGCATTTCAAATATTTTTAAACTGCTATTAATTAATGTAATAAAAAATAATTAAATTTATTCTTTATGTGTATCTATTTTCGGATAAAGCAGTTTTATATTTATGTGCAATATGTTTAAAATATTTTCGAGATTTAATGAGTTATGCTAAGAAGTGAATTTATATTTATGAGTCTTAAATTTTGATCG
Organism: Parasteatoda tepidariorum; assembly: GCF_982258835.1. Taxonomy (NCBI): domain Eukaryota; kingdom Metazoa; phylum Arthropoda; class Arachnida; order Araneae; family Theridiidae; genus Parasteatoda; species Parasteatoda tepidariorum. The sequence continues at coordinate 131,195,015 of NC_141756.1, read as the reverse complement.
CTCCCCCGCGAAATTATTAGGAGCAGAGTACGACTACACCATATTTTGGACGTCAAAAATTCAAATTTGTTTAAAAAAATACCTCTGCTCTACTTAAAAATACTACGTTAGGTATGAAAGTATACGTTTTCGCACCTGATTTTGTAATTTAAAATATCGGGTTCTCTATATAATCAGCTTATTTAAAGGTAGGCTTTCGAACTATTAAGATTGAATCTTTGAAGGCGAATAACCGATCATTAAATCAAGAGTTATTAAAGGAGTTCATTTTTTTGTGCACTGCTCACAGTATAGAGGTGCCTGTGATAATGATGTTATTTTAAATAACCCAGTCAGAATTATGAACGCCTCTGTAGTACTAAAGAAAAAGGTTTTAATTCATATTAAAAACCTTTCATTAATATGAATCTGATCTATATGAATCCTTTGATTAATATGAATCTGATTAATATATATCCCACGATCAATACGAATCCTTTGATTAATATGAATCCCTTCATTAATATTACAACAAATCTAGATATTTTAGTTTCAATATCTTATGAAATTATTACCGATTCAAAAACAACGGTATTTTTATATTTATCATAAATTATTTATTTTTCGTGTATATCTTTAAGTGAAAATTTAATATTATATTTGATAGGGACCTATTTTATTGGTAAAAAAGTTTTAAGTACTAAGGCCAGTTCATTCCAAAGTCCTTCTTATTTGCCTTAATTCGCTTTTCAATTTTTTTTATCACTTTTAATCGTTTTAATTTTGTTTTTACTCTTATCTAAAATTTCGTGTGGTCTACTTTCAGATTTACTTTATTTTAACCCATTTTCGGCCAAAGTTGAGCAGACGCACCATTTCAATAAATATTTTTTTATTAACATTGTGACGTATATTTTTCACTAATTTTATTTTTCTGCAATTGCCAAGGGTTCTTAGGACACACAAAAATTAACAGTAATTCAATTGGAGTAAACACTTTCTGCTGAGAAAATTTTTTATGCTATTGAAGTTTTCGTTTAACTTAAAACGTTAAATGACAAATGAAATTTTTTGAAAATGTATAATTATTCCATTTGAGATTTATCATTATGCTTTTATGATGGATTAAAGTTGCAAATAGAATTTCTATGCTTGGCCTAAAATAAAGGAATAGAATGTGGTGTTTGTGGTAGGATAAGAAGAAATGTTTCATTCAATTACAAGAAATCTTCATTTGTTAAATAATCACACAAGTAAACTCTTAATGCATACTTTTCCATTTATTTCAAAAACAAATTGTCACAATTGGGGAAGCATAATTCTTTTTTGGCAATGTATTTTTTCTATTGCTGCTTAAAAACTCTTCATAAATTTATATTATTTACTGAACGTTGAAATTATAAATGTTTCAGTTTTTTTAAATTTGAAAGTATTGCCCAAACGGGGTGATGTAGTTACTTTACATACATTGTAATGGTATACCGGGCAAATGTATGCCAGGCAATGGCACTTGATCTTTAAAAATAAACATCATTGAAGGATATCTTGAGCAAATGTTTGTCCAAACCATTTAAAGAAATTTATTTTTAATTGTTTTAAGTAGAGGGGCGCAACATACGACCTGTACAGTCGTAGGTATAGCCTGTGGCAGCAATCTAAACATAATTTTAAAAAATAAATAAGGGCCCATGTCAAAGAGTTCTTGGGTTCGATCCCAGTCGGCCGAAGACTCCCCATGTAGTAAATGGTTATTGATGCACGTTAAATCTGTCGAATCACAAAATCCTTCATGTTCCCTTTACAAATCATACTTCATCCTTTACAAATCTGGGGGTATTGATCCAAGAGTTTCCTTGTCTTCTGGATTGGTTCGAAATTACGAGGCTATGGAGTTGAAGATTAGTAGTCGTAAACCCCAAAAACTGGGTCGGATGTTCTACGACGGATTAAAAATAAAATGAAATTGCGCAATCAAGTTTTTAATGTATTAAACCTCAACCAATGTAGTTTCTCAATGGTTAATGCAACGGATTCACGCATAGTTTTGTAAATCCCAACATTTTGATTCGACATTATTATTGACGCTCTTCGTGTGTGGTGATTTCGTCGAAATGACTTTTAGATAATTATTGCTACCCATTTTCACGTAGTTTCTGAAATCGCAATTTTTTTTTCAGGAAATCGAAATACGAGTATGTTCTAACGTCTTGAAAGTTATGAGACGCTTTATTTGTGCAAACTTCATCGTAAATCTAAATGACTTTTGATCATTCTTTCGGCAGTTATTACTTCGCATTTCATCGTGGTTTTTAAAATCGCGATATTTTTAGAACATTATTATGAATTGCGAGTAATGATTCGCTCATTGAGCTAACCATTTTTTGAAGTGATTTATTTTTGACGATTTTATCGCAAATCAAATAATTTATGAATCGTTATTTCGGCAATTATAACTGCGATACATTTCAACAAGGTTTCGAAAGTTCTAATATTTTTTATGCGAATCCCGTGTATACATTACTTTTTGACGCTAGTTATACCGATTTCATCGTAAATGTAAATAGATTTTAATAGTTTTTTCGGTAGTTATAGCTATTAAAATCCCTTTATATTTACGATGGGACCCTGCGCTTTTCCCCACGGTTCAAAAAGTCCTGATATCTTTATTACTATATTTTCACGGCATGCGAGTTTTGAGTCGCGCATTAAATTAATCACGTGTCAGTGTCGATCTCAACGCAAATATAAGTATTTTTTTGAACGTTTATTTTTTGGCAGTCACAATTTAAAAGTCACACATCGTAATTCGTGTTCACGCAATCTGAAAATCGCATTTCGTATTAACATTAACGAGATTTAAAAATCATCTATCGCGATTCGTATTCATGAGATTTAAAATCGCAAATCGTGATTCATATTTTGGCATTTAAAAATCATACGTTATTACTCTTCGCGCAATTTAAAAATCATACACCGCGATTTATATTCACGTGATTTAAAAACCACATATCGCTATTCATATTCACACGTTTCAAAAATTATACATTGTGAGTCTTCTCGCAATTTCAAAATCACATATCTCGATTAGTATTCTCGCAATTTGAAAATCTGGAAAGGAAGATTCCTCATATGGGACAAATCCCCAAACTAATTAAGTTATGTGCCCTAAATTTAATACTAAACCACAACAGCTTCTGTATAAATTAATGTTCCAGGTTAAGGAGCAGTCTTTAAACAAAATCATTAAATTTTCATTTAATAACCCGAAAAAGTTATCACATGATCAAGTAGATCAAACTATCACAATGTTTTAAAATTTTGCAAATTGTGGAATATGCCAATAAGAAAATTTTTTAACCATTTTACATCATTTATAATTATATGCTGAGAAATTATTTGTATATCATTAAATTTTAACTGTAAAAAATGTAATCAATTTAAGTATCATAAAGCAATGTAAATTTTAATTTATTGCTAGTACATGTGGATTAATTGCTAATAGTGTTATGTTTAAAAAGTATGGGTCATAAAGTATTGTAAGTATCTTATAATTTTTTTTATTTATTAAGGAAATAGTTCCTTCAAAATTAATGTTTTCTTTCTTTTCCTTTCTCAGCCCTTTGCCCCTTTCTCGGCCAAAAATAAATCTTTCAAAGTTTAAGTATATTCCTTAATAAATGTTGAATCTTATTTAAGCTGCAAGGGTTTTAATTTTAATCATTTTTAACCCTATGAACTTTCTTTAAATCAAAGTATTTAATTTTCATTAATGTTAATAACTGGAATATTTATTTTCTTTAATTCAATTCACTGAACAAATTTTTTATGTTAAAATTTATTATTAAATGGACTTTAGTATTATATAATGTGATTAAAACAAAGATGAATTTTCCCATTGTTTTTAATTATTTTAATTAATCTGAATTTTTTTCCTGATAAATTGATTCTGATTGTATTTTATTTTCTAAGTTATCAGTTTTGAAGTTTTTTATTTTAAAGGTTTAAAAATATTTAATTTTATGCCAACGTATTACAAGGTTAACTCATAAGATTAATTTAGTGCCTTGAACAATGTTTATATAGTAATCACTACTTACAATTACTAAACATGTTTATCTAAGTACTTTGGCTTGCGGCCCTTCACTCAAAAAGGTTGTGCACCCCTACTAATATAATTTGAAGATGCTCATTTGTTATAAAATAAATTGAGTGAGGATGTATTTTTGGCTAATTATTTATCAAACTTTTTTCATGCATTAGTTTAAAGTAATCTAAACGTTCCATCTTTGAATTATAACTAAGATTTTCAAGATTAAAAATTTCGCTCGCTTCAAACGACATATTACAGTAGGGAACCGATTATCCGGAACGATCGGGACCATCGCTATTCCGGATAACTGATTTTTCCGGTTTTCTGAATCGCTACAAAAAGCCGTTTTTTCTATTGTTAAACTCAACTAAAAAAAATATATTACGAAATAATCTTAAAAAGAAGAAAAAACGATGAAGTAATACAGTAATGATTATTTCTAAAAAGATGGTATGGTAAACATCTTTCAAAAAAGAAAGAAAAATCCTAAAATCTTATGAGGAAAAAAAATTTTTTTTTTAAATTGCGGGAAAATTTACCGAATTTCGTTCCGGTTTTTTGGTTTTCCGGTTTTCCGGTTTTCTGATTTCCGGATAACGGGTTCTGTACTGTAATAGGAAATAACAGTCGACATGTTTCAAGTGCTCAAAACAGGTGCCCGTATTCAAGACAAGCCAAACGTGAATGAAAAGAAACATAAGTTTAAAATAAAACAAAAAGTTGTTCACGAAAAAGGGAAAAAATAAAGGTGAGAAGCAAAACTGGAAAAAACCACAGTACCCGAAAGAGATAAAAGATCCACAGAACAAGAAAAACCACAGTGACCATGAGAGACAAATCAAGGTAAAATGCATTCCCACTCGTTATGGAGAAGTTGTGAGGATCTAATATCGTTGAGAGGGGAATAAGCATTTATTTGAATAAAATAAGATTCCAAGGCATCAAGATGAGCTTATGCGGCAGTGATGGAAATAATTTCGACATCGTTAAAAATTGAATTTGCGCCCATAATTCCAACAATTTGCAGCAATAAATGATGTTTTGATAGCAGACAATCATGTTTCTTTAAGTCTAAATTTTAAAGCGCGTCTAGTTTATCCGGTATAGCCAATGTCTCACTGACAATGAATGGAGTAAATGCCACAACGATCATTAAAGCTAATAGGCTTGGTTTTTTTTGCAGCAATAAATGATATAATTACAATGATAATTACAAATAATAATATAATAACAAAATGATATGATAGCAATAATGATATAATAACAAAATTTGGTTTTGTTAAAAGGCCTAAAAAGGACTTTAAAACCAAAACAGAAGAGTATATTAGCAATTTTATAACGAGCGGGAGAATAAGAAATGATCCACGCGTAAGGATTTGAGGAAGAGGGACGTTTGAGTCTAGTTAGTTTAGTCAAGATGAATCAACTATCGAAGCGATTGAATGCACTGTCAACATCAAACGAGCCGAAGATGCAAGTTCGGAGTAAATTTAGAAGGTTGTAAATGTGTGCAAAACGGAAGTATGGAATGTAGAAATGTTATGACAATTAGGGTGAATAAAATTAATATGAGGTGGTAAAAAGACGGCTATACGCTTATGATAAACAGGGGTGTAAAAATGATCAGGGTATCTTTTTCTTTTTCTCTCTTTTGACTTCTGTGTATTTTTTTTTACTTATGTATCTTCCTGTTATTCATTCCATTTTTCATAAGCAGCTCTTCGTTTTATAATTCAAATCCCTTTCGTTTCCTCCGATTCACATCTGGCAAGTTTTGAAAATGGGCGCCTGTTTTTGAGCGTTTGAAACATGTATACTGTTATTCCTTGTTTGAATATTTTTTGAAGCGAACAAAGTTTTTAATCGGGTTATATTTTGCCGCTTTAGTTTCCTGAAATTATTTATTTAATGTAACAAAAATGTTTATATTTTCAATAGGCAATGATAAAAATTTACGTTTAATTTTTAAAATGAAAAATAAGTACAAAATTCTGGGACTAAAAATAAAACCATGCGTGTATAATTCAACTCTAATTTATTAAATCAATCAATTTGTTGCCCAATGCAAAAATTACATGCAAAGCATAAATATAAATATTGAATTGATGCAAATATTTGCTTACCACCAAATGATACAATTCATTTTAAATGTTTAGTATCGAACAAGATGTCACAATTTATTTTTAAAAAAAGATAAATTAATCAATGTAAAATGCGAATAAAAACTATTGCAAGTAAATATTAAAACGCATGATTAAAATTTTTTTATTATATTATGTATTTAATATTCATATTATTAATATATTTTAATTGATAGAACTGGTTTGTTTACGCTAAATAACTACGAATAATGAAAATTTTTGCAATCTTTTAAGAAGGCGCTAGAGCAAGACTGTTTCATTTTTTTATATGAATGCTGATTATGAAACAATTGTGTTTTTATAATTTTTCTTTTCGGGGGGGGGGGAAGGAAAGTTTCATAAGATTGTAATGCTGGGAGCTAACTGTTTTATGAACTAAAACTTATTAAACTTTCTAATTAGATATTATATCTGGATAATAGTTCGTTCACCAGGAGTTGGCAGTTGACTCCGCCTTCATCACGTGGTATCCGACGATACTATTTCTCTAACTTTGGGAGAAGAAAGTGAGCAATCCTGACCAAGCTTGCTATTTGGCAATCGTGTGACAAAATATTTATTTAGCAATCTTTAATTGCATTTTTTTAACATTAAATATTTCATAAATGTCATGATATTTTTCTCTTTTGAGTCTATAGTTTGTCCTTTTTGAGGCATTTTGCTGTAATATATTTCATTAGAGTAACGAACGGTAGAATTGCAGATGATGAAGCGAAGTAAGTGACTGAAAAAGAATTCACTGTTTACGTTTAGCGTGCATTAAGGGTTGTCTCAATTCCAAGCGCGGAGACTTTTCTCATCTTACTCCCGCACCAAAATGAACTCTGCGTTAAAGGAGGTGGGGCCAAGTGCCATCTACTGGTGAACGAACTATAGCTGCGCCCTCTTTTTGTGGGCCCTGGTAAAATTATCAAACTTAGACCGGACCGAAGAAGGTTGATGAACACTGTTGCATACTAGTAAATTGGTATTGAATAATCGTAGTGCTACATTACTCTTACACCAGAATGTTATTTTGGATCGAATTCTATCAATGGATATCACTGAATGATTCATTGCTGCTTTTATGAGAGGCCGGGAGCGCTGTATTAAGATAACCATATTTTGAGCGCTGCTTATGAGAGATGTTTTAACATCATGGTAGTGTGCTTGATCGCTCCTCGGTTGCTTATACCAGTGTGTGCAGCGACACGTTGTGTGTGATCGAGACTGGGTAGCAACAGCGCGAGGAAGATAATGTCGCAATCACAAAAAGAATCACAAATCACAATCGTGAAAATCGATTATTGCATGAAATATTATTCAGGATGGTGCTTTTGTTTCGCACCGTACTTTCAGCGTTTACGTTTGTGACGGTTTTCGTCCTATAATAATAATGCAGAAAGAAGTTTGAGAATTTGTTTATTTCTTTGACTAAATTATTCGACACACTATAAGATTCTGCCGCATCTTTTCTTTCTTTTCGGCCTCAATTCGACCCCTGACTCAATTTTCTTTTTTATGCGTCGTTCGCTAACTTCAGAAACCTTCAATCTTCGTGATATTTTGTGATTTGAAAATATTTTAGCATTCACGAGGGCCTTTACTTTAACTTTTTTACATGGTGAAAGATCGCCTTTTTTTTCAAGAGTGACTTTATTTTATTTTATATCCGTCGTTGAACAGCAGACCTAATTTTGGGTTTACCACTACTAACGTTTAACTCCGTAACCTTGTAATTGTGAACCCAATCCAGAAGACAAGGAAACTCCTGAATCAGAACCCCCAGAGGTATTGATTTGTTATGGGAACATGGAGGACTTTGCGACTCCATAGAGATAACGTGCATCAGTCACCATTTACAGCACGAGGAATCTTCGGCCTGCGGGGATCGAACCCACAAACTCTTGGACGTGGGCCCAGTGCCCTACCAACAGACTATCTCGACCTTTTTTTTTTCTTTATATGTGATTTTATCCGTCGTTGAACAGCCAACCCAGAAGACAAGGAAACTCCTGTATCAGAACCCCCAGAGGTATTGATTTGTTAAGGGAACATTAAGGACTTTGCGACTCGACAGATTTAAAGTGCATCAGTCACCATTTACTACACAAGGGAGTGTCTTCGGCCAGCAGGGATCGAACCCACGAACTCTTGTACGTGGGCTCAGTGCCCTACTATCCCGGGCTATCCCGGCCCTCTTTACACGAGATTGAAGTTTTTCAATTGATTATTTAAACACTGCACACGAAATAAGCAAATAACTGCGTATTACAAAACTGTAAAACATATAAGTTCAGCACATAAAGTCACAGAAACACGTCCGCAACTGACGCACGCGACTGAAACCGGTTTGCACTTGTTTACGGTCGTGTTTCAATCGGTTAACATTGTAATGCAATAAATTGAAAATAAATATAAATAGGAAGTATATAAAGATTTCCTGAATAAAATCTCATCACATGTAAATTTAAATATATAATTATTGCATACAAACTGGTGCAAAACATGTCACTATTAAAACACTGCAGTGCTTCTAATAATTTGGTCAGGGACTGTAACTTTAAGAAAGGAATTAACATTATTAACAAGCATTATTACAGGCTTAAACTGGAGAGAGCACCGAGCACCGCAAAGGAATAAGTTAATAAATTAAAAAACAATTTTTTTTGTTTTGTTTAAAAGCTTAAAAGTAGATAAGAATGTAACTTGTAAATTATAAATTTTCATTATTCATTTCATATTTTAGAGCTCTCATTTCAGTGTGAAAACTAATTTGCTGTTTTATTAGCAATCAATATATTTCATTTATGACAATTTCCTTTCATATACATTTATTTAAAACTAGCCAGTTATGGCGGCCAGCAGTCCGCCACGCTATGTTTCTTGGGCCCTAGCACTGCTAATAGAGACACGATCCTCTTCCAATCTTCTTTGACCTTCCTCAGGTGTTTCTCGGGCCCTAGCACTGCTAGTTGAGACACGGTCCTCTTCTAATCTTCTTTGACGTTTCTCTGATACTTCTTGGGCTCTAGAATTGCTTGTCGAAATTCGGTCATGTTCCATCCTTCTTTGACGTTCCACAGACGTTTCTTGGGCCCTTCTTCTTCTTTGAGAATCTCTTAATATCTTTTTCTTTGACAAAATACAAAGTTTTTTGGAAGGCTGTTTTACCATGTCAGTAATCGGGTTTTTAAGAAGTCAACGAATACTTTAGAACAACAATTACTACGAAAGCAAATCATAAAACTTCAATATATAAATCTAAGTGCTTACCTGCAAACTGAAACTTTCTGAAGTAACTAATTACATTTAATAAAAACTGTTAAAATATAGAATAGAAAAACCAAAGAGATCCAAGGTAAGTGTGATCGTTCCTTCAAAAGCAATTAAATTCCTCTTTTATATACAAGTATTAAATAGCTACAACGCTTAAGAAAAAAAACTAAAATACTAAATACATGAAAAGAACACGAAAACGAATTAATTTTTTATGGTATCAATTTCTATTTCTATATAATTTTTTATGGTATCAATTTCTATTTCTATATAATTTTTTATGGTATCAATTTCTATTTCTATATAATTTTTTATGGTATCAATTTCTATTTCTATATAATTTTTTATGGTATCAATTTCTATTTCTATATCGCTACAAAAATTATCGTCTTCGCTTAAGAAAAAAAAAATAGAGTGTGGAAAGAAGAAAAAAAACTTATTATAACAATTATGAACAGCAACAAATATTTAGTATTGAGTATAGTAAAGTGCGGCGTGCTCTCTGCTTTCGCTTATAGCCCTGCGTTTCAATAGGTGAGGCTTAATTTAGCCTATCAAGATTTATTTGAGCTCTGAGGCTCTTCTTCAAATGCCAACAAGTTTTGGTTTAAATTTACTTTTGTAATCGAGTGACAATGACAAAATTTATTTCAGCAACAAATATATCAAAGCGAAGCGTTCTATTTACGTGTCGAATATGTTGCCACATTTTTAATACAAAAGTTAAACTTTTCTCCACTTTGATAAATGTAAACTAATGCGAACCTTACAATTAAATTATTAATTCCTTCGTATATTATTGGTTTAAGTTGTCGAAAATTAATATTTCAATTGTAAGGTTCGCATTAGCATACATTTATAAGAGTGGAGAAAAGTATATGCATTTTTTAATAGTTTTTTGAATATGGCTCTTTGAAGACGAAAAAGCATAGATTTTCTTACAAAATGACTGATAACTAAAAAACTAATCCAAATTTTTGAAAAAGAAAAAAAATACTTCATTATGTCAAAACACAATTATGTGCCGAGTTTCGTGCCTGGGCGAGGCTTCTGGGGCGATATATTGTGATTACAGACACACACACAGCCGCGTTTATTATTATGTATAGATAATGAATTTATTTTGAAATTAATTAAATGCGTAGTTAGAGTGTAACTCCTTGTATAAATAAAGAATAAAGACTTTTTCTACCTAGAATAATTTATATTTAAGAATGTTTTCACAACTAAATTAATTTACTTTTCATTCGACAAGTTGGTTCTCTGTCTTTGTCATTCTTTAACAGGGTGCGCAGCTTTTTTGAAAAGTGCTTAAAGGGGCTTATTTTAAATTTGGGTTTTTTAAAAATGTGGCCCTAAATGTGCTTTTTAATTCTTGGTTTGTAAAAAGGTGCTTAATTTTCTATCTTTTAAAAAAAAAATTTTTCTCGATTGTCGTTCTAAATTACAAAAAAATGCATGATATTCACAATTTTCTCTGCAATATTTATCAGAAACTAGGTATTTTATTATGATTATGTAAAGTCTTTGAAAATGTTTTTAAATTTTATTGATTTTATGTTTATAAATTAAGAATTTAAAACGATAGAAAAAGAGTAATTTTTATTCCTGCACAGATCCTAACTATGATTTTTTTTTTTTTGGAAAGTGATTAAAAATATTTTTCGTGTGCTTAAAAGGTGCTTGTTTTTTGGTGGAAATTCTGGCTACGCACGCAGTTTAATGTTTTGAGAAAAAAATAACTGGCTAAGTAAGCTAATTTATTCAGTAATTATAGTTTGAAATGAATAAATAATAAACTTTTTTAATTATTAGTACTATTAAGAATTTTAGTTAAATAATATTAAAAATTATTTATGCATTTTGTCAGATTTTTGATTGTTAAATACGAAAACAGTTTTAAAAGGTAAAAAATAATAATTGGAATAAAAAATTCTTACGTTTAATTTATACCTTGTTAAACAAAATCTGATATTTATTAACCATGATAAAATGCCTCAATGTTTCGCCCGGAGTCGCTTAAGACCTTAAGTATGTCTCTTAGTGTCGTAATATGTTTAAAATATTTAAGTTTTTATTACCATGTGAAAATGATCAAAAGATTCTTTCTTAGATTCCTTTCGTGTTTTTAGCACGTCAGAATATGATCAGCACTCAATTTCATCATTACATCACATCGAAATTTCTGAATTAAATGAACTTACCCATTTCTGAAAAAAATTAGTTGCTTAAGTAAATTTGAAATTGTAATGAATTCTGCGATGAAGTTGGTACAATGAAAAAAAAAGCGATTACTTAAATGCGGTATTTTGAGTATAAAAGACCGAAAGAAAAAATTTTTCAATAAAAGGGTTGTAAAAGCAAAATAAAAACGATATGGTTTTTCGATTAAAATTTCACGCAGTGAGAGTGTAATTTGATAAATATAGAGTGTGTGTTTTATAATATCTTATATAATGTCTTAATCAAAGAATCGGAATTTGAAAAACACATAGGGGGTTACGTCTGGTCTAAATTTTTCTCAACCCTGGAGGGAGTCATTACATGTCCTGCATTTTTGATTGTACTATTTATACTGCTGTTTGTTTGTTTGTTTCTTTTTTTTTGAACTATGGTTTTGCTAAAGCAAATGTTTCTCTTATAGGAAAGAGTTATAATGCCAATTGAGCTAGTACAACAAAATACAGGTAACATTATAATTCTCTTGTCTTTTCAATATTGAAATCTTCACATGTTTTGTCCAAAAATTTAAATTTTTTAATACCTGTTGCTACCTGTTTCGTTTGCTGGATTTTTCTTTCTTTCAAAAATGCAACACAAATGGAAAACTTAAATATGAATATGAATCTTGTATAAACATGAATTTATGGTAATCTATTAATATATATATATATATATATATATATATATATATATATATATATATATATATATATATATATATATATATATATATATATATATATATAATATTAATGGATTACCATAAATAATTTTTGATCTAACGATTAGATCTTCACGTTCTAGGGCTCAATCTGAATGGTTCGAAGGGGTTATATCATATGTGTTTATTAATTTGTGCAAATGATATTTTAAGTTACGAAATCAGTCACAAAAGCGTACTCTTTCTCTGAATAAACATATCATTTTCTTGGCGGATTCGAATAGGAGGTAGCCGCAATCTGAGAAATAAGGTTTTAGTGGTTAGAACAGGAGAGTGGTGAATATGGACCCCTTAATATTAATTTTACTTTTTGCGTATTTCATTATAGCTTGAACTTTTAAAGCGATTTGAAATATTTTTCACACAAAGCTTCACATGTTCAAGTTTTGTTTCATATTGAATCCCACTGATTAATATAAATCTGATCAAAATGAATCCCTTGATTAATATGAATCGGATTAATATGAATCCCTTGATTGAAATGACAGCTAATCGGAATATTTTGGTTTTAATAGTTTATGAAATTATTACTGATTCGAAAAAAATGGTATTTTTTATTTTTATCATTAAATATTTACTTCTCGGGTATATCTTAGAGTAGATATTTAATATTTTTGATAGGTACCTATGTTGTTATCACATAATTTTTTCATGTGTCGAGTAACTCGTTTGGGGGGGGGGGAGAGGAAGTAAGAGCTTAATGATATTAATTATTTATTTACAACAATATTTACAGATATCATAATCGCACAGGCTCACTTGCGCGCACCTCTACGCTTTCTTACATTTGCAAAACAGACACAACAGTTGCGGCGCTGCGCCACCTGCCGGACGTTAAGGGGAAGATTTTAATATTCGGGCATCCTGATGATACAATTGCCCTCAATTGACACTTACTTAACAAAAGATACATACATCGATTATTACATAATAGATATAGACAATTAACATTTTTTTTTCATACTTAATACACATTTATTTTTTTTATTTTTTGAAATATGAATGAATAAAAATTTTAAAGTTCTATTACAGTTCTTTTTTTGTCTTGCTTAATAGTTCTGTTTTTTTTTTAATTGTTCCAAAAAGAAAAGTCTTTCAACTGTTCAATACTAAAGTTCTTTTCTTAGAAGTAAAAAAAAAAAACAAAAGTTCATATTACCTGTTTCCAATTTATAAGTTACCTGAGACCTCATCATCATCATCGTGTAACGGTGGTCGCCATGGCTTTAGTTGACTCACGTGGGACGTTGTACCTATTTCCCACTTTTTCTTCCAATTGGGTCACTCTGTACGTATCGTTGGGGAGGACTTCAGTCACAAGTAGAGGACCTCTGTACTTTGGCTGAGTCTTTGTTGGTTCTCCTGTTGCTTTTGCTGGACGTCGGACAACTACTATTTCTCCCGGTTCAAAAGTCATGGTTCGACACTTTTTCTTATCGTAGTATTCCTTCATTTTACGTTGTTTCTTTTCAATCACACTGGTTGCTTCTTTTTGAAGTTCCTTGGGATCAGTCCACTATTCTGCACTCTCGTCGGCAAGTTTTCGAAGGATACCATCAGTGAATCTTGGAGAATATCCATGCAAGATTTCAAAAGCCGTTTTATCAGTAGTTTTATTGACGGTGTTGTTTAAATTTCTTTCAGTTTCTTTGATTCGTAAATCCCAATCTTTATGACGTGGATCACTCATCGATGTTGTTATTGTGGATAGAATTGTTCTATTAGCCCGTTCTACCATTCCATTACCCTTGGGATGTTGGGTAGAATTCAATGTGTGATTTATTCCATTGTCGTGACAGTATTGTTGAAACTGATGTGACGTATAGCATGAACCTCTGTCACTAATAATCCGATCAGGCAGTCCAAAATCCTGAACGAAATTCTCCAGAGCTTTTAAAACGTGTTGAGAAGATGTGTTTTTAACTGGAGAGAGTCTGGTAAATCTTGTAAAATTATCTATGATAACGAGCAAATCCTGATTTCCTCTAGAACTCTTCACAAATGGGCCTAAATGGTCCATGTGTATTATTGAGAATGGTCTTTTTCCTGGCTTAATTGGATGTAAATGTCCCTGTTGCTTTCCCCCGGGAATTTTATTCACTAGACATTCAAAACACATGGATATGTGTTTTCTTAAATAACGCTTCATGTAGGGAAACCAATAAAGCTCTTTTATTTTGTTGACAGTCCTGTCAAGAGAAAAATGTGCCATCAAATCATGAAATTTAACAGCGGTACTTTTTCTCATACTTTTTGGGATCACGTTGAGTAGTTTTTCCTTTCCTTTTTCTAGTATTCTTCGGTATAATCGATTTCTCTTGAAAATATAATTACTTATTTTCTGTCTTTCTTCTACAGATCTTTCTCCTTCATCTTTCTTAAAAATGTCTATTAATGTCTTTAACTCCTTGTCAGTATGCTGGATAATTAAAATTTGCTCATCTTCGCTCAGTGTTAGACATACATTTCTCGTAGAGGCTTGTCATGGTGTCTTCTGGGTCTGAGATAGGAGCTCTGCTCAAAGCATCTACGTGGGTCATTTTAATGCCTGGTTTGTGGCGAACTTCAAAATTGTACTCTTGTACTAGAATACTCCATCGTGCGATTTGGGGATTACTTGGCATTCATGTCGATTAATGCTTGACAATCTGTCACAACTGTAAAATTGATACCTAACAAAAACTGTCTGAGTCTTTCTAGTGTCCAAACTATGGCCATCAACTCCAATTTACTTGAATGGTAATTCCTTTCCGGTTCAGTAGTCTTCTTGCTGACACAGTAAACTAGGTGCCACTTATCATCGCTTCCCAACTGAAGTGACATTCCTGCGATGCCGTCTGCGCTTGCATCAGTATGAACTTCGGTTTTAGCTTCGGCATTGTAAAGTGCCAAAATTGGTTGTCGTGAGAGTTCATTTTTCAATTTTTCGAAAGATTTCTTTTTCTTTTCGTTCCTCTTAAATTCTTCATTCTTTTTAGTTAATTCGGTTAAGGGCTTAGCTTTTATGGCGTAATTCTGATTAAACCTTCTAAAAAAACTTGTTAAACCAAGAAAACGTCTAACCTCATGCACATTTTTAGGTTCGGGAAACTTGGAAATTACCTCAACCATTCTGGAGCCCGGTGTTATCCCATCTTTATTAACAATAAATCCCAGAAATTCAACTTCATTTTTTGCAAACACACACTTTAATGTCAAATTTGCTTCCCGTAATGCCTCAAATACCTTAATTAATTTATTTAGCATTTCTTCCCACGTTATAGCATGAACAAGAATGTCGTCAAGATAACATAAAACATCCTTGTTACATAAACATCCTAACACGCGATACATTAAACGTTGGGATTCTGCTGGAGCATTGGTAAGACCAAATATCATTCTTTCAAATTGTCCGGTTTCATCTGGAGTGATAAACGCGGTTTTTAATTTCGCTTCTTCGGTTAATTGAAGCTGTAAATAACCGTGAGCCAAATCTAAAACTGAAAACAGACTACAATCGTGTAGTTGTTCCAATAAGTCATCGATTTTTGGAAGGGGAAATTTATCTTTTATCGTTTGATTATTTAATTTTCTGTAATCAATAACTAACCGATTTTCACCTGTCTTTTTACGCACTAAAAGTACAGGACTCGAATATGGTGAACGCGTTTCTGTTACAATACCGTTTTCTTTCCATTCGTTTACGATTTCTTTAATTGCTTTTCTTTCGATTGCATTCGTTTTATATGGTTTCATGCATACGGGCTTTAATCCCTCAATTTCCTTAATATCCATTTTTATTAAATTTGTACAACCTAACTCCGAAATGTTTAATGCGAAACAGTCTCTAAATTTATTCAAAAGCTTAACGATATCCTGTCGTTGCTGTTCCGTTAATTTTTCATTAAATTTTATTTCATCTAAAGTTATGGGTTTTTGTTCTACATCTACTGGATTAACACTAAAATATTCTAATGATGGATTATCCTCAAGTAAATTACAATTACTTACATTTAGCACTTCTTTCACTAAATCCGCCTTACCAATGATTTGATTTTTCTTTAATGTTATTTCTTTATTTCCGATATTAATGATTGGTACAATCGTCTAACCCTCCCTTACTTCTAGTAAAGAATCGAAATTACTTTCATTTCCTTGAATCAAAATTAACCCATTATTTACTACTTCAGTTTTTGCGCTGTTGTTTATTATTTTCGTAGTTTCTTGCGTTTTCAACTTAACACAAGGCATACTTTGATACAATTTAATTTAATGAATGGGTAATCTTTTTCATAACCGATATGCAAGGTATCGCCGACTCTAGCATATGCGAAATCTAAAAATGTCCTCCCGATAATTAGATCAACGTGTTGCGCTACGTCCGGGACGATCAAAACAGAAATATCTTTTTCCCAATACATCCTCAATTTTAATATCTAACATCACTGCTCCCATGCTCTGCGAAGCAGAGTTTGTTTTGTTTCCGAAGCCATAAAGATCCTTTTTACACGGCGTTATTCGCTCCCACACCCGCACTTGCTTAGCCGCAGATTCTTTCAATAAACAAGAAGAGGCGTCGGTGGGTGTGCGTATTGACAAAACATACCGTAGATTGTAAACGTGGCGATTGCAGGTGGAGTTGGCGATGGATTACGCGTAAATGTGGTGGGAGAACGAAATTACATTAACCTAAGCAGTGTAATTCGATATTTTCTTCTTCTCCTCGACTAGCCATTATGAATAAAAATAACTCATTAATTCCTTTTAGCAGAGAAAATAAAAAAGAAAATAACACCTTTTTATTGTCAGGTTCACTTTACAAATACACTGTATTCATATTTTATTAAGCGCTATAATTTATATTTTATAAAACGATCTAGTTTTTTGATAAAACAGATTCAATTTTTTAATTTTTTTTACAAGAATTGTGTTTGCGAAGAAATAAAAATAATTTATTAATGAACCAATCACAAAAAATAACGTAACATTTTAATACTATGTTTTATTGAAACGCTATTTTGAAGAATTAATTCTATTTAACTTTTATTGTAAGAAAACATAACCTGTTTTATTTTAGTGATATTTTCTATGAAATCAATATTCTCTATAAAAGAATAATGTAAGCTTTTTTATAAAGATTATTTTTTTAGAAATAAACAAAGACATATTATTTACTAGAAAAAAAATAGAGTATTCAAAAATGTTATCACGCTTTAAAGTAATAGTTTCTTGTAAACGAAATAATCAATATTTTTAAAATAAAGTTTGAAAGCGTTTGTTTCATTACTAGAAGCATTCATTATAAAAAAAATATATATTAAATTACTTTTTTGCATAATTTTATGAAATAACTTTTTTTTGGAATGAGATGAGATTTTAAACTTGGTGAAAAATTGATTCAATTCCTTAATATATATAAAAGTCGGTAAATACTTCATTCATTATGGAGGTCATAGATAACTTGATACCTTTTCAATATAAGAATAATAAATGCAATTAATAGAAAATGCACAATTTTAAAAATATATTTTATTTACACGCATTGCGTACAGGTCATAATGCAACTATCATACGTAACATAAATTTATAGATTCCTAAATACTGTTATATGAGTTTGGTAATTAAAAATATAATTAAAAAATAACATAATTAAAAAAAATTTCAACCTTCAATTAAATACTTCCTGTTGTCATATATTAATAATAATTATAATTTTTAGCAACTTTTTTGGGCACAAATTTTTAATTCTCGAACTTAATACTATCTTTTATATGAAAATATCAGAAAATTTATAAAAGAAAAACCATATTTTAAAATTGAGACATTGGCGACAGCAGAGGTTAGATGTATGTGCTGAGTTTAAATAAATTACATGTTATAAAACTCACATTTAAGATTTAGATCAATTTTTTATCAGGTCATAAGAGTGTTTTTTAATAAATAAATGTAGTGATTGTTTGATTTACAATTGTAAGGTCCTGGGTGTTTAATGTTAAGTTATACATTTCTTTAGAAATAATATTTGAAATATGCAAAGCAGGGCGGCATTCATTTCAACTTAAAAATCATCAACTTAACTTTCAATAACTATAGATAAATAAAAAACAAAAGTTTGATAAAAACTTTAAAAGAAATACTTTTAGAAAAATTCTTTCTAGATAATATTTAAAAAAAACACAATCGCTTCGTCTAATGCCCTTACTTCAACCTCCTTCGAGTTATGCTTACTTTATAAATTTAATCTCAACTTTATTTTTCTTTTCACTTTTAAACTGTAAAAGACTTTTTCTCCATTTGTAAATTATGAAAAAAGTTATTAATCTGATTGCGTAAACAGTTAATTTATTAAAATTGAACATTCTCAATTAATTCCTTTTAATAGTCATTTATATTATTAATAATAATTATTTGCACAAAATTATAATAGAGGAAAGTTTGATTAGAAATTTAAAAGTTCTTGCAACAATAATTAGGGAATTTCTATTGACAAATTCAAGTAATTTTTTTTCCGGAACAAAATACATTTTTATTTAAAATGGAACGGTACTGACTTAACATTTATACGATAAAACACTCTCTAATCGCTAACACCGATGACAGGAAAAAAATTTCGTTTTTTTTTTTCTTTTCCACAAAAAGTTTAGAACTTAAAATGTTGTTCTTTCATTATAAAGCAATAGCATAATATTCTCGTATTATGTAAAACTTGATAACGAAGTTACTTAGCTACCGTTTTACAGTTATAAAATGAAATGATTATTGAATTCTACTTGCATTTTAAAATGTCAATGTATCCATCGTTCAATGAATTTTACGATTATTTTTATAAAACTGTGTATAATGAACATTTCAACAAAAAAAATTAGTACAAAATAGCTGCTAATAATTCTCTTAAACATTTATAAATATTATACATTTATAAATTTCAGCTTTTCGCATTATTGCTAAATAACCTCTACGTCGAAAAATATTTAAGGAATTCCATAATAACTGAAAATTAAATAAAATTTAAAAAAAATTGTAAATGGTTATCGAGCAGAACCATTAAGTTTAATTAATGAATATAGAATTAGTAACAAAGTCACTGCTGAACAATAATTTTTTTTTTAATCTTTTAAGTAAACAAACTTTATTGTAATAATCATTTCATTATTAAGGATTAGAGGTTATTGTGAAATTATTAATTTTAATAAGTGGATGAGTAGGTAAAGAAGTTCACTACTCGAAATACGCGTATACATTTTGTAGTGATTGGCTCACCGCTAGAGGGCGAGTTAATCACTAACCCAATTAAAGATTTCAGAAGAGAGATTAAGAGGAGCCGGCGCGTAGGCTGGTCTTTCCTCGATAAGAGAATATTTTTATAATTCTATGTTGGCCGCTGAGGGCCCTTATTATATACTCATAATTGTTTTGTTTATCGTTTTAAATTTTAATAAATATTGTTTTGTTGTGTTACATTGGATATATTTCAAAAACAATAGTGCACATGACATTGAAAGTTATGAAAATACAGAAGGGGGCTATGGAGGTAATAATATATAATTTTTTTTATCTTAGTTTTATTACGATCTTCTAAAAAACGCTAATAAACACAATTATGTTAACAAATACAAACGATTATGTCGGAGCTATAACAAAAAAATACGCTTTATATTTCATTTAATGCAGAAGAATCTAATGAAGATCAGCTTATTTGAAACTCTGAAATGTGACACCCATATATAACTTGGTGAATGATAGATACGTGATACCGAAAACAAAACAAAAACATAAGCACACAGTTGTTTGGCGATTTGCGAGACGCTCCTTCAACGCCGATAGATATTTTCGCCAACCCCTTTACAATCTACGGTATGTTTTGTCAATACGCCGCCGGCGTCAAGAATACAGCTGACGATGTGTTTATTAATTGTAGCACTCCTCAAAATATTTATCGGCGCAGGCGAAATATTCAGGGTCACTCGCACTTAAATTAACTTCCTTTTTATTCTTATTAATGCAGTTCTTTCTGCTATGCCCTTTTAATCCACATAAATTACAGGGATACGGACAATCTTTTGAGATATGCCCAAAATTATTACAAGAAAAACATTTTGGTTCACGTTTTACATTACAAATTTTTGAATTAAACGATTTATTGCTATCATATTTAGACGGACTCTCCTTTTCAAAAGATTTATGGCTCATCGCATTTCTGTTTTCAAATTTATTATCGTATCTATTTGAGTTGGGGAAGTTTGATACCCGCGAATAATTTTTGTAATCATCGTATTGACCTACAGATTTAGTACTTTTTTCACTGTTTATTTTTAATCCGGAACGCACACTATCGTATTCGTCTAATTTAGTGGCTAACTCGCTCGCGTTTACGTAATTAGGCCATGAATCAATAAAATGCTCTCGCATTAAACCTGGGACGCGTTTTTTCAATTGGTCCGTTATTATTAGTTCTTTTAATGAATCTAAATCATTTATTTTTAACCCTGACAACCACTCATTAAAAAAGTTACGTGTTTCGAAAACATAATCTGACCATGTACTTTTTGAATCTTTAACGTGACTAACAAACTTTTGACGAAATTTTTCTGGACTTGACTTAAAACGTTTTAGCAATAATTTTTTAACGAATGCGTAATTACTAGCCTCTTCCTCAGATTCTCTAGCAATTAATTGAGTTATTTCGAGGGGTAACAATCCTAATAGGTGAAAAACATAATCGCCTTCTTCTAGCCCTACTCGTTTTGCCTGTCTCTCAAATAATATTAAAAATGACGAAATCTCGGATTCCTTTACATCGAATTTTTGCATTAGATTTCGAAAATCAATAGTCTTTATATTTGATTCTGGCACCGTAGTATTACCTTCATTTGACGTTTGGCATACAATTTTATTTTCGTTTTGCAATTGCAGTTTTTGCAACTCAAAATTTCTCTGTTTCTCACGGTCTTCGATTTCCTTAAGCTTAAGTCGTTCCTCTATCTCGCGTTGTTTTGCACGTTCTTGTACTTCCAATTCTCTAACTTTTTCTCGTTCTTGCAATTCTAATTGTTTTAATTTTTCCTGTTCTTGAAACTCTAACAGTTTTTATTTTTCTTTACTTTCATTTTCTTCGCGTTGGATTCTTTCTTCAATTATCCGCTCTAAAATTTGTTTAACGAATGTTTCCTCATAATTTTTACTTTTTGTGATAATATTCTTAATTTCTATTACCACTGCATTGGGTGGTACAGTTTCACCTATTTCGCTAGCCAGTTCAATCAAATCATTTTTTCTGCCTTTTCCCAGAAAAGACATTTTGATAGTTTATAGAAATACGTTAAACTTTCTTAAAATACTTTTTACTTTCTTAAAATACGTTTTACTTCCTTAAAATACGTAATACTTTCATAAAATACTTTTCACTTTTTTTAAAATACGTTTGACTTCCATAAAATACTTTTTACTTTCTTAAAATACGTAGTACTTTCTTTAATTCATAATACCGACTCATGCATAATTTTAAAATCAAGAAAGACATACCTTGAGTTTACGTTAGGTTCTTTCACGGGGTTTTCATCCCACTTCTGATTTTTGTTGTAATCACATCATTTTTTCATGTGTCGAGTAACTCGTTTGGGGGGGGGAGTAAGAAGATAATAATATTAATTATTTATTTAAAACAATATTTACAGATATCATAATTGCACAGGCTCATTTGCGCGCACCTCTACGCTTTCTTACATTTGCAAAACAAAACAGACACAACAGTTGCGGCGCTGCGCCATCTGCCGGACGTTAAGGGGAAGATTTTAATAGATGTGTGGTATTTCTTTAAGCAGCGGAAACAGCGAAATTGATCTTTTAGCGTTTTTTTTTTTTCTTCGATGGTCAGAGAACAATCTTTCGATTCGTGATTTTTGGAATTACAAAACAAACAAAATATGTTGTTAGATGCCGAAACTAATGCAGAGGAAGATGAGAACTTTCGATTATAATTATGTTTACTGTGGCTTTCCGAACGTTGCTGTGTTTCAAAATGAACACTTTGTTTTTTAGAACTATTAGACAACACATGTGAGGCTTCTCTACATTCTACCTCTTTTCTAATAAATGAAATTAGTTCATCAATGTCAAAATCTACACTTGATTTTCTATTTTTATTATAATCTAAATTTAAATCCTCTGGTAGCTTTTGTAAAATAACAGGACAGAGTAAATTACCATAGCTACCTTTTGTTATATTCATTGATTGCAAACTGTGAATGTGGATTTCACATTCGTCATAGAACTTACGTAGAGCTTTAATATCATATGAATTTCTTACAGAATTAATTGATAAAATTTTATTCATATGACTACTAATAATTAAATCTTGCCTACCAAATCTTTCGGTAAGCAACTCCAACTAGAAGAATCATAATTACTTTCAGTTAATGAGAATTCAGAAATTGCACTCAAAGCAATTCCCCCTAAATACATCTTAAGATAATTAAATTTATAAATTTTTTTAAGACTCTCATTACTATGTATAGCTATGTTGTAGCTATTCCAGAAATTGTGCCACTCACAAGCATCACCAAAATATTTGTTTATCTCCAATTTAGGTAATTTAACGTTAGCAACATGCGAGATATTTCCATAAGTTATATTTTCTTGTAAATTATTATTACCACTATTAACCGTTACTTCCTGTCTTGTAGTCTGGCATTTCAGTAAATATCTTTCAATTTTGCCTTTATAAGCCACTACTCGATCTTGATACTCTTGACTTTGTATAATTTCACTCTCTAATTCATCGCTTTTATCAAAATAATTTTCAATTTTCAAATCAAGATCCTTTAAAGTTCCGTTTTTTTCAACTAACTGATTTAGTGAATCATACAAGGTCTCATCAGGAAGTATTTCTAATAACAATTTGTCAATTTTATTTATTAATTTTGTAATCAGCTGTCTGATTACAACCCGTTTGGACTTTAATTTTTCAAAATCATCCATTATAAACAGCTCGCACGTTACTATAATAAATACAATACAATTAATACAATAAAATATCAAAATAAATTACCGACTTAAGGGAGACCAAAACAAAACAAATGTTAACTCATATTTCATGCAGGTGGCCTATTTTTCGGCCGGTGTAGCACCATAACTCGAATTCAACAATAATTACACAAATTGAAATGATTCAAATTATTTTATTCCACTGTGGTTCAGTAGGTTAAATCTAAACTGAAACTTAAGAAGTGCAGAAAAAAAATAATAAAAAAAATTGTTTGTGCTCAGCTCCATCTGGTATTATAAATCCTCAACAAGTATAGACGTCTTAAAGATATCTATGATAGACGTAATATGGCTAATACAAGCGGTGGGCTTTAGCAGACATCTACGAAACAACCATCAAGAAACGTATCTTAGAAACGTATTCTCGTAGTCGAAATTTAGACGTGGATTGAACCGAAATTAATAGCTTGATGAATGTACACATTTAATTACCACCATTTACATTTATTTATAATTTATACATAATGTGTTTTAGTTAAATTTGGCATCTATTATTTATGATGCGTACTGCAAAAACAAACAATATAAAGAAAAGCAATTCTAAAATTAAGAATGATAATTAATGTTGCTAATTACAATTTAAAAACTGAAAAATTTAATATTGCTTTTAAATATTGATCAATATTAAGACAGTATAAGCCCTCGACTAACCTGCTGAAAAATATAGTGGCCACAACAGTTTTTTGTAAACATTTGATAAATTAAAGCAAAGGATTACAGGATACAGTCGTACTTTCTGATGAGCTTACATGTCTGCACATCTGCAACTATAAATAAATAAAGGCTTGTGTGCACATTTCAAAAGAACACCCATTGGCCATTAAAGGACAAGAAACTAGAGATGGAATCCAACCCACTAACTTAATACTTCAGATTATTTATCAGGTTAAACGTGAAGACGCATGAAGTATTGCCATGATTTATTCATTCGTACATACATATATGCAGGCTGGTGCGCTCAATACAAAGTAATATTTCTTTTGAACTCCAAAAAATCAGATGGTACAGAATAAGGAAGCACGGACCCAAAGATTATGTCTAGATTTGAACCCAATATTTCGATTTCCACTCGGCTAATCATTTTTTCAAGTAATAATTTTTATGTCAACATTTTTTAAGTAAGCATTTTTTGAGTAAACATTTTGCTTAATCACTTTTTACGTAAACACCCTTTACGTAATCACTTTTACGTAATAATTTTTTACTTAATCATTTTTCATGTAATCACTCTCTTGCTTTCACTATCTTGCGTTTTTGCGTTCGAGCATCCACCAAGACTAGGTTACAACGAAAATGTTAGAAATTTTTTTTTAAATGTCTGAATTTTTTTTCCCAAAACAAAATTAAAAAAAAAATCGTTAATCTTTCCACCCAAAAAATATGACCAAAAGGA
Organism: Parasteatoda tepidariorum; assembly: GCF_982258835.1. Taxonomy (NCBI): domain Eukaryota; kingdom Metazoa; phylum Arthropoda; class Arachnida; order Araneae; family Theridiidae; genus Parasteatoda; species Parasteatoda tepidariorum. The sequence goes on along the minus strand of NC_141756.1, from coordinate 131,170,188 downwards.
GTTTTAGCTTATTTTGACCTAGAAAACACGATTAAATTTTTACTCTAAACAATAGCCTTTTTTTAATAGTTATTCCATCCGCTAAAAAAATACGGAAATAGTATTTAATTTTATTTTTAACCAAGAAACTACGAATTAGAATTTTCCCTTAGATTTTTTAGAAAATTGTTAACCAACCAATTTTTTTGTTAACCTATCAGACAAAAATCAAAAATTTATTGAGAATTTAATCCATCTCTTTTGAGTTACCCTCTTTCTAACTGTTCTTGCGAATTTTCGAACTTGTGAGCTTTGAAATACTTATTATATATTGTATATTGTAATACTTATTATATACTATATATTATTATATATTATTATATATTATATTTGATTTCTGATTGTTTTTCTTGCAATTTTAGATTTATTTTTGTAAGAGAGAAGAGAAAAATTCTGTAATGGCAACTAAAATTCGACTATTTGCAATTAAGGTCGATGCGAGATAACTATGTCTACTATTTTAACAAAAAATAACTATAAATTACAATTAACAGAAAAAAGGACAACTTTAAAAGAAATATTAATTTAAAGAAAATATTATTGCCAATATTGCGACATAATATCTATTAAACAAATTTGTATAAAATATCAGATTTTAAAAAAATAAAAATCATATGAAATGGCTAAGTAGCAATGGATAAATTCATAAAAAATGCACGGAAACGGATGTTAATTTGTATTAAAAGTTTCGTGAGCAATATCAAAAATTGATTATTAAGTTTTTTAATCGCGTGTCAAAATATCATATATTAGAATCTTATATTAAAAAAAACCGAAGCAGAACTGAACAAAGATCAGTAAACGACGTCGATTCATTAGTGAATGCCGCAAATAAAATGCGTCAGAATGTGCTTGCTCTATAATTCGAAATTCAGGTGTCTTAATCTCGTACAAAAAAAGTGAAAAACTAAGAGGAAATGTATTCCCATTGGAATAGTCGCTAAATTAAGCGTGTTAAAATGGGATTATTTTATAACTCGGAATTCGAGTATCGTAATACGTTGAAAATAGTGGAGTTTCAAAAAACAGGGTCGGAAAAAAAAAGAGATTAAGACAACGTAGGTTTACGATCGAAACTTGATTTTCACACGTCAATATGTGATCATTCAAATTCAAAATTTGCGTTTCGTAATAATATCGCATCGAAATATCGGAAATTAAACTAAATATTGCAGAAATGGCCAACAACAACTAAGGACATTGGAAAACGTCGTTGATGGAATAACTATATTGAGGGTCAAAAAAAGGGATTACTTGAAAG